>NW_017253370.1:974882-1368573 GCF_001642045.1 Paraphaeosphaeria sporulosa | reverse complement strand
AGTTCCTATATACTCCTAAGTCCTATACGTCCTAGAGTTCTATGCGTCCTAAAGTTCTATATATCCTAGAGCCCTATGTGTCCCAGAGTCCTGTGTCCTAGAGTCCAAGACGAGATTGTGGCCCGTGCGGTTTTAGGATCCGTAAGACTCATAACTTATTATGCAATGTCCTTGGCGTCTAGCTCAGGCCATAAGGTTAGGAGTATAATAAGCCGATGCCCCGCGTCGCGCATGAGTGGATCCTAACATCTAGCCACGTATATCACTAGTTTAGCCACAGTGATATTTAACAGTCCAGCTTCTTAAAATAAATAGTCAATTATACGTTAGAAACATTGTGATATTTAATATCATACCCCTCTTTTATACTGGTAGAATATCCCTGTGTACACTAAAACGTTATCCGCATAGTAAAACTTAGGGGACGAGTTAGAATCCAACTAATATGAAAGCATAGGAGCGTATACATGGGATACAAAATTAGAGAGAGACTAAAGGTAATACGACTATATATCACGCGCAGATTTCCCTCTGCGAGCCTAGAAACAAAAGATTATACACACGTCGAGGCTGTCTCTTCGTCTGCAGAGTGTTGTGACACCAATGCAAGCATGCCAGGTATCAGTGAGTGACTTGGGGTTGGAAACAAATTGCAACCACCTCAAGAATGATAATGCTGCTCACACGCACTAAGTGGAGACCATGCCTTTCTGTTAGGCAGGACGCTTGCCAACTGTTCGCAGAGTCGACTAAACAAGACCCTGACCCCGCCGCCTGCGATAGTCGACCACACGCCCGACTGTACGCTACTTGCTACATCGACGATCGCAACCCACAACCGTTTACTATAGGTATCTACCCTCGTGCGACACTCTGAACACTTCGCTCCATCCATATCAGGTTCACACCTCTCAAAGGCCTCAACATATACGACACAGCCAACCGCTTCCAGTTCGCCACATGGCTGAGTAGCGCAAGCAAGCGCTCGAAGAGGTGAACCAAATCCAGACTTTCGAGGAGCAGCAACAACAGAATCATGTCGCGCCTCATCATCCATCTACTCCCCAAGATCCGGCTAGTCATGCCACCGCACCCCTTGTAGCCGCGACTTCGACACCCCACAAGGCCGGTAGAAAACTCAAAGGATTCTTCACACGCACGCGGAAGAAGAAGAAAGACGCCGCCGGCATCTGTCGCCCAGTGGGCATAGAGCGCCCCTTGCCTTCGGAGGCACGCACCTTGGATCCCAACGCCGTGGGCCAGATGCCTGGGGAAGATAGCTGGGAATGGTATGAACGAAACATCCTCTTCGGAGAAATGCAGGGTCGTGGCCGATGGATCGGCGTTGAAGAAGCGAGAGGCTTGAGACGGTGAGTGGGTTGAGGAGGACAGTGAAGGAGAAATCATGCACGCAGAGAGCAGAGCGGCCAAGTGGGAAGCCGGCCATTCTTGGGGTTCGAGACCATTGATGGGAAGATGAAGCATACGAGGCGTGCATGGGTAACGAACGACCAAGGTGAAGAACGCAGGGTCATGGTGGTCTACGATATTGAACAATGACCATTCGAATACCACGCTATGGAGATACCATCACGACCTTCTATGTCTTAGAATCACATCTGCTGAATTATTAAAAAAAAATTGAAACCTTCATGAAGTTAAATTGTATACTAGGCAAGTATGGCTGGGTGGTGTCCGATAATAGCCCGTTATCCATTCAGATAAGCGTGGCAACTATTGCTGCGCGAAGAATCCTGATAAATACGCCAAGGAACTAATTGCTTGTTGAGGGCAAGTCGGTGCAGGCGGATAATCTCGGAAGCGTGGCAGGAAGCTAGGGCTGCCCTAGCTCCTATGCGTGAACGGTACACATCAGGAGATCACCGGCCTATACGACCACTGCTTTTTATGCACAAATCAAACTCGGGTAAGATTACTCGTAGCACTGTATCGCCCTCTACCGCAATGTTCTGGATTGTTTTTGTTTGATCTGGGACGATGGCGTGATATCCTTACATGACTATTACACGATTAAGAACTTTCGAAGCACGATGGTAGGATGTCAGATATATACAGCTATCCCGGTGTGTTAGGCCAACAACATGCCTTGCTCCTTCCCCTTATCGAACTCAAATTTATCGTAGAACGTGCTGTGTGTCCACAGTGTTACAAGCGCTCATCTCATAAAATATCAGTCCTCTGCACTTCCAGTGCCTTCAAATCCTCGACCTGATTCCGAGTTCCAAGTCGAGCGCAATATCAACTGATTGCTGAAAAATTGACCGATTCGTTTCGGTTATTCTAGGTTAGTCAAGTCTATAGCGTACATGGCCAATTCAATTGACAGTCATAGTATTGTCATGTTTGGCCGAAGAAGACCCCTCTTGGGAGCTGCGCTCGTGGTGGGAGCGTCAAGATCTGCAGCAAGACATGAGGTGGAGAGAGAGGCACAGCGCAGCGCGGAGATGCAGTGGGCCGCAGAGAAGGCAGCAGTCGACAAAAGGCGAGAGGAAGAAGAGAGGGACAGACGTACTCAGTTGGCTTTAGACGAAGCGATTGCTAAAGAAAGGCAAAGGACCGAGAGTACCCAAAGCTCTCGACAGCCGGGCGTGGGTGAGAAGCAAGCACCGAACGTTCGATACTGCCCAAGCTGCGGGCACGCGTGTTTGCGTGGGGCCAAGTTCTGTAGCATGTGTGGAGAGAAGCAACCTGAGGACGACAGTCTCCCACAGAATATGAAGTAATGTACATGGAATATTAGTTCAGAAGTATGAAGACCCATAGGACATATCAATGCGGTTCTCCTTTTTGCGGTGGCAATTTCTAGTTGGGCATATTGCACTGATCATGGTACCTAGGTACCGTGGCAGCGAAGTATCAGTACCCAGACGTTGCAGGGTCGTTTCACGCCATCAAGATGACTTGCTTGGACCACTGGATGATGCGATAGCGGGCTTAGTCACGGATAAGAATTGGATGGCAGTCCGTTCATTTGAGAGGCATATGTAGATAGAATACACGGGTAAGATTAGAAAATTTTGAGAGATAAATCTTTAGTTTTAATGGGCCAAAATGTAGCGATAGGGCATGTGAATCAAACGCACTTTTCGAGGTCATGTTTGTGGAATTATCTACGTTGGGCTACGCGCTACGGCTACGCGCTACGGCATCCTTGCTATAATTTCAGCGCTATTAAGTGCCAATGCTGATATAAATGCCGTATATAAAAGAGGGAAATTATTTCTATATTAGGGTCTCAGTTCGAAGCTGCATATGTTTGCGTAACTATGCTTGACACTAGAGCCGACATTCATGTTCTAGATCAAGATGGGAAGCATGTGATCATGCCGTATACCCAGGGCCCCCTATGATCGATGGTGGGATCATAGACTTGCTCCTGGTAGCCGGGGTGGATATTAACGTGCAGAGTTAAAAAGGAGCAACAGTTCTTATATAGGCAGCATTAATCAGGTTCAACAAGATTGTTGATTCCATCCTCACCATAGGAGCTGATCCTAAGATTTGTGACAATCTCTGTCGTTTTGCTATATTTTTTGCAATTCGGTTCAATAACCACGATACATTGCAAGCTTTGCTCCCGTATAGAGCGGCCACTAGTGTCCTCGACCATTATAGCTACTCAATTAAGACTGTCCAGCCTTGTTTGACACCGTGGTTGTGAGCATATTCAATCGGAGATCAGCGGTAGGATGATTCAACGATGAAGTTCGGTCATCGGGTGTGTATACGAAGAGCAAATATTCTAGACGGCTAACAAATTAATATCTGAGTAACACCGCACGAGGAAAATACCATCCGTCCTTTTGTCCTCTTCTACCTGGTCCCCATCCCACATCCATTAACAAGATCGTGTCCTTCCACTCTTCCACATTCATCTCTTCAAGAAGCTCCACTCTGATAGTACACTACCCATAGCTCCTTTCGGCGGATACTTCATCCCATTTCTTTCAACCCTCGGCTCACAAATACACCATTGTTCCCTAGGGATGCTGTTCATGACTTTGGAGATGTGCCGTCCGCAGCCCCACCACGTAGCCCTGCCTGTATGGCGGACAGTTAGTGATCCAGCGTACACTTCGTTTACGCAAGGCAGCTGGGAGCGCCGTGGAGTAGATGTTACCAGGAAAAAATGGTTGCTTACCACACGTGTTGCATCTCGCCTGATGACACATTCCGGCGCAAAATTCAATTAAAGTTATATTTCATACGCACGTCTGATACTTTGTACAAACGGCTAAAATTCAACAGACACGGGCGCCCTCAGGGCAGTTGCTTTCGTGACAAAAGATACGCTCGGTCAGGAAAGATTAGATGTATTATGGATGAAAATCATATGAGTGCTATGTAAACATCTAATGAACTATCTGCTGGGTTACTGCGAGTATTTCAAATTTCCATTGTTCGGGACGAGACATTGGCGTCAGGCCACGATGTACATCAAGTGGGGTGAGCGGAAGACGAACCAGGGAAGGGACAGCGCGAGTTTAGTGCCTGCAGACCTGGTGACGCAATGCAGGGACTTCACATAAACACCAATCTCCTTATTCAAGATTTCATTCGTGAGCCACACATGTGAGCTGTGATTTTGAAAATTTAGCAAGTACAAGACTTCTCTGATGCTCATTGTAGTCCTAGAATGGTGTAATTTGATAGCAGTTCAGGTCTTTATGCGACGCGGAATTAGGAAGGGAACAGGATGTCTCATACATGGCATATCAGCTGTAGTATGAATCAAATCAGGCTTTTTCAATTTCATTTTGGAGCCATTCAGGCAGACAAACTTTTGTAAGTCCTTATGTAAACCTACGGCTTGCAACACGACCAGTTGCCAATTTACTCACAAGATGGGTGGCACACACGCCTTATCTTCTACCCCTTCTCTTCGAATATTTTCGCAAAGTCCCTTGGATCTAACTTGAGCTTGCTCCTCAAGATGCGGGGCAGCTCATTCTCGGAAGACATTAAAGCTCTGAACATAGCCACTATTTGACAGTCACTGGGATCTATTTGGCTAATCCAACTGAAGGCATGTTTGGGGGCGGCGTCTGACCTAATTTCTCTACAGCACAAGAGCCGTCGGTGACTCCGAGCATAACGTCGCATATGCCAATTATGGTCTCCGATTGCAATGCAGACAGCTTTACCAGCTCATTTTCATGTTGTCTTTGTAATTGATCGGGATGTTTCAGTGGGAATCATCTTTTGGCCACTGTTTCCAAAAGATCGGTGAAACTAGACTTTTCTTCCAAAGCAGCCTTAGTGGCGCGTCTGAGTCCATTAAGGTCTTGGATGCGCTTGAAAAAAATTTATCAAGGTGAAGAAGAAGGATATGGGACGAGAAACAAGTGAGTTGAATATAGAGCAGTCGGATGACGTAGTAAAGGTTGGAAAGAAAGGTGTGTTGCCATTGTAGATCTTGGCCGCAGAATGTCTTGTTGGTCCCTACTGGAGAAAGAGCGGATATGATAATTTGCGGACAGGCGTGTACTCTGATATTTAGGGATGTAGAACGAGTTTTAAGATAGTGGTATTGAAGAACGAAATTGAATATTCTTTGGAGTAATCTTCTCAGAGAGAGTTGATAAGCAGGATGTCCACGTATTTGATGGCCTCGAAACCGGTACCGCTTTCGCCCTTTTAGTGACAATTTCTGTCTTCTACTTGGAGTATCGAACGATCTATCAGAATTATTAAGAGGAGCTGCGTGAGTATAGAGAGCATCGGGAGAGACAGCGTTAGAATGAGATAGAGCATCAAAATGAAGAGCGTAGGCAGAAATTCCGGCGAAATATGGAGAGGCGGCTGAGGAAGAGGAGGAAATGTGGCCGGAGATTCGGTTGAAAGTTTTTGTGGGGGATGGTGTTGAACTGGAAGCGAAGGTAGACGCGGTGAATGGGTGGAATGTGGGAGGAATGATGTACTGGGTGCACGGAGGTGGGATGGGTGCATTGGAGTTGAAATGGTGTTAGTGGAGTTGCGAACTTGGATGCATTAACTATTTAGAAAGACTGCGTAGGCAGTAGCAATGTCACATTGTAGAAAGCACAGTCCAGAACGTGCCTGTACGGGTTAAACCCCTCAACTGACAGCTTCTCGGCACCTATATCAATATGCATATGGCGAAGCAACAAAGTTTGTGACTAACAGGATGAAATTCGTTATATACAAGGTGATCAGCTAGGAAATTCCATCTACACGTCCTTGGTACCCATATCAAACAACAAGAACTCTGCAGGCTTATCACCTACGCTTTCCACTTCGACCTTGCCCGGGCCAGCCAGCCCCTCAACGTATGCGCCATCTCCCTCGCCCAGAACCACGTCGCCAACCTTGATCTTCGCACCGCCTTGCTTTGGCTGCGACCGGCCATGCATGATGTTTTGCAGGAAGATCTTGCGCGGGCCCTCGGCGACGATATCATGGGTAACACTCTTGCCCGGCGACAGAATTGACGCATCCATGCTAAGATCTGCCTGCAAGCCGATGGGCGAAGTATCCGTCTTCTCGCCCAGCCGGCTGGTATCCTCCATGATGCGCACCAGTCTGTCCTTCTTTTGCTCGTCGGTGAACTTCTTTGTCTCGTAGTGCGGCGCCAGTCTCGACTTGTTCGGCTTCGCCCAGATCTGCAGGAAGTGGACTTCGTCGTTCTTATCGCGGTTGTACTCCGAGTGCCGAATGCCGGTTCCTGCGCTGGTAAACTGCACCTCGCCGCGCTTCAGGTTTTCGAGGTTGCCCATGCTATCCCGGTGCTCGAGAGTTCCATTGACGATGTAGGAGAAGATGAGAAATTCGGCGTGGGAGTGCGCGCCGAAACCAGTGGTGGGCTTGACGCGGTCCTCGTTTATGACGCGCAGAGGGCCAAAGGACTGGTGGAGAGGATCGGGTGAGTAATAGGAGGCAAAGGAAAAGGTGTGGTAGGTGTAGAGCCAGTCGTGGTCGGCGTGGCCACGTTGGGACCAGGGACGCTTGGTGATCTTCATAGGTGCGGCCGACGCGGAAGCCATGCTGCGGGCGGGTGTGGTAAAGTTCCTAGGGAGGACGGAGGAGAGGGCGCTGCGGACGGATGTGGAGCACGCCAGGGTGATTGCTAGAACTGCGACAAGTACTGCAAAGCTTTTGGTTGGGATGCTCGAAGTGTGCGCTGTAGGCTGGTGTTCTTGCTGAATTGTCATTTAACAAGGGAGCCTTCTGCACCATCGCAGTGGTGGGGCTGCTTTATACTTGTCAGTGTCGCTGTGTGGTTAGTGCGAGAAGATTACAGCGGGTTCTTTAGTGAAGCCTTCTTTGATCTTAAGCATTTGCAATGGTGAGTAAGGCCTTACAAGCCCGGTGCACGGCCTCGAGGTCGGCAAGCGTTGGCGGCTTACTGAAGGATGACGAATGCGCATTTGCAAACCTCGGAGCGCACGATTGGCTCAGTAAGCGATAGCGCGGAACAGCGCCCGCGTTCGCTCATCTCTACATGTATCGTCATCAATTTTCGTTGGTCAAGTTCGAATACTTCCCTCGTTGCAGCATACCCAAGCTCTAAGTTGGATACAGAATCTATAGAGCCAAATCTAGGAGGCCCGCCGGAACTTTTCGCGCCGACTGGGTTACGCTTGCATCAACAATTGCAAAACCCATCGAGGCAAGTGATAGGCATGGCGCTGAGGAACTTCGGTCCGGATGCGCTGCTTGGAGAGTGGACGGACGAAAAGTACAATCCAAAGCATAATGGCAAAAGCTTTGAGGAATCCATCCGAGCTGCATTCAACATCCCCAAATCGGACAATTATGTCTATAGAGCACAGGGCGAGACAACCCTCGCCATCACCCAGAGAGCCATTGATGGCAAGCGGGTGCACGGTATGCACGACTGGTACCATGATGAGAACAGGGAACTTGTATGTAATACTAATTGCAAACTTTCTCCGCGACTCTTTACCATTCATCTCGCCATTTCATCGTGACATTGCACACGGCTTGAAGGGATGCTTTCTGACATTTTCAGAGCGACCCAGCACACCCATCGCCAGACGAAATCTCCGCGTACGCCAGCCTCTTCTCGCCCGCAGTCTCGCTTCCCAAGACCCTAAACGCGTTTAAAGCAAGCTCAAAGCCCCGCACTATCCGCGCCCACATCTCCAACCACCTCCAAGGCCGCTTCCACAACACTACCACTGGTCTGATTCCTGCAAAGAAAGACCGGTTCCACATCAATCCCTATCTTTCTCTCTGGACCTACTCCTGCGATGAGCTGGAATGGGCGGGCCCATGGCCAAACACCGTACACACAAAAATAGCGCACCACATTCTCCCGGTCTTCTACCATCATTTTGGCTGCATAGTGCCGACCTATGCAGCTCTACACGTCGTTGCGAAGCTGGCACAGCCCGCAAAACCGTCAAAAGAAAATGTAAGGCCGGTCCTGGACATAGGCTCCGGCAACGGGTACTGGAGTTTCATGCTCAGGAGCTTCCCCTTGTTGGAGAACATGAAGACCCTCGACGTCCGGCCGATCGATAACGGGCTGTCCGAGTACCGCGTGAGCTGGGTGGCTGACACTATCCGCGAGGACGGCATTTCGTACCTGAATAATCATGATGGAGGGAAGGGGTGTGTGCTATTGCTCGTCTACCCGCAGGCCACAGGCAACTTTACAGGGCCTGTTCTGAAGGCGTTCAAGGGGGATAGTATTGTGGTTGCAGGAACGCAAAACGGGAATGGGTTTACGGCTTTTCGGGATGAGGTGGTGGATGAGTGGGTTGAGAGGGAGTTGAAGGAGTTTGAATTGACGTTGCGTATGCCGTTGCCGAGTTTTGCAGGGAAGGATGAGGCGTTGTTTGTTTTTCAGAGGAAGGCGAAGTGAAGCACTATTTGCGTATCTCTTGGTAGTTCCGTAAAATTACTGTCTGTTGGCGGCTACCCAGGTGGCCATGCGGCCGCTCGGAAGCGGACTCTTATTTAGTTGCGTTTGGCTCTTCCTGAGGTAATGGCTTAGAATTTAAGATTCGAACTCTGCATTGCTTGTCTCAGGGCAATACAGTGCACAGTACCCCACACCCCCGCAGCGTTCAAACTACACGCGCACATCGTGACACACTAGAGTATCGATGTGATTTTCATGATACTTGCACTTGTTGCACAAATGTTCGCTGATTGTTCGTTGTTGCAAAATTTCCTTCGTGGTTCACACCCTCCGGTTTAAAATCGCGCAGCATGTGACAGCGGTCTTGGCATGGCATCCGAATGACCGTCATCCCGCGCCAGCAGTGGTGGGAAGCACGACCAAATAGCGTGTAGGCATGGGGAGTCAATCAGCCCCGAAGCTCACAGTCAAAAACTTGCAAACTTGCCCTACATATACCCAATCGTGAGCGGCAAGTGTGAGGCGAGTACCGAATCACTTTCCGGAGCACGGGGCACTAACCGGATTCAACGCAAGTGGCCGCCAGCCAAACCGCGGGATATCTTCGCAAGCTTTGCGTTGCAGCATCAACACCTCCGCCTGTCCATCACCACCCGTTCGAACCTGCTACGACCCGGCGCGTAGCTGTAATCGGACCAACCCTACACATCCTACCATCACAATGCTGGCCGGACGCGCCTTCGCCGCCCCCGCGCGGCAATGCCTGCGACGGACGACCGCAACCTCGAGGTGGACGCCCGCTCTGGTGCAGGTCAGTCAACCACCTGGAGCTCTGGTGCTTGGTCGCGAAGCTCGCAGTTCCTTCCCCCTTAGCTAGGCTAATTGAGAGACAGTCGCGAACCTACGCCTCAGAAGTCGCAAAGTTCAAGGGCCAGAAGGGCAACGACGGAAAGTACACAGTTACGCTGATTGAGGGCGACGGTATCGGCCCCGAGATCGCGCAATCTGTCAAGGACATCTACAGCGCCGCCAACGTGCCCATCAAGTGGGAGCCTGTCGACGTCACCCCCCGCCTCAAGGACGGCAAGACCGTCATCCCCGACGAGGCCATCGCGAGCGTCGAACGCAACCTCGTCGCTCTCAAGGGCCCGCTCGCCACGCCCGTCGGAAAGGGTCACGTCTCGCTCAACCTTACTCTCCGCCGTACCTTCAACCTCTTCGCCAACGTGCGTCCCTGCAGGAGCATCGTCGGCTTCAAGACCCCGTACGACAACGTCGACACTGTCCTGATCCGTGAGAACACCGAGGGCGAGTACTCTGGCATCGAGCACGTTGTCGTTGACGGCGTCGTTCAGAGCATCAAGCTCATCACGCGCGAAGCCTCCGAGCGCGTCCTCCGCTACGCCTTCCAGCACGCACGCGACATTGGCCGCAAGAAGGTGCGCGCTGTCCACAAGGCTACCATCATGAAGATGTCCGACGGTCTCTTCCTTTCCACTGCGCGCGACGTCTCCAAGGACTTCCCCGATATCGAGTTCGACGCTGAGCTGCTGGACAACACCTGCTTGAAGATGGTCACCGACCCGCTCCCGTACAATGACAAGGTCCTTGTCATGCCCAACTTGTACGGAGACATTCTGTCCGACATGTGCGCTGGTCTGATCGGTGGTCTTGGTTTGACCCCTTCCGGAAACATCGGTGACGAGTGCTCCATCTTCGAGGCTGTCCACGGTTCCGCTCCCGATATCCAGGGCAAGCAGCTTGCTAACCCCACGGCCCTGCTCCTCTCTTCCATGATGATGTTGAGGCATATGGGTCTTGGTGATCATGCCAACAACATCGAACAGGCCATTTTCAAGACGATTGCCGAGGGCAAGGTAAGATTTCTTCCTATTCATCCCATTCATGAAGCATTGCTGACGATTATAACAGACCATCACTGGTGACCTCGGCGGCAAGGCCAAGACCTACGAGTACGCCGACGCTGTCATCAAGGCCCTCAAGTAGATGTCCCCATCTCTTTTTACATGTGTAGCATTAATTCGAGCGGAATGTGAAGATGGCTTGGGTTGGTAGCACTGACCTTATATTTTGTCTAGATGTACCAGTGCGTTAACTTGTACTATATGCTACCAAATCACACGAATAGATGCTTCCTCTGTTATTTCCGAGCTTTCTGCCATGCATTTGACAAGTATGTGGAATTTGCTTCGTTTTTTCATGATCAGATGTGAACCAGTCTCACACTTTTGTACCTTCATCCCCACCTTGATCCCTAGTCTTCACGTCCGCCTAGCAATATCTTCACCCGCCCACATCAGTACATCCGCAACTCTCTCTTCACCTACACATCATCAACACATCCAATCTCCCTACCTCCACCCTTCCCTGACAAAAACAATTCACCGATCCCACCGCCATTTCAGAACGCACCTAACGGATCCACGAATCTCTCCTCACAAAATTCAACGCGCCGCTGTGGATCGTTCAGGCTCAACAACACTTGGCTCCCGCCGCTCCGGATCTACGTCGCACCTAGGCGCAATCTCACTGCGCGAGGTAGTCTTTAGAGGAGTAGTCGAAATGCGTGAAGTCGAGCTCGGAGGTGGCTAAGTAAACGTGTGAGCTACAGTAACTGCACACGCTCTCTGGATCATGCTGTTTGATGTGCAAGTTCACGCTGCTTAGTTCTTTTTGCAAGGCATACACAAATGGGTAAAAACAGACGCAGAGTATAGTGGGGTTAGGCCTGGATAGCTGCTGCTGTGTTCTCGTTGCCGATGCTGCCGCCCGATATGCACGCAATGCAATGTACATTCGCGATCAAGGGCAGAGTACACCATACGGTAGTTGTTTGTTAACCTTGCTGGGGTTAGCTAATGCAGGGTTGTAAAGACAGGATATGTAGCTTTCTACTGATCGTGATTGACACCAATTGGTGATCGATGCATAGGAGCACATAACTCAAAGACATGCTCCGAAGTGGGGAACTCAGATGTGAGCCCCCGAAACACCTCAATCATGTATACGCCCATTGAAGGCGCGACATCTCTCTCGAGGAGGTAGAGTGGTCGTCATAGCTCCCGCACCTGCCCCGCTTTGGCCTCTTGACGCGCCAAGCACCCCCACTACGCCGGCGCCTCACCGCTCCCATGGCCAGACTGGACCCTGAACACACTTGTCCTCTGTGAACACTGTCTTTCTCTCCTTTATTTTAATCAATTCAACGAGAGAAGTAACTAAACACCAACATGTCTGTTACTATTCCCCCAGGCGGCACCTACTTCGACACGCTCAGGAAGAGCTTCGTCGACGTGCCTATCACGGCGGACAACAAGATCTCGACCACCGAATTTCTCGAGGCGGCCGAGAGCTTGCTTACTTTGTTTGGTAAGTGTAGCTGGGAGCAGAGGCATTGGAGTGGCGCTGATTTGGTGGTACAGATGTGCTTGGCTCGGCAGCGTTTAAGCCTGTCAAGAATGACATGAGCACTAACATCAAGGTGCGTTGGATCTCGCTGAGGAGGAAGGGCAGTTAGAAAGCGGGGACATGGATACGCAGGGGATACAGTTGGCAGAAGTCTAACACTAGAGAAAACAGAAAATCCGCGACCGCCAACTCGCTGCTCCCACCCTCTCCGATACCCTCCAAGACCTCGTCATCAACGAGCTCAAAGAGAAGAAGCACGTTGCAACCGAGGGTCTCCTATGGTTGACTCGGTATGTTATATCTTCCAGGCTATCTGTTACTACTTTGTGTGCAACCACTCACGGACGTCTCCGCAGTGGCCTCGACTTCACCGCGCAAGCCCTCCGCCACAACATCGCCAACCCCACCAAGGAACTCTCCGACTCCTTTCGCGACGCCTACGGCAACACGCTCAAGCCGCACCACTCGTTCGTCATCAAGCCCATCTTCAGCGCCGCCATGAGTGCTACCCCATACCGCAAGGACTTCTACGCTAAGCTTGGGGACGATGAAAGCAAGGTTCAGCCAGCGCTTGAGTCGTGGCTGGCGGCGTTGGAGAAGAATGTAGGCATTCTGAGGACCTTCACCACCAGCAAGGAAGCGAAGTGGTAGAGAGGTGCTACATTGGCGGAATAAATTGCATGTTGCATGGGGTATATACACGAGCTTCGGCATGACTGAATGAATCCACGGCATCCATCACCCATCAAAGATTTCGCTGAACCTCCTCTCTACTCTGCCCTTCCCCGCGACAACCATACTCTTGCTCCTCCCCTTCTCCCTCTCATCCCCGACTGGCTGCAGCCGCAGCCAATCCCTCCACACCCACCTCGCCTTCCCATCCACCAGCCCCAAACTCACAGGCCCAAAATCACAGCTATCGTAACTCCGCCGCCAATTATCGCCTTCAACCCACACATGCCCATTCGGCACGACCACCTTCCCGAGCTCAACCTCTCCATCCCCGCCCAACGCCCACTCCCGACTCCCCAGCCCATCCCACCCCTCTACACGCCGCCCATTCACAACCTCAGGATTGCATGCATACCCCCTGTGCGGGTACACCGTGTCGCCCTCTACGCCGACCACCCGTTTGATGCTGATCTCGCTCTGCTTGTGCGGCTTCCAAAACGTGATGACGTCGCCGCGCTGGATGTCTCGGCGGTCGAAGCCGCGCTTTATGAAGATGCGGTCTTTTGCGCCCGTCTCATGCGCGAGGGGCGACAACGTGGGCGCCATGGAGGACCCGTTGACGGAGTCAATGGTATAGAAGTGGTCGCGGAAGAAGACGGCGGCGCAGAAGGAGGTAAATGCGATAGAGGCGCCGGAACGGAGGGTGCGCGCTGTGAAGAGGGGTGGGGTAGATTGCGATGAGTTTGGGATTTCGTAAGACTGTGAGGGCTGTTCGGGTTGTGAGGGCTTCGATGGGGGTATGTGTTGCTGTGCTGGGCGCCGGAACGGTGACCTAGGAGGTTTCGGCGGTCGTAGTATTCGGTTGGGTGGTTTAGGCGGCATTGTGGAGGTGTGGAGTCTGCAATTGCGGTTGGGATGGGAGATGGTGTTGATGGGCGAGGAAGCTCAGGAATGGGAGCTTGGGCCTCACTGCTCGTATCGATAACGCATTCGACATCACTTTGGTGACGAGGTAAGACCTTGCAATTGAATTGGAGACGAAGACTTGCTTAGTAGGATGTGGCCGATGTTTTGCGATCGACTGTTCCGCACAGACTGACTTGAGCGAAGTTGTCCTGAGAAGAAAGTGCGCCTATTCTACTTGTTGGGCCTATACCTAAAGTTGGTCCGCGAGAAGGAACTGGCACAGTCGTTAAAGTCTTAATCTCGCACGCAACCGTCTCATGCTACTGGAGATTGGCAATGAAGAAGCCGGTGGGTACTGCAGCCCGTTATTTGGGACCAGGTAATTATCCTTGGTCAATTCATTTCCTACTTTATCCTCGTCTCCCGAGTGTCACTTTTCAGTAGCGCAGCTCGGAGTCCAGAAGCCTCCACTGCGGCATTCCTACCCGACTACGAGACTTTGAAGGTTGCGTAGGGCAGTGCTGTTTAATGTTCGCTGCACATATCGGCAGTCTTCGTGTGACCTATGGTACATAACACGGATTGAGCTCGACAGAAAGGCATTTTCAAGCTCGAGAAGGTAACAGGGTTAAGTCGTAGCAACCGGAAAGTCCCGTACAGTCTCATGTGGGGCATGATCTTGCTGACTGTAGGCATGCACCTAAAATAAGAATGGAAAAGTGTGTAGGCTGCTCGCGATCCATCGGCCATCGGCGACTTGTCCGCGCGCCACATCACGACGCAATGGAGGTCGTGCGCGCCACTTGTGTAACCGATCTCTCAATTGTATAACCGATCTCTCCTCTTGGCCTAAAACCTTCCGACATTGGCGCCGTCTAGTCTCACCTCAGCGTTCAGGAACAGGACTTTCGATGCGCTTCCAAGGCGTGGAGCCTCAATCTCTTGTACGGGTCGCGTTTCATACTCTGGTGATGTAATTTTAACGGCAACCGTTGCCAGGGCGGGAAGGATGGAGCAAGCCAGATTGCCCTGGGAACGTGTGCAGCTGCGTAGGCCAAGATGCAATATTGCTTGATGAAACCGCGCATGCGACATTTTTGGTTTGTGCCGCGCTCCCGGATGCTGGATGCATGATTCGCCAGAAAGACAGACCGTTCAAAGAACCCCGATAGCAACCCAGGAGGAAGGACGCGTAAAGAGGCGCTGTTCACCCAACTGAGCCTCGGGGCACTACGCAAACACAGAGGTTCTTCAAATCAACTCGATCCTGCACCACGTCGCCCACCGTTCTAACGGTAAGAGATGGATTGGTGGATCCACCTGTTTCGCAGTCTTTGTTCTCGCCATCGCTCGAGCAACATTTTTAGAATGTCTGTCGTCATGGCAAGGGATGCAACCAGACGATCACCCCAGGCCAAGCTTTGAGTTTCTCCACAGAAACGGCTGCGGCGAGGCAAGGAACGCACCAATCATGCTCGAGCCGCATTTGTGGGACCCCGGAAATCGTATGGCTTGTGAAGGTCCGTGGCATGAAGTGGCGGTGCGGACCAGTGAAACCCAGCGACGCCATCATGGCTACGTAAGAGAAATGGTGAGGCGGTGCCTTGCGAGGGATCCAAAGGCGGGTATGTTTGTTGGTCAGTGCTAATGCGTCAAAAAGCATAGGCCATGCATTACGTCGATTGACAATGCTCCTATAAGAACACTCTTCGCTTTGCTCAATCCACATTCTCTCATCCATCAGCCAACAGCCACTCTTCCATTCCATCAACAACACTTCACGCACAAACACCCATCACCAAACACTCACACTCATCATGCGTTTCTCCACCATCTTCGTCGCCGCCGCCGCTGCCGGTGCTGCCAACGCCCAGGTTGACTCCCTCGTCTCCTCCGTTCTCGGCGATGTCACCTCTGGCCTTGGTAACGACGTTACCTCTGTCTTGAACAGTCTCACGTCCGCTGCTGGGTCAGGCATCGCTTCTGCCACCACCGGTGCTGGATCTGCACTTTCATCGATTGAGTCGGCCGCTTCTTCCGCTGCCTCTGGTGCCGGTTCAGCCGTCTCTTCTGTCGCCAGCTCTGCCGCCAGCGAGGCCTCTAACATCGCCTCGTCCGCCTCAGCAGCTCTCTCGAGCGCCACTAACGGTGCTGCCTCCTCTTCCATCAAGTCCGAGGCCAGCTCCCGCCTTTCCAGCCTTTCGTCCGCTGCATCCTCTGCTGCCACCTCTGCTCATTCCTCCGGCATGGCCGTCCCCACTGGTGCCCCCGCCATGGGTGCCCTTGCTGGTGGTCTCCTTGCCATGGCCGGTCTTTTGTAAGCGCTGGACCATCAATAAATTCGTCAAACAAAAGTCATCATCACCAAACCATTGCATTGGATCGGATTAGCTTCTAATGCTATCTTCACTTCGCCCACGAGGCACGAATTGGGACTATGAATAATAATATTGGTGTTCTGGAAGATCTTGGTCGGATCAAGGCTTGTCGGATACTGTAATGCTCAGATGAATTAAACATCGATACAATTCCAGGCCGTCTACTCTATCTGCTTCGATTGTGATGATTGTTCTTGCGCGATTCTGTGCGATTCTGTTGCACCATCGACGTTGACCACGCTTTGCCTCTTGTCTATCTTCCACAACTTCGCAGCCAATCCCTGCCGCAGATCAAACGCCCCACACGGCGGTACACCGCCTTGCTTTGATACGTCCGCCTGTTCCGCATCCGTCGAGCTGCCTTGTTTTCTTTCTCCCAATCTGGTTTTGCGCACGCCTCCCAGCCACATGCCTTAATCGCGCCATACCTATTACCAATTTCGCACGCCCAAGGGAAGGCCGTCTGGAGCACGCCATTTGCGATGCTTCGGGGTGCTGGAGCGGAGTTGCTGGCTTACGCGGCCTGTGATGTCATGATAGGCGGGGCATCGTTATGGTCGAGATCACATTAGGGTGATCTTTGGTATTAACTTGGCTGCTGGTGGGGCGGAATGGGTTAGCGTGGTGCGAGGTGGTGCTCAATGCGGGTGTGTGGCGGTGCGAAGGCACCAACAGCGCGCTGTTTAGGGATGAGGAATGCATAGTCTACGAAAGCCGCCCTTGGAGTAGATAAGGTGTATTGGCGAGATCATGAGGAAAAGTAGAATGCATATCATCGACGCCGTCTTAGCGTCGTCAAAAGGCTGGTGCTTGCGGACGTGATCGTCATCTGTGCGAGGCACCACTTGCAACAAACCTTGTTGTTTGCACAACGGCCAAGCTCGCTCCTTCCATTGAATCACCGCAGCATCCTGTTGACGTGTCCAGTTACCACTACTCGTGCCTTTCATTCCCAGAATGGAATGCAGCCCGCTCCAAAACCCTAACCCAAGCACAAGAGACCGACGTACGATGTGATCGACCTACCAGATCGATCCTAGACCGTTCCAAAGGTAAGTTCGCTGCTCGCCATTGTGTGGTTCTGTGGCGACTAACGCTACAGTAGATCTGCTGATATTCACATTCGACAGCCTGCTACTAAAATGTTTGCCATCTCCTCGCGCCATCTGCTACACAGCCTTTCTACGCCATAATTGGGGCAATCACGCTGGCCACTGCCTTGATCGAAACCAGCATCGATACTAGGCTGGCTCAATCTGACAGCCACCCAACGGAATGCGGGACCTCCACCACGCTCGCACCACAATCGCACAGCTGGCTGCAAGTGGCTTAGGGCACAAAACTTGCTCTTCGACCCTCCCCAATCTGGGAGGTTTTTGCTTGCGGAAAACCTAGGGCGTAGACTGCTTCTACAGCGTCTACTCAATTGGCGAGCAAGTGCTTGTTTGAGGAGCTTATGTGCCTGAAGTTGTGCCTGGGTATGTCACACAACGCACTTGACTCATCCGCATACATGACTGGGATGTATTTCCAAGGCGACACTGGAACAAGCTCAAAATCGTAGCTCAATGGCGGCTATGAGCGTCCCAAGACCACGCGACAGCAAGGATGGACCGCTAGTCTTCGAACTTGACTGCAAATCGAGAGTTCCGATTTCGTGTGAGCCCTCAGGCTTCCAAGGTTACGTTACATGGGAGAGCTTGACGGCGCCAAGTAATGCCATATTGATGTGTGACTGCTTGCCATACCAAGCGCGGGGCAGCGATGAGCAAGCTCAGCGATCATGAGTTTGTCTCAACGATGAGTTGTCCGGGGATACGGCAGGTATGATGATAGGAGTGACTGCCCAACACTGCCAGCGAGTTGTACCTGTTTGCTCATGGGGTGGCCGAACCGCGGCTGGTCTGGTCAGCATGTATCGGCAAACAAAGTCTGTGAAACTTGAACTTGTCGTGAGATGATCAGGCAAAAATTGGGCTGGGACCCTTAGATAGCTATATAGAGACATTCTGACCATCTTCAGCTTCAACAAATTGCACAAACACATTCGTCGCTGCGATTCTTCGTCTTATATCCTTCTGATCATACATAACCTCCTGCACTTTCAAGATTGCACAGCGAATATTATGGGCTGGGTACATGTTTGGGAAAACGGAGGTCAGCGCCAATACCAAGTTCACGATGGTCTGATGCGGCGTCACTTACCAGACATTGCCATGCAATACCCCCGATGGATCGAGCTCACTCGTATGGCTCAGACTGTCAGTCGCTCCTCGGGCGGACTCCTCCTTTCCAACGAAGCTCTAAGACCTCTCCAGTCGTTTTTCAACACGGCAGAGAAAACAGCAAACAAAGATGACTTCCCTACGCATGTGTCCAATCATCTGAACGACATGGTACGGCGAGGCAGCGCAATACACAAGATACGGAATCACTTAACCACAATAGCGTATCTATGTGCTAGAGGACGCGCACCTTCGATACCGGCCTATCTCACCTCCTTCGTCGCGCAACATGCCCAGGAAATCGTTGCCGAAGACTACCTCCATTTGCGTCACTGGGAATACGCTATCAAGAGTTTGACAAAACTCGGTCCCACGACTGTAGCGTTGAATGAGCTCAGCCGCGCTCGAAACCTTGGTCCCGGTTATCCGACTCATATCCAACGCCCATACAGCCCTCCTTACAACTCGAGCAACCCAAACTATGGCCCCTACGGGTTGAGCAACCTCTGCCGTGGGCGAAGCCCGACCCGAACCGGTCCAAGATACCGATCCCGAACAATGCCACCCATGATCTTACCCGCGCAAATCGCACCGCCCGACTTCCTCGCGATACCCGCTTCCCGAGGCATCATGAGTGGGTTTCCCTCGCCGTCGGTGTTCGCACGGGATCCGTTGGAAGCTGAAATTCAGGAGATGCGGGATAATCAGCTCTACCTCGAGGAGCAGGTGGCTCAGTTGCAGGTCGGGCAGCAGGAGCTGGTGGACGAGGTGGTGCAGCAGCAGGTTGCGGGTTACGCGCCGCTTCAGCAGCTTACATGGCCGTCTTGAGTGTAATGTACGGGTCCCATCTTTTCTGTGTGGGCCATTGGCCTCATGCGTGTGGAGCCAGGTGGCACTCGCAGTCTAGTCCCTAGGTTTGTTTTGCTGTTCGTTGCCTTTGGAATAATTTAGGGCTGATTGTCTGGTAGGCGCGAGAACATCTCCACTACAACATCTGCTCTTTAGTTCAGATGCAGGTGGCGCAGGTGGCGCTTTAGGGGCTGCTACAGATTGGATGAATGGTTTCAAGTGAGATGCATTCTCTGTGCTTTTCTGTTGGCGCATGACTTGATGTTGCTGTTGTGGTGGTTCGGAATCTATCACTATTGCACTTGCCCGGCAACAGAAAACATGGTTTTCGCAGTGAATACCTGCTCTGGCTCGCCTGTTCTCTACCTCTATATCTAGATAGTATCCTCGTAGTTGATGCATCATTCCTAGTCAATCAAACATCAAATCTGAAGATCAACGACGTCATCCTGCCGTCTTTGTTAAATGATTCCCTCTCGATGAGAGCCAACAGCCTCTATGCCACAAAACGCCAGACACCTCGCTAAGCCCGATGATTGCCGCTCCAACCCAAATGCATGCCCAAAACACAAACACGAACAGGACAGTTCGGTTCCAACATTCCTCACAATGCATGCCAGCTACCGCAGGAAGTGCAGCACCAGCCAGCAGAACAAAAAGAAAACGATGACACCCGCCCAGAAAATCCACTTATCCTGCTTCGCCCTCCGCTCGACCATGCGAATCGTATCCCCACTGATCCCTAGCGTATTTGCCACACTGTACAGCCTCTTCTGCGTCCCCTTTAGCATATCCCTCTGATTCCCCAAATCGCCCAGCACCGCCCTTCCCCGATCCAAAAACTCATCAAGCTGCTCCGACGTCTTGTTCATGAAGGTGTTCTCGCGGAAGGCATGCGACTCGCGGCTGTAGTCTGCTCCGGCGGGCGCGCCGGCCGAGTACGGGTTTGCGGTGTAGGGCGCGGCGGCGTTGTACGGGCGGTTGGGGGCGAAAGCGGAGTGTTGTGCGGCGGCGGCGGTGACGTTGGGCTGGGCGTAGGGGTTCTCGGGCGTGGAGGCGTGGTGCGGGCGGCGGCCGAGAAGTTCGGTGCGGGCTTGGGTTGTTTGCTGGGGATTGTCAGGATGCGCGTGCATGCGTCAGGCGGACAAGACGCCGCCGCGGGCTGGATGCGCAACGTACCACGTCTTCATTCGCGCTTCTTATGCGGCCGAAGTTATCGCGGTACTCGTCTAATTCCACCCTGAAGTTTTTCACCCGCTCAAACGCCTTCTCCTGCTTGGTTTGTATGGGCTCCTGTTTTGCGAGCTTGGCGTAGTCCTCGATGGTGCGCGCGAACGAAGTGAGGCTTGCCGAGATCTGGCCCTGGAGCGCGGGCGAGGGGGTCGCGGAGTCGGCGAAGAGGTCCAGGTCTTTGCGGATGCTGGTCGATTGCCGGAGGGCGGAGTTGAAGAGGGCGTTCTGGGTGGACGTTAGCTTCTTGTCTGCGCCGGGTGCTGCTTGCGACGACAAACCATGGCGGTCGTTGGGCTGCAGTTGCGCAGATGCGGCTGTCTACGTTGTGTCGTTTGGCGGGGGGAACAGAGGACTACGTCGCAGGTCTGGCGGAGGGCAAAGTAGGCCGAGAGCAAAGTGGCAGCCTTGTAGGCGCAAACGTTTGTGTAGTTGACACTTTGCACTTCGGCATGATGCTCGGGTGCACTCCGCCAAGGCGGGTTTGCAGCAATGAGGCCTAGCGTCTCAGCTCATGGGCCCGAGGGCCTGGATGCGCATGCGGCTCAGCGGCTCAGCGGCTCCATCTCTCTCAACTCTGCGCCCTCAAGAGTCTTGTCTTCGTCCTTCAGCTCCACACTTTCATTCAGATGTTGTTGCAAAGACAACGCGGAAGCATATTGCACCGACCTTCGCATCCGCCTTTGACGCCTTTTAGCTGACTGGCACGCGCGGTTCCTGTTCAGGGAGCGGATTGCGGTTCGCGGAGCATCGTCAAAAGTTGCAGAGTACAGCTTTTCCATCCATTGGGCGTATAGATCCAGATGCTCGTCGTCACATATGTTCATGTAAAGCTGTCGCTTCGCAAAAATTCCTACATTCGCCTAGCCTAACGCCATGTCCTCGCATCCCCATGAATGCCAACCATGTTCTCAATCCAACAAGCGACACCCAAGGGTATAATACACTGTGATCATTCTCGGTCTGCGCTGGTCCATTCTATACACTTCTCACGACCACCTGCCATCGCCGCTCCGATCAAGCACACCCATTCCCCCAACCGTAACATCACTCCCCTTCCTCTCATCCCGCTTCGGCACGCTCAATCCCGCCCTCTCCTTCTCCAGATAATCCTGCTCATCCTCCCTGCGCCTCCTATCCTCAGCCTCTCGTCGCGCCTCCTCAACATACTTCCGCCGCTCCGCCCGCGCCTTCTCCTGCAACTCGCCAAAGGGGTCGAAGCGCTCGCTTGCGGGGTCCTTGAACGGATTCCCCACCCAGCTACCGCGGTCCGTCAGGGTAGTCGAGCGTGGCCGTCCGCGAAGCTGATCGTAGGCTTTGTTGCGGGGCGGGTCGGCGAAGGGGTTTGGCGTGGGTTGAGGCGGAGCAATCGAAGGTGCAGCACGAATACGTGAGTTGTTCGATTTCGTGGACACGGTTTCAGGTCGTTCGTAGTGCGCGCCGGCGAACAATTCAGTGCTGCTTGTCGAAGACTTCGTCATGTGAGCGAGCGAGGGAGGAGGACCGTCGTAGTCAATGTGCGCGGTTTCCGGTGCATGCAGAGAGCCGCTGTTGCCAGGGTTGAAAGCATCCTCCGCGTGGCGCATGGAGGACTCATTTCGGCGTCTGCGGCGATGTCTGAGGAACCAAACCAAACCCGCAATGAGAGCAATGAACCCCAGGATAGACAAGGTTATGGCAGCTGCCTCGGCGCCTTTACTTATGATGGGACCCTCCTGGTGTTCGGTCCTGTGTCGTCCGAGGCCTTCTCTTTCGCCGTCCAGCTCGGACTGCGCCGGCACAAAGGTGCTCCTGGTCGTTGAGGGCTCGAAATCACTCAATGCCGAAGAGGAGCCAGTCTGACTTGGAGGTGAAGATGCTGGCCTCCTAGAAACGAAAGATGAGCCTCCTGTAGGCGAAGGGAGGGCAGTTGACTGTGAAGTGGATGTTGGACTTGAGGAAAAAACTGGCAGAGCAACCGGAACCGACGAGGCAATACCGCTAGATGAAGTCCTCTCGTCGGAGGTTGAAGTGCTCTCTTTCGCAGTCGATGATTCGACGGAGGTGGGGACAGCCGGGGTGGAACTTTGCTGTGGCTGTCGCGTAGCGGATGAAGACGACGAGGGCCTCGGTTGCTCTTGAGCACTGGACGAAGACGGTGTAGGCGGTGGTGGTGGCGTTGCGGGAGCAGCTGTCGATTGCGGCGCCTCCGTCGTAGCAGCCTGTGAACTGACCTGAGAAGGAGCTGCGGTTTGCGTAGGCGATGCTTGGGAGGTGCTAGAAATGCTTGACGTTGAGGGCACTGCCGACGAGGAGGATTTTGGGCTTTCCGGGCTGGGAAGACCTGAGCTTTCTGGACTGGGGAGACCTGAGCTCTCTGGGCTCTTTGGGCTCTGGCTCGCTGTAGCATCCTGTCGCCGAACGCGTGTTGGGAATATCTGGATTGGCGAAGGCCTTCGGCGATGATAGAGACCCATTTTGAGACGATGGTGATGTGTACCGGATGTTGATTAGTAGAAGCAAGCGAAATCCAGCGACTCTATTAAGAAATCAAAGTAGAGACTGCAAAAAGGACGTCTCCAGGACAGAAGAACAAAACCCGATCAACGGAAAGGCGAAGAGAAAGTGACAATGGCGTGACTCTTCGAACAGGAGCAACGTCGAGAAGAGCGAAGGAAAGGAGCCGCAGGAAAGAAGAGAAACGAAATGCCAAAGCTTTACATTGCGCACGCGCTCGATACCTGATCTGCATGTCTCTTTCGTCGAATGTCGCCAAATAGCGGGTCGCACTGTAAACGCCGAGTCGTTTGACAGGCGCGAAGAGCGGAGATCTACGCTCTCCGCATCAACGCTCAACGCGCTCACGACAAGAAGCGTGCCATCCAGGACGTGACCGGGGCGGATGCCCAGATGCGTCGTCGTTTCGTTTCGCGCTGGTGGGAGATGAGTGGTGGGCGCGGGGTCTGAGACGCTGCATGTGCCGGGTGAGGAGCGCCGCGTTTCAGCGGCTGCAAGCCACGCCAGCCGCAGGAGGTCTTCAGGCGGCTGCTGAGCAGCCGTGACCACTTTAGTGCAATGATATAATGGTTGGTGGCACTGTTGAACTATGCTGCGAGGATAATCTGTTCTCCGTGCGCTGGTAACGTATCGACTCATGAGGATTCGAGGAGTGTCATTCCAGGCGGCGGATGTAGTGACGACCTCTGGTGGAACCAGGATGCGATACAAGCTGAGGTGTTTGCTATTCAAATCTTTAACATGAGCCGCAAGATTGACTCGGATTACTATGAGTGTCCAGAATTCTGACACGATGGTGCATCGCTGGTGTTCACGCCTACGTTCACGAGATCGCCACTGTGATTGGTTAGCGTGGTTGTACAAGGAAGTCGCGATTCCGAGCTCCGCGCAACGTCTCTCCGTGCGCGTACACAGAAGATGCCCTCATGACGCCTGCGCATCAATGCAAACCATCACTGCTCAAGAAGATCGCCATAGTTCAAGCTCGCCAAGACTCTACACCCTCCCCGCTAAGTGAAAGCCCCATTGATTTGAGTGCGCGGGAAGAAGTGCGCCTCCATATTTCGGAGTTGCCACATGTGGAAACACATCATAGACAGTGGTGAGCCCATTGGGCCTGGAAAATGAACTACCATTGCCCTCGAGAGTTGAAGATGTGATCAGAACGCCCTATCACCGTTGGCCCGCCTATCCGCTGTGAATCTTCCTCTCACCAACCAGGCCTTCAGCATGTCATTGAACCTCTCGCTGTCGACAAAGTGGCTAAAGGTTCCTTCGTTCATTGTGTGGCATTCGTCCAGACCCTCCAGACCTAATTCAGCTTCCCACGCCGCGGCAGCCGGCAAAGTGTTTGTAGTGATCACGAATCTTGGTGCTGCTCTCTTCCTCATGAAAGCTTTCGCGGTATCAGTCTGGCCTACAACACTTTCAAACAGATCCACAATTGCTTGACCACACCCTGCAAGCGCAACTCCATCTGTTCCAAGTATACGCCTGGTATGCCATGTCTTCAGCCACCCTGGCGTTTGCGCTGTATACATGTGTCTCTCGAAGAACTCAGCCACCAAATACGGCTCGAAGTCTGGTTCTCGACACATTCTTTCGCTCATTGTCGCTAGAGTAGGTGGTGTGCCGCAGTAGATAGGATGCACAAGAATCAGCGCCTCAACGATGTCTTGGTGCTCGACTGCAAGGATAGAGGCAATGATCGTGCTCATCGAGTGCGCCATTATGATTGCGGGCCCGATTTGGAGATTGTGCAGCAGGACAAAGACGTCTTCTGCGAACGCCTTCATTGAATAGTCGCTAATTGACGCTGGAGCACTCGATCGTCCATGTCCACGAAGATCCAGCGCGACCACACGAAACCCAAGGCCTGTCAGCAATGTGATTTGATGGCTCCAATCGTGCGCGTCGCAAGCCCAGCCATGGAGAAGGACTATGCATGGGGCATCGGGAAGAGCGCCGTGTGAAGTGTAGAACAGGCGTATGGACCCATGCTCAACGTATGGCATCTTTAAGACCGGGTTCCTCGATTTGAGGGATGAAGCGAGAATTACGGAGCTGGTCGAGAGACCATGGCTTTGCGTGTGCCCCGCACCGGGATAAATTAATCGACCCCACTTTGCAATTCATCCCACCCTCTCAGAATTCGTGGACAGCAAGCAACAAGGCGAAATTGTGTTCTGTCTCCCTCTGATTTGTGCAACTAACTATCCCAGAAACATTGCACATAAGGAAATAGTCAGCGCGTACCTGCTTGGGTATGCATGCTGTATTTACACGTCTCGTGCCCGGAATGCATTCGAATGGGCCGGCGGAAATCCTGGCTAAAGCGAGATGCGCTCCTTCGCAATATCGACCTCTTGGGCCTCCCATCACGCGGCGACTGCTCGGAGAGCGGTGCGTATTGTTTAAAGGACAAGAGCTGAACTCTCTGGCCGACTAACACGAAAGTCTACTTGACACTCGATCAAGATGAAAACCCGAATCATCGTGCAAGCATTATTCGTGGGATTCACGGCCGCTCTCCCAAGCTTCATTTCTTCTCGGCAAGATCCGTTGCCATCGCCAGAATGCCCCGAGACCTGGTTCTTCAATATCGACTCCTTCTCCGGCCCAGGCTGCCCCGACAGTGCGCCAGGCTTCAACGCGACACACGGGCGCACAGATCAGGGCTGGGGCTCCCATTTCATGCCAGGCTGTCATACGCCTTGGGCATGGTTCACGTTGCCATACACCGAAGCTAGCGTCGGCGCGGGCGTGCGCGAGTCGAAGACGTATTGCGAGTTGCGGCTCAAGTGGAGAGAAATGAAGGGAGATACATATCCAATCGAGGTACCGCTGGATCAGGCCGCATGGAAATTGAAGATGCATAGAAATGGCACAACCATGGAGGCGGGTTATGCAATTGATGAGGGCGTGAGAGCGGATTGGAGGTTTACATACTGGATGGATGAAGCGGATGACAACTCAAAGGTGCGATATCTGCATTACTTTCCTGAGTTAGATCGGAGTGCTCTCCAATTGACTTTCAATGTGTGGAGCTAATAAAGCTACAGCTGGTTGACAAGATAGTTGTACGCGGCCCTTTGGCAAACAAGACACTGCCCGTGAAGCAGCTTGACTGGAGCCAGGGCGAAAAGAAGACCTTGGAATGGACCGCCCCTCAGTGCGGAATTGCCTATGTCAAAGTACGAGTCGACCTCGAACTTAGAGCGGAGAACGCAGGAGCGATGGGCACCGTGTTCCCAACGCGGATTGGCAGCGGTGTCGCCCACGACTACGGATGGCCAGGGCCCCTTCTGGGGATCAGTCACGATTTTGAGCCTTGCAAGAAGGCCTAGCAGTCTGCTCCGGTATCTATGGTCCATTTCCAAATACTCAGACTTTCTTGGTGGATAGTACAGGTCTTGATTGGCCTATTGTGTGATTTCAATGGAGCCAGATCCAGTCGTTGTGCGCTGAAGTCCATCTATTGGCCGAAAATTCCGACGGCGCATGTACCTCTCGTACGTGAATACAAACGGCACGTGTTCATGGATGGCCTTGACACAGGGCCTTCGGGCCGGTATCTTCTAGAATCGCTTGCACGGAAATAGAAGTTTTTCGGCACTGAGCTGCGGACTACGCATTCCGCTAGTGGTAGTGTTCGGCGATCGGTGGGGATAGGTGTACCTGTCCCGACTCGCCAGCAACGTTCGACCCTGCCAAGAAGAGTGTTTCGCTTTGGCAGGTTGCACGAGGCGCATCGTTCTGGAAGGCATGGGGAGCTTCTGGCACACGTCCTGCTTCCGGCCATTGACCTAGCCGCGTCGGCAAACGTACAACCACTATGGCTCAGCGCCTTCTGTGATCGTTGATGGACATGCAGGTCGTCCATGCTCTGACAAAATAAATAGTACATGCCCCTTTTGCTGTGGACGCGGTTGTTCCCTGTAGACTCCAGATTGAGCTGCGTGATCAGGGGTTTCTTCCTCGAACCAAAGCTGTGTTGTCTAAAGATGTGGACCTCGCCTGACGACCGCCGGTCTGGAGCACACGCGCCAATCGGGCCGCCAGACGCCTGCGTAGCGCCACTCCTTGCGCCGATCAGGTACCTGGGCGAATTAAAGTTCTAGAATTTTGATCTGGAGTTTCTCAAACGACCACGAGCACAAGATGGGCAACAGGCTGAGTGCACTTCAATACCACCCACATTGCGTTCAAGCCGGCGCCAAGTCATGAAGATGTGTTTAGATAATGATCGGGCGACGCAGTATCTAGAAATCCTCTGAGGAAGACGATGTTGGACTCAGCTACTAAGCTCAATAGAGTTTGCGATTACCTTTAGTTGCTTCTTTCTGTTCGACATGAAACTACACCACAATTTTTAGGCCGAACCCCACTTGCGTAGATGTCAAGTTGGACATGAAGCCACAAGTACAGAGACGGTGTTCTTAGCCATTAACTTTATGCACAAGCATTTCGCCGATTCTTTCGGTCGCCTCAAAAACTCTAAACACAAGCGACTCCCGTGAAAGAATCATCGAACACTACATCTCATTAGACGAGCTTGGGCAAAGCCTGAACAGCTAATCAGATCATGATTAGGCCAGAGCCACGACTCGACCATCGCAGATGCCGGCCCCTGCGCAGCAACATCTTGTATATCATAGCAATCGTGGCCGGATAGCGGGTAGACTAGCGACGCCATCTCTTGAGCCTCACGGCACGTGCTGGGCCGGTCCACCGGGAGCTAGCTATGCGGTTCTGGTACATGCAGATTCCATGACCAGGGGCAGCCGGCGCAATTTGGAGATCTACGTACATATGATCGACTTCGTGTCCCTTGGAGGGGAGTAACCTCGTTGACCCCTCGTGCTGATTCTGTCACTTGGAATCTTTCGCTGGTTTCTGTCATGAAGTGGGCCACATTCTTCGCAGGATGCGCTCTGTTTGCGCCAATGGTGGCGGGCGCAATGCAAACTGAGCTTACGCCGCGGCAGAGCGTGGACATTCCTGTTTGCATGGTACGCTTACTTGAGACTTGGTTTCAATGCTAGCTAACACTTTCACAGAAACAATGCGAGGACGTAGGATCTTCCACGTGCTTTCAGCAGTTTGGTCAGGGCAAGATCACATGCGAGTGTCGGGCCGCACTTGACAGTTCAGCAGCGCAGGCCTGTCTCCAGAAGTCATGCAAGCCAAAAGATATATTCACAACGCTGAACGCTGTTGCGTCCGCATGTAATGAACCTCTGCGCGACAAAGGCACATCGTACCGTACGATCTGCATCGTCTTCTTCACATTAGCCTCGATAGCGGTGGTGGGACGGTTTGCGACACACTTTACAGTAGGGAGAACGAATCTTCTCGATAATGCTAACATAGGACTGGGATATGTAAGGATTGACATGCTTTTCAGCCATCTATTGCTGACTGCGCCCTAGCTGCTGAACGTCGTTCTCTTCGCATGCTGTATGAAAATGTCCTACCTTGGACTCGGACGAGACATGTGGACACTCGAGGATGATACCATAACTACCACGCTTCTGGTAAGTTGTGCTCCAGCTTTGCTTGCATGCGCACATGCTGATTCCTCGTGCAGTATTTCTGGGTCAGCGAATACGTCTACTTTGGCTCGATTGGTCTCATCAAAACCTCGTTCCTGATTTTCTTCCTTCAAATTTTCCCTCTCAAGAGTTTCCGAAGGATCGTTTGGATCTGCATCACGGTCAACTTGACTGCAACCTTCGCTTGTGCCATCGCAGCCGTATTCGTTTGCAGCCCCATCACCTTCGCGTGGACGCAGTGGGATGGCGAGCATCAAGGAAAGTGCGTGAGCAACAACGATCTGGCCTTCGCACACGCGGGAATCGGAATCGTGATGGACTTCATAACGTTGGCGCTGCCAATATCGCAGATCTGGAACCTGCACATGTCCTCAAAGAAGAAGATCGGGGTCTTGCTGATGTTCAGCGTGGGAGCATTCGTGACCATAGTGTCCATCCTCCGTTTGAGGAGTTTGGTGCACTTCGCCAAAACCCAGAACATGACCTGTACGCCCCCCCCCCCCCCCCCTTGTCCACCCAGCCCACACACTAACAACATCCCTAGGGGACTACCTCGAGGCCAGTCTCTGGTCCGTCATCGAGACTGAAGTCGGCCTAATCTGCGCCTGCATGCCCTCCATCCGCCTCGGCCTCGCGCGCCTCTTCCCTAAGATCCTCGGCAGCTCGGTCAACTCCAACTCGAAGCAGACGGGCGCAAATAACAGCCATGGCAACACTCTCGGCACCAACTGGAGCGTCAACGGCATCGGCGTTACCACAAGTGTGCGCGTCTCGCATGCGATGCGTCCGCAGACGAACGACCATGCGAGCTTTGTGCAGCTCGTGGAGATCGATGCGGATCAAAAGAGTGCGAAGAGCAATAAAAGCGATGATGCAAAGTAGGCTGACTATGTCAAGGGCTGCTCCACGGATCTGGATGAACAATAAATCCATCGATAATGTTTAATTTTTATGGCTTAGAAGACGAGTACAGTGTGACACCTTGAAGATGAGAGCCGATTCTGTGACTTAATTGACGCTCCGTCAATGAAACTTCTTTTATGGCTTCTATTCGTATTGCACGACCAAATCCTGCTGAAGTGATGGATTTTACCTCTACGGAGCTGCACACATGCCCACCTTGAATCCGATCCTAACCCTGTACTTACCGTTAAGCTAGCAAGGAAGGGCACAAAGAAACCTTGAGCAATTAGATAGAACGTATCTCTCGACGATTGCCGAATCTGCGGTTGAAGGTAAGGTGGATGCTCGATGTTGTTGGAGGTAAGACCTGTCCTTCGTTCCGTATGTACGTTTAGCAGATGCACAACTTCAATCACATGCTCATATATGCGTGCGTCTTGTCTTAGTTTACCTTTGACGCAATCTCAAGCTCACAAGATTGTCCACAAAACCTTGCCTTCTGCCCGCTAGGGACCTACCCTCCGTTGCAGCATCATCTTCTACCCCCGCTCTATGCACTACATCTCGATCACAATCCTTCATTCGCTTGAGTCAAAGTTATTGAGTTGCAATTCGTCGACAAACCCTCAATTCCAACTCCTCAACTCCGCCTGCTCGTCCGCCGCCCTCCACCCCCGGTTCTCCGCACTCATCTGCTCGAGCGCACTCGGCTTCTTCTTTGTCCCACCTGCCCCAGCCCCCACGCCATTCCCATTCCCACTGCGCTTCTGCTGCCCAGCTAACCGCGCCTGTACCGCTGCGGCGCGTCGCTCGCGTTCCTGTGCCGGCGTTAGATCGTATTTCTGTCTTTTCTTTGAAGACGTGCGAGGAGAGGGGAATTCGCGTACTTCTGCCTGGATCCTCGCGCGCTCTTCTGGATCCAGCTCGCGCTCGGGTTCTTGGGGTGCGGTTGGGGGACGCTCGGGGGCGGAGTGGGAGTGTCCTTGGCCCATTTCTTGATTCTGCGCCTAGGTCGTAGGCCGGGCGGTTGAGAACGGAAATCGAAAAGTCTTGTTCTTGTCGCGTGCGATGTTAAGTCTAATGCAGGCACTTCCCGATAGAGCTCCACACGCAACAGAAATTCACACGCACACTAAGGCTCTAGAAATCGTCGGATCTCGGAAAGCCGTGTTTCAGAGGAACAAAAGCTCAATTATACCTCCTGAGAGTCTGGGGCCGCGATTCGAGCGCACGAACAAGGTGTAGGCAGCAGCCAGTCGTGGAAGGGGCCTAAAATCCTTGGCCTATTTTTAGACGGATGCACGTGCGGGGTTTATTCACTGTTCTCGAGAACATGTAGTTAAATCATACCATGCCAAGCAATGCGGTGTGCAAGGTCGTGGCGTTTTAGAATACTGGGTAGGGTGCGCGATAATGCATGCACTTTGATGTGATAGATTCGATCGTGCAGGTAGTATGGTTCGCGTGTTGGTATCGTGGAAACGTATGTCAAGATCCTTACTCCTTCGGTTGTGCTCTGCAAGCCCGTCTGGATGACACTCTCAAGCATCTTTGGAGAAGTGATGTTGTTCCGTAGAGCTAGTTGAAGAGATTCCATAGTAGACTCTAGACAGGACTACCCGAGCCTTTCAGGAGACCTGTTAACACGAATGACGAAAGATGCTGCGGACGGTGAAGCACATTACGCGTAGCACTCTGGATGGAATACACCCAGCTTTGCAACCACGAGCTCCGCCACTGTAAGCCGCGTCACCCAACCGGGCTTAGTGCCCACGGAGGTCCCTGAATTCCTCTACTTCCCTTCACATAACCTCGCGAGTATCTCTAATGTTTGAATATCTGGCAACCCTTCCCTCCATATAATACTTCCGCATTGACTGTGATGACAGCATCTGAGGGTGGTAAAGCGAAGAGAACTAGGTCCAGCACTCCCCGATCGCGCACTGGCTGCCTTACCTGTCGGTACGTCTATTGCCGTCACGTGCTTCGCTTATCCCGCCACGACCGTCTAACAGTCCAACAGCAAGAGACGCATCAAATGCGATGAGACGAAACCAGCGTGCCTCAAATGCACACAGGCGGGGTGGACCTGCGATGGTTTCGTGGCCCAACCCGATCCCGGCTCCTCGGCTGTGACGCTTACATCCTCTCCTCCCACGCTGGCAATAACGCGGTATTCGATTCCGTTTCAGGTCCCTGGGTCGCAGAAAGATCGCCAGCTGCTACACTACTTTTGCGTGCAAGGGTCGCGGGAGTTGGCTGGCTTCCTGAATCTGGATTTCTGGACGCGGACTGTGTTCGAGCAGAGCCACCAGGAGGCTGCTGTGCGGCAGGCACTGGTGTCACTGAGCTCACTGCATCTCGACTACACGACTGGTGCGTTGACGCGGAGCGGCATAGCACGCAACGATACGCTCATGCAGTATGGAAAAGCGCTTCGCATGCTGCAGCGGCGGATGAAAACGTCCGACGCCGAGGCTACAAGAACCGCGCTCATCTGCTCAGTGCTGTTCTACTGCTTCGAGGCGACGCTGGGTCACAACGAGGCTGCGACGCACCATCTTCAGGGCGGACTCAACATGCTGTCGTACTGGCGGAGCCAGGGTGCGGAACAGACGGACGACCTCGCTGGGATATCGCTCGAGTTTGAGCGGCTAGACCTACAGACCACGCTCTTCTACGACCAGCCGATTCCCCATCGGCCATTCCCCTGGCACGTAGATGGAGAGGAAGGGAGCAATGTGCGGTCGTTCCAACGCCTCAGCGACGCACATCGTGCCCTGGTCAAAGCGATCGGTCGCGGGTGGCGCCTGCTCTGCGATAACTTGAACTACAAGTTCAGTCCCTCAGAAGACATCCCAGAGTCAATTTTGCGAGAGAAACTGCACCTCCAAGAAACGCTCCTGCAGTGGAAGGTTTCTTTTGACTTGTTCAAGGAGCAACACAGTGAACGCACCCAAACAGCATACGGCCATCAGATCCTCGTCGTACACTGGCATATAGCCCGCATGCTCCTCGACGCCATCCTCCCCGCTGACATGGACGTTTGGGGCGCCTCGCCCAACCCGCGCGCCGCAGAGATGCTGCGCCTGATAGAAGACGTGCTCGACCGCGAGCAGAGCATAGCGTCGAGCCCCGCGTCTTCGATATCAGAGCCGACGCAGCGGGTGGTGACTTCGGAGATGGGCGTCATCGCGCCGCTCTTCGCGATGGCACTCAAATGCGCCGACCAAGACGTAAGCAGGCGGGCGTTTGAGCTGCTTCGGTCGGTGCAGAGAAGAGAGGGACTCTGGGAAGCGTCGCACATGTCGTCTTTGGTGTCGAAGCTGAGGAGGGCGCGAGTGCTGCGCTTCGGGCCGCGGGGCGAAGCTGCACTCACAGCGGCGCGGAGTCAGTCGCTAGAGATGCTGTTCTATGACGAGCTTGGGAGTGCAGAAGGCCTGTTGAGCATGGATACCAAGTCTCCGCAGCTTCAAAAATCGGTCGAGGCACTGTGGGCCTCGTTCGAAGGCGCGGACGGAGGCCTCGGTGCACGTGATTCAGAATCCGAGCTCATAACGTGACAGACCATTACCCGTGGACATGGCTCAGACAGAACTTGTGAGTGGGAAAGGTGTGCTAGTCCAATGTTGCACCGTTAAGCAAGCATGGCGATGGTGAGCCGCAGGCGAAGCGGGCCTGTCGCGAAGCTTAACCCCAAGCCAAAGACACACGCGTCACCGACACGACCCTCTCCTCCCAACCTCACTCTGCGGGGAACGCACCACCGCAACACGCCACGCAGGAGCCAGTCCGTCGCATCGGCCACACCACGGCCCCTTGCCATGGCCCTCCCCCCCAGCCGCCAGCGCCGCGCCTTTGCTCCGCCCTCGCCGTCCTACCCAACACCCACCGCGCACCCGCCGTCACAACCACGCTCGCCCGCGCTCCTTTCCGACCTCCCCTCCCGCTGGCGCCGCGCCCGCACCGCCGCCGCCACCCCCCTCGCCCAACGCCTCGCCATGCGCGCCCTCGAAGTCGCCCTCCTCTCGCTCGCCCTCTTCCTCGTGCCTGCCTGCATCCAGCACTTCGTGCGAGCGCTGGACACTACATACGAGGTCGTCGGGCGGCGCGCGCGCACGTCGCTGGACGAGGTGGGTTGGTGGAGGGTGGGCGTCGGGACAGGCCTGCTGGCGGCGTGGCATGCGGTGCTGGTTGCGCTGAGCCTGAGAGTGATCGCTGGGGGTGGGGAGAGGGGGAGACGGGGCAAGTGGAGTCGCGTGCTGGGGCGCGTCGTGGTGCCGGGGTATCTTGTCGTCGCGCTCGTGGGGTTTGCATATGCGCTCGCAACGCGCATGGCGTCTCCTCTCGTTGTTCCGGGGCAGGCATACGGCCACGCCTCCACGCCTCACGGATGACCGCCGCTCCAATGCCATCAACAGTTTACATTCATCCTTTGCGTCGCCAAGCCGCCGCAACCATCGCAACGTTTATCCACCGGGCGTCGGTTTGCCATACCAGGCCTGTACTGCTGAGACGTCCGAGGGAGACGTACTTGCCATGGCCGTCCTGCGCCGACGTGTTTTGCGCTTCGTTGCACCGCGCATTACGACAACAGCAGGGGTACGCCTGGTGACATGCTCACAACTACGAGGTGGATCAACGTCGGAAGCGAAACCGTCTGGAAGGAAAGGGATCAACGCGCTATAGATGAAACGTAGCTTGTACGCTGCTAGCATGGCAATCAGACACAGTCACGACTTGGAGCAGGCAATTGATAAAGGCAAGTAGCTTGCACGGATGCACCGCATGTGTCGTCTTGTGGCGTAAGGCGACCGTCGAGGTATAACCCCTACAACGGACAGAGTGCGTAGCAATGTGAAAGAACGCTCATGCAATTTGCCATGGCGTCGACCTATCCACATCGTCTCGGATCCTATGACCTGATTTGACTGCAATATCCCCACTCATAACCCCAATGCTTCTCACCAAGTCCTGATGTAATCACAAGTTCCCTCCGACCCTGACCCTTACTTCGTCCGATTGTCGTCCTTCCCTCGGCTTTCTACCTGGCAACGGGCGATCTTAGTTCTATCATGGCACACGGCCTACTGTGGACCGTTCTCCGCAGGTCTATTCCCACGCTGATAACGTATCACACTTCCCCATTTCGCAATATTATCCTTTTTCCTTGACCGTGTTCAGCTCTCGTGCCTGATCGACGATGCATCGTATCTGGAGACAGGGCAAGTCTTCACATGATGCGCTACTAGATGCAGATTTCGTGGAACTCTTGGTTTGCTCCGTCAAACGACCGCGATATTACCGAAGCCACTGGCGGCGTCTGGGGGAATCTAGTGGAGACCTGTTGCAGCCGCAAGTCTGGGGAAGCCAGCGCGACGGCACGCGGGGAGGCGCGGATGCTATTTCCAAGGCGCATTCAGGGTCGCCTGGCTGAGCCCTGGAAATGGTGGTCCTTTTTGGCAAACTTTGTCGTGGTCTTCCCATATGTGTTCTGTTCAAGAGGCGTGAAGATTAAGATTGTGACGCGATTGACCGGTGCTCAGCCATCCTTAGCTTCGTGAATGCGCCAAGCTGCGGCATGTGGCAACCTGCGTTGTCCGATTCCATGGGCTGCTGCGAATCGCAGGTCGTCGATAACATCTCAAAGCCTTGAGGCCTCCCATAGTCCAAGACACGGCCAATGCTGCTTGGGCATGTCAGCAATGCAGCGCGACTACCCTGTCGCAACAACCCCCCCCAGGCTTGTTCTCATCCTCGCTTTCCCTTCTGCATATTGCCACAATCGTTCGAATAACCTAATCGATCGTTTTCCGGTCTGAATCCTCGCTCTTATCACGCGACAAGTCACCGTCCAAGCTTGGGGCGTCCACTTATTCGTAATGGTATCTTGCAAGCGCACGGGTACGCCGCGCGGGCCAGATGCACGCTACGTCAGCCCAGCCCGGCACTCGTTCGTTCCCTCCGGCTCTGGCCATTGTGTCGTGAAGTGAACAGTTCGGATCGCAATTCCGCAAGCCAGAGTTCTCTAGTGCGTGCAGGTCATGATGAACGCGCTCAATCTCTCCATCTTGAAGGAACGCGTCGGAAAACGCCGGCACAAGGCACGCGACACACCTGCATGGCAGCCGGCAAAAGCAATAACAAGGTTGCATGGTGGCGCGAAAGTCTGTGCGGTTGCAGGCCTCTCGTGCCGTCTTGGAGTGCTCGTCTTGCCGATTTCCGAAGCTTGGTGCCCGTGCCAATGAGCAGTGTCAAGCGGCCTAGTGGTCGTGAATGTGCATTGAAAAAAGTATTGTTTGTTACTTGGGTAGATATTGGTTGCGTTGGAAAGGTGATGCTCCACCGCACTTCAACTTGTTGCATTGGGATAGAACGGGCGTGCGGTCGTAGTGAGAACATTTGTTGCGCTGGGATTGTCTCGGACTGTTAAGACGTCTGGTGGTCGCAAAGGCAATCACTAAAGAATGGTTAGACAGGTTGTGAATCTTCCCATGTAAGTTCCTTGATTTGCTGCGGCGAGAAATATCGGCGTAAGAAATTGGGTATATTTTCATGTGTCATATAGCCTCCAGTGAACGCTGGAATGGCCGGCCATGAACCATGTATTGTTGTTGGTGGGATAACCATTCAAATCAAACCCAACCGCCAGATCCGTAGATCATACTCAAACATTGCGGACATCGTCCCTGACACCACGGCGGAAGCCAACGAGTTGTATCATCTCTGTCCAGAAGCCGGTAGGAGGCGAGATGAACGACGCCTCGTAGGCATCGATAAGAGGTGCGTCCCAAACCAAGTCAACCTCCTTAGAAGGAATAATCTTGGTCTTCTTGAACAGCTTCCAGAATACGTAAAGGCAGGGCGCAACACCGACCATAGTGTAGGTCGTAAAGAAGACATCGTAAGTGAAGTTGCCCGGCAGGAAGACGCGATAGCCGCTGACGAAGACAACAATCACCTCGAAGGCCAGAGCAAAATAAGTCTGGTAAGGCTGGAAATAGCCGCGGTACGGGAGAGTCCTCCGATCGATACCCTGAGCGACTGTGGCCTTGTAGAAAGCGATGTAGGTGATCATCATGATGATGAAGTCGATGAGGCCACTCGCTGTGAGCAGACCGACAAGCCATGTCAGCACCTCGTTACTAGCGCTCGAGACTGCCAAGAAGGACAGGAATGGGAAGCACATAGTGATGGCGAAGCACCAGATCGGTACACCTTGCTTGGTGCACTTACGCAGGAACCTCGGGGCGTGGCCTTGCACAGAGAGAGAGTACAAGCTTCGGCTGGCGGCATATGTGTATGTGTTGCCTGCGGAGAAGATGCTGGTAACAAGGAGAGCGTTTGTCAAGTCTGGAAGCACTGAAATGCCCAGGTTCCTCATGGCGATGACATAGGGAGAAGCGGCTGCCGTTCCGGCGCCTTCACCACCGTTGTTGACAGCGTCCAGCTGCGGGTCGTTGTACGGGACGACGATGCCAGTGCATAGGGCTCCGACGATGAAAAAGATGCCGTATCGCCAGTAGACAGTCTTGTACGCGTTTTTGATGTAGGTTCGCGGGCGTTTCGCTTCTCCAGCAACCATGGAGATGTACTCGGGGCCCACAATGCAGAAGGAAGCAGCCCACAGAGCAGCCAAAAAGCCTTCGAATTCACCCTTAGTACCCTCTGCAAGATATGCGTGCATTGCTCCAGGCTTGTTCCAATAGCGGAAACCGTAGGCATCGTTCCTGGGGTTGCCGCCCACCATTGTGATAAAGGTGAAGCAGTAGAGCATGATGATTAAGATGACCTTGCCACCGGACAGCCAGAATTCGGCCTCACCGTATGCCTGGACAGCTAGAACATTGCAAGCTCTGTACAAGGTCAGCCTCGACGTTACATGGGTGACTCGAAGTTGGTAGAAATCCAGAATCGCGACACAAGAGCACAAGGATGATGTCTTACCCGTAAAGAACGATTACAGCGATGGCCACACCCCAAATGGGAATGTCGTCCCTCCAAAAACCAAGCACAGTGTGCAGGGCGGTGATCTCAAAGGGGATAAGCAATGCTTCGTAGAGGAAGAAATTCCAACCAGCTGTGAAGCCCAAAGCTTCATCCACCCAGTGACCAGCGAGTCTGACAAAGCCACCGCTCACCGGCATGTACGTGGACATCTCGGCGATGGAATTGTTGACCATGGCCATGACGAGCGAGTAGAAGGTGTACGCCATGAACAACGAAGCAGGGCCCGCTTTGTTAAGGGCACCTCCAATACTGACGAAGAGAGCCGTGCCAATGGAACCTCCAATGGCGATCAATTGAATTTGGCGGTTACCAAGGTGACGTTGTAGCTCGTCTGAGTTGTCGCGAAGCTCACCATGTTGCACATCGTCGTAGACCTTCTCGCCCGGTTCTGTGCCCTTTGGGGAGTTGTTGACGTAGCCGTCATACTTCCTGGATTCGTCGATGTCCATTGTCGCAAGGGAGTTGTCGCGTCAGGGGCGTGGCAGTCGCTCTTGGGGGTTGTCGCTTTGGATTGTCGCGTTGGACTGTGGATTGTTGCTTGGGAGTAGAGTCGCTCTGGGATCAGGTGACGTAGGGTCGACTGCGAGCCTCACGTGCGCAAGTCGATATATGTACAACGAGTCCAGCTGGTCAGCACAGCGGACGTGGAAAAAATGGCCGGAAGAACGAACGACCGGTGGAACCTTGCCAATTCGGTGCGGGTGAGGGCAGCAGGCGGGCTTTATATGCACACCGAGGGAGCGGCATCGATGTTCTGGGGCACCGTGGAGGGTGGGAGCTTGGGTGAGCCTCGGGGCGCGGCTAGTGCTCGGATCGGACTAGGCGGCTGGGCAGGCGGCCTGGCAAAGTGAAGCTTGGAAGGATGTCCCGCAGCTGAGATTTCACGGTCCCTGGCCCCTCGTCACCAGCCCGCTGCCCCCAATCAGCGGAGAAATGCATGCCTTGTTTGGGCGCGCTAACCGCCATCGTCTGGCCAAGAACCTGCGACCGGCTGCGCGGCCGCACCAGCGACGAGAGCCATCGCAGTTCACCGCGCGTAATCCGCTGTCGGCCTCCGCCGCTGGTACGCTGCAGCGCGCACTTGCCCGCAAGTGTGCTCCACTTGGGGTAAAAGCATACGGCGCGTTTGTCGCAGCAGCCCGCCTGGAGTGGCTCGACAAACGCGCCAGGGCACAGAGCCGCCTCCGCGGCGGCTGCCACCCGCAAGACCTCGCCATGCAATTAACATCGCCTGTTGGGTGCGAGCGCGCGCTGCCGACGTCTTCGGTCACTCCTCCAGAACGGCCGCTGAGCATACATCGTCCCAGGAAGCCGGACGCTGTTTGCAGCCTTCGCCACGGCGGTGACATCTTGCAGTCCGGATCCAGCACTGCGTCATTTCGTATTTTGTCCAGCACAGATGCGGCTACCCCAGCTCCGATTGTTGGGCCATCTCAGCGGGTCTGCTGTGGTTAGCCTTCCTCGTCCAATCTTCGCCCGTGGAGCGTGTGAACTCGACCAGGCTTGGCTACCCCCTCTCCGCTAGATGAGAGGAGCGCAGAGGGTCGCCTCTGCGCGACTTTTCTTTTCCTTTTTCTGCAGCCTATGGCGGCGACGCGCGTGCTCTAGATAGCGCCTCAGATGGATATCTGTCAGGGGGGTAGAAGGCGTCTTGAGAGAGCTCGAGGCAAAGCCGACGGGAGCGCGCCGCGCTGGAAAGTGCATTCCTGTGCAGACCCTCGTGCAGGCTTCTTTTTTCCCCGACCAGGCATGGTCGCGCTAGGTGCGCCGTTTCCCCGCGTGCTTCTAAGCTCTTCCGCCTGCGTGTTTCCAGGCTTGCTTGCGCTGGGCGTTTCTTTGTTGCCTGGCTACCCGGGGAATCTATAGCTGAGAGAGAGAGTGTCAGATCCGGCCTTGAGCGCGAGTGCAATTAGACGAAGAGGAAGAGGAGTAAAGACACAGAAATACATCAGGTCGGAATAAAGTATTCGTGGCCTGACTTCCGGCCAAGACAGGCGCGACTCGTACCTACCAGAAACGCGGAAAGCACGTGGCTGCGCCCTCATTGCGCGCCGGTGACGATGCGTGTCCCAGACCCTGTGGCACTCCGAGCATTCCGAATAGTCCCCACCAATTTCTCGACATCCATGATTGCCAGCCGTAATGGCATTTCTGCTCCACTCTGGGAGACGGATTGCTTCCTTTCTCAGTCTAAACACCCGAGCAAGAGCTTCCCATGCCTAGACTGTTTCCTGATTGCCTACGTGAGGGCTGCTGATCTTGACTTCGATTGCGCCAAAAAAAAAAACTCAACAACAACCGGAGAGATGTGGTGTATTCTATAGCCGCTCTCTCGACCATGCTCTGACGTATGTGTACGTTGAGCCTACATGGGCTGTACGCTCAATGGTCAAAGGGAACAGGATCTCTAGGGCCCGATAAGCTTATGGGCGTAGTGGAACATGTGGGTTGCGGAATGTTTTTGGCCTGCGCGTTGTGTATCAGGTGCACGCAAATTCGTGTGAGCGGCGAGTTACCACCACCATGTATAGGTCATTCGAACAATCACTCGTATCCACAATACGGTTTTGAATGGATCCTCGTTGGCATCGCCCGCGTATTTCAGCATTCTACTTCCACGCTATACCCCCATTCTATCGACACACCACCCACCAGCCCATACTCTTCGTATGGTGCACTGCCATACTTTTCATTCTGATGGCTCGCCACCTGTCCCACCATCCACACCTGATCCGCCTCCGCTTTCACCCGATTGAACAGCGTCGTTGACACATCGACCCTCAACTCGTACTGCCTGTCCTTCTCAAGGCCGTGCAGCGGCACAATGGGATTGGCGGTATCGATGGGGCCAAGCCACTCACCGTCCAGGAACACGCGCGCAGTGTGTTGGATAAGCGGTAGGCTGAGATAGCCGACTAGTGCGGAGAAGTCGGCTTCAGAGGGAGCTGCAAACGTCGTGGTGTAACAGCCTATGCCGGAGACAGGCTGCAAAGCTGCACTTATCTGGCTCCATGGGACAAGTGATATGTTGGAAAAGGTGTGATTCGTGATTTCGTTCTCGATGGCGAAACGGTCGGGTGCAGAGTGCCAGTCTTCCACGGTAAGGTTCCAAGTGGTAAGGTTGATGGTCTGCGGAAGCGATGTGTCGAACTGCTTTGTCTTGCCAGTTGAGGTAGCCAGGACGTAGGGACTGTGCGTGACGATGGCGTGCAAATTTCCTTCTAAAGCGTTCACGGAACGGATGTAGGGGCTCGATTGGACCATTGTACACGCTGGCTGCGGAACGTTGCGATGCAGCGCGATTATAAGAGTCTCGTTTGCTTTCAGTGTCGGCGCCAACGAAATATGAGTGTCGGATGTTGTGTATTGCAATAGCGGTGACTGGGTACCTGTATATCCGTTGTAGACAAAAGGTACTACACCTGCCGCTTCCACGGTGGCTCCACAGCGTGGCGACTCGTCTTGGTCGTTAAAGAAGTATATATAATCGACACCGTCGGACGAGCGGTATACGGTGGAGACGGCGCCGGGCGTGCAGTTTAGTTCCACTCGCGGATTGATGTCAGCCTCCCTGAGCAAGGCCGGTAGCTGGTCGATATTGTCTGTGTGGTGGATATTAGGTCCCGACAGCAGACGCGCCATCGCAGAGTTGAAGGTCTTTTGGCTAGCTGCATCGACGGGGTATGACTGATTCGGAGGCGCGCCTATAAATATAATTTTGAGACCTTGTGCCGCGAACTTGGTCAGAGCTTCTACTGCTTCCGTAGTGGCAACTGTTTGGTTGTTGAAAATCATGGCTTTGTACTCAGGTACACCAAGCTTGTCGGCCCTAACGAAGGCATCCGTGGAGACAATGTTGTCCGGTCCGAGATAGTCGTACGTGTAACCTAATATCGTGAGTGAATTGGCTGGAAACAAAATAATATAGAGTGCGAACCCAATTCTCGAAGATTGTCCGAGTTGTATCTGCTGATGATCGTCCAGGGTGTAGCGAATGCATACAACGCAAGATCCACTTTGGGCTGCCCTTGCTGTAATACCCACTGGTTTCGGCCTACGAAGTCAAGAGAATCTTTTAAATGTTGCCAAGCTGGTTGCATTGGATTCCACATGTCCGTAAATTGATATATGAACGGAGTGTATCCTGGCCAGGTTGTATTGGCATATGGAGCAAGAGTCGGGAAACCATGGATAACGTTCATCGTGAAGCCTCCGGCTAAGGAACGCTTGATCTTTTGAAGAAGGTCGGGAACAGTGAGCCAGTACGGCGGTGTGTTTACTGCACCGAGTTCAGTTGATATAACTTGTCTGTTGGCAAGATGAGCAGGGCCAGCGAATTGGCGATACACATCTGTAAGTTCCTGAAATCCAAGGGATTCGCCTTCTGGAGCGTCCACAAGAGGAATATCACTGAGCTGCTTACAGTCAGTCATTGTATAATCTTGGCAGTGTGAGGACTTACAGCTTGCAATGGCAAATTGTACGCTGGTTGGGTGGAAAATTGATTGCCAATAGAATGTGACCATTTCTGGAAGTGCTCGAGGTACTCTTGGTATCCATCATTCAGTGCTTTCCGATACTCAAGTTGATAACGGCTTTCACCGCTGTCCGTGGAGTTGCCGAATACGAAAGTCTCATTGTAGGCCGGCAATAGTCCGTTCCACGAATTGGAAATGCTGAACAGTAAGGGTAAATATGGAAGCAAGTCGAAGCCACTGGTGTTCTTGAAACGATCTACGAGCCCTGGAGTCCAATACAGAGCAGCGAGCATTTCCATACTATCTTCCCAAGCTGGTCAAAGTTAGCATGCGAAATAAAGTATCACCCAATCGGTTTACCGTAATTTCCAACGTTACGGAGCAGTTCGGCTACCTTGGGATCAGAGAGGAGATGCTGGTCCCAAAAGTCGGTCACCCGGGAAGCACCATTCCCACTGAAATGGTCGACAGTCCAAGATCCATTGCCCAAAGAGGTAGTCGCGTTAGGACCGCCATCACATGATCTTTGATTCGTGTAGGCCTCCCAGAAAGAGAAAACCCTCCAGAATTTACTGCGATCCGGCGGAGTCCAACGCAAGGTGTTGTTTTCTGTGATAAGCGAGCTAAGATCAATGAAGGAATTTTGCACAAGATGCACTGTTCCGTTGCTGACGCTATTCTCAGTAGAATATGCAATGACAGCAATTAGGTTTGGAGTTCCAAATTGCTCTAATGGATGCATGAACGATAGACCGCTCAATATATATGAGGATGGCTGCTGGGCTTGAGGGATAGAAGCATTGAAACTCCCGTGGGGAGCAATAGTGTCTTGACCCATGAGCAGCTCAACAGCCAATCCAGGCGTGGCAGGTTCGGACGGAATTCCTTGTCCCTGGTTAGGACTGAGTGCGTAATCGAGCAAGATGCCGGCATCCTGAGCAGCTTGCAGCGAGTCCTTGAATAAGTCCACAAAAGCATCTGTACCAAAACCATACTTGGACCAATCGGGGAGATCAGGCACGACCTCCGCACCATTCCGTCTATAGCTTTCTTCTCCTTGACCGTAAAGGTAGAAAGGTAGTAATTCAAGGCCACCAGCTCCAGCCGCTTTCGCCGCGCGAATGTCGTTAGCTACAGCATTGGACGGGACGCTGGCATCGGGCAGCCTGGACCATTAGCTGTTCATCTTGTACATGGTTGGAGTACGCCTCACCAATATCTAAACTTTGGGCGGTATCGTATCGGCGGATCATTGAAGTCATTGCTGAACTGCCTAGATACTGCACGACACACCGACGAGGCAAGGATAAGAAATATCAAGCTTGTTGGGGCCATGCTTGTTCTGCTGGAAGACCCAGGCGAGCCACGAATGTCGGGCCCTCATGCGACTCATCGCCCCTTCTTATACAGCTTGTATGCGGGGCTGGATGGCCGGCTCAACTAAACTACGAGAGGCGTAATCATGATTCGTCGTGAAGTCAAACCCAGCACGAGCATGGAGTTGCCGGTGCTAGTGCCCAGCTGTGAGCGGAAAAGCCGGTGAAGAAACCCCAGGTACCGTCTAATTCTCGGCGATTGTTGCGCCGAAGACACAACAGCCAGCTCAAAACAGTCGGATGGCGCAGGGTAGCGCCTGGAAAACTTCCTTATTTGTGTAAGGGTTCTTCCCCGCATCTGGGGAAAGCGCACGCGCGACCAGGTAGACTGCCGCAATATCGTATGTGCTCGTTTTCGTCGTTCCCAGCGTTTCCATCGTATTCATCTTGCTCTGAGTGGTGAACTGGATGAGAGCAAGCTGCACAAGACGAGGAATTTCAACCGCGTAGGTACTTACCGCGTCCCGGTAGATGACCGTGCACGTGAGCTGTTGAAGCATGTATCGCAAATGTCAATTGCGACGCATGCCATGATGAGTTCAATGCAATTCGGGGCTTCGGCCACTTCAATCTAGCGCTTCGCTTTCATTGGCTAACGCTGATTATGTCACACACTGAGCTTCTCCTAGCTCCCGCGGATTACCCGCGATATTCTTTCGCAACGACGTCTACGCCAGCAGCCATCAGTCAGGACGATGTCGACGCCGATTGATGAGGCGGAAACGCCGGAGCAGCAAAGAGCGGCGAAGAGGAAGACGCATAGAAAAAGCCGTAACGGCTGTTTCCAGTGCAAGCAGAGACACACCAAGGTAAGCCCATCAACCTGTGCACCTTGAAAAGCTACCTGCACACGTCGCCAGTTTTGTATTAGTGGTATTTTTATTGCACACTGGAAACTTGTCGAGGATCGCACACCCTGTGGTGATAGCCCGCAAGCTGTGATCATCGAAAAATGGCCCTTTGCCATATTGCCGTTGGCCACGCGTCTCGCTCTTGCGCATGATTCATATAGTAACCAAGCACATGTGCATGCGACAGCTAATCATAGTCAGTGCAACGAGGAACATCCCAGATGTGGCAATTGTGTTCGATTGGATATTCACTGCACCTGGCCCAGTCGCGAGCGATTCTCAACCAAGTACCCGACGCCTCCAGAAAGCCATGCGGTTGCGACAGCAGAACGCACGCTTTCTGTAGGTCCGGATGTCCCTGTTTCGTCCTTCGGATCTCCGATGAGTATCGCCGATTTGAGGCTTTTGCATCACTGGTCTACGAAGTCGTATCAAGACATGAACGCGGACCCTGCGCGTTGGCCTGCCTGGCAAATTGACTGCGTCGAAGTTGCTTTTGATTTTCCATTCCTCCTTCGAGGCATACTTGCTTTGGCAGCAATTCACAAGACATCCTGCGATCCCCAAGCCGACCGACAGAGTCTGCTGCTCCAGGCAGACACCCATATCAGTAGTGCCCTTGAGACCTACAGAAAGAATCTGGAGCACCCATCAGAGGAGACGGCTATGGCAATGTTCCTGTTGTCTATGGTCATAGTAACCTATAACCTTGCTTCGGCGCAACTGGAAGCACCTGAGGATCCTATAGGCGCGTTGCATCATTGTTTTAGATTGGTGCAGGGAGTTGCGCTTGTCATACAGCCGCATGTAACCCAGATCATGAACAGCAAGATGATGAGCAAGATCGTCGAACAGGGCCCTGGAATCACGTTTGAGGGCAAAGTGCCCGAGGTTCTCAGGCTGAAGAAGCTTGCAGAGACCAAGAGAACCTCGGCCCACGATTTTTATACGCTGGCCATTGATGACCTACATACTCACTTTCTCAAAACCCGGCAGTGCCCTCCTGAGAATGACCGTCTGGTACGAACACTCCAAACGGTGCTATGGCTTTGTTCACTAACATATCCCGTATCATGTAGGCAATCGCATTTAGTTGGTCGTCACATTTGTCCGAAGAGTTCCTGCACCTTATATCGACGCATGACCCTATCACAGCACTGGTACTCGCCCACTTTGCAGTCCTTCTCACAGAATGCCGACTGGCTTGGTGGATTGCCGAATGGCCTCTTCGAATCGTCCTCGCAGCCCAAAAGCTTTTGGTCGCAACGCCAGAGCTTCTGGCCTACCTAGACTGGCCTCTTGAGATTGTCAAAGCCAGCGCTGGAGAACGGTGACGGCTTGGAAACCACCAAATTTGCGTTCGAATCGCGCAGATCTCTCTATGAGTGCTTCAGAAACTCCTAGCCGGAATCGTAAGCTACCACCAATTACGACGACTGCGCCAGACAAGTAAGAGTCCAGTGCTCACGTATCATATGCATAGCATTTGGTAGCGAGACTGCCTGGCTTGACGTGTGGTGCAGCCCGTGCTTATTGCGACAGCACTGGTTCCTCTATGCTGATACCGGCGACGCGGCGATGTGATGCAACACAGCCCTGGGCGCATTGCGCCATGGCTTTCCGCTGCGCGAGAGTTTTCAGACAGAGCCACATTGTCGCGCCATCGGAGCCCGCATCGCAAGCTCCGCCCTGCTGGTTCGCGGCCAATGAAAACTTCTGCAACGCGGAGCCAATTGGAGAAGGCTGAGTGCGAAAGGATGAGCCAATCAAAACGGATAAAGTACGATTGCCAAGACTTGTGAGCGAAGAATACGCGTCTATACGCCTATACGTTCCTAAACGCGCGTATACGTTATGTAGGGGCTTCGTAGCCATCGTCGCTCCGCATCTTTAAAAGGAGCCTTCCTGCATTGCCTAAATTTCTACATAACTAGCAACGCCAGCGCAAGCGTTTTCCCGCTCCTTGTTACGCTCTACTTCTAGTTTCCGACAGCCTGGGACAGCTCAACTACGTGCAGACATACCTGGGAAGTCCAGCTACCAAGCGACAATATGGCCAAAGGTCACCCCGATATCAACGACACCACAAGCTTCGTCCTCTATCGCTACGTACCGTCACTACCCGCGGCTATCATCTTCGTTGTAGCCTTTGCGCTTACAACCTTTTACCACATTTTCCAAATCGGCCGGAAACGGACATGGTACTTCATACCACTTGCAGTCGGCGGCGCATGTACGACTCCTGCTCCCTGCTTCTGGCCAACCAACAAATGACAGATACTAACGATGATGTCTGCAGTTGAATTTGTAGGCTATATCGGTCGCGCTATGTCGCATTTCGATCAATGGAAACTCGGACCCTTCATTATGCAGTCGCTGCTCCTTCTCGTTGCACCTGCCCTTTTCGCCGCTTCGATTTATATCATCCTGGGCCGCATCATACTCCTCACCGATGGCGAAAAGCACTCCCTCATTCGACAGAAATGGCTTACCAAGATCTTCGTTGCGGGCGACGTGCTATCTTTCCTCATGCAGAGCGCCGGCGGCGGTATCCAAGCGTCTGGAACCGAAAGCGCCATGAAAATGGGCGAGAAACTGATCATCATCGGTCTCTTCCTCCAACTCGCATTCTTTGGCTTTTTTGTCGTGGTCGCAGGACTATTCCACGTCCGCCTGCAGCGCAACGGCCCTGCCTCCCAGACCGTGGATCTGAACGCGCTGCCTTGGCAAAAGCACCTCGTGGCCCTCTACGTGTCCAGCATGCTCATTCTCGTGCGAAGCGTCTTCCGTGTGATCGAGTACATCATGGGCAACGCAGGATACCTGCTCCGACACGAACTGTTCCTGTACATCTTTGATGCGGTGCTCATGCTTTTCGTCATGCTCATCTTCAATTACTTCCACCCGAGCGAGATTACGGAATTGTACCACAAGCGGATCGCGGGCGAGAAGGGTCCGCATTCGAGGCATGTGAGCGATGTGGAGATGCAATTGCAACCCAAGAATGGGCGGGAGGTCGCAGGTGGACCCTGGTCGTAGGGTTCAGGCTGCATTACGGGGGTTGAGTTTTTATTTTTTCCGTTCTCTGTCGCGCACGATAGACGTGGCACGACTACTAGACGCTTGCTCGCCGGAACGACGATTATTGTTCTTGCATCATTGTTTCGTGTATTTTGTTGACATTTTCGCACAATGGATCACAGCCTTTCCCACCTGTGCATTTAGACTAGAGCGTTCTGCGTGCGGCATTCCTCATCGAATACCACCACACCCTCGATGCGCCCTGAGGCCGGAGACGTAAAGCCCTACAAATAAGATGTACACAGGAGCAAGAATTTAGGCCACCCACATTCAAACTGTATGCAGATGCTTATTTCCCATTGATTGGTGCCCAGCACTACGAGACGGTGCGGAGACGCGCAGAGTCGAGGGCGTCGCAGCACCATTGGTCGTCAATCTCGAAACGAAGTTTAGGTGCCGTGCGCGACAGCTCGCGGCTTCACATCGGACTGTGGTGCCTAGCCCTTTCACGCGCCGCAGTCCGGTGGACGATATGGCATGCATCACAGCTAGCTCTTCTCGTAAATTATGTTTCTCGACACCCTGATGTCTCGAGTACCCATTCTGCATGTTGTCCCTGCGTGCAGAACGCACGCGAAGAGCCCGCTGTGGGCGCGCTGCGAGCAGGATGTCAAGGTGTCGACGGCACTCACAGCATCCCGGTAGCGTGTGTCGATGCCGCAGTCTACGACCATGCTGCGCGCACCGCTCTGTGCTTGATATGCGCGGAAAGGTACAACCAGAACCTGGCGTTTCTGGTGAACTGAGAGCAGAGACACGAATTGAAGTTTCGTGAGAGCAAAAGTACATTTTGTAGATTACGATCTTTCGTTACATTCATGAGTCGTTACTAAATGTAGTCGCTACACTGAACCGCAGTGAGCGACAGCAACAATCGTGCGTAGGGTATCGATCCTATGCCCTAAAGAGACGGGCAACCGCCCGCGTCACCCAGAATACCACCCGCTTGAACGCCATTGAAATCAGAGCACGCAGACAAACCGCTCCTTCATGTGTTGCCTGGCGAGGAACTGTCGCCGCTAACACTTGACTTGGGCGAGCGAAGCTCCCCGACTGTACTCCGGTTCCCCCGTTGTGACAGGCGGTCGGCTTCCAGCTGGAGGTATGTCCGCAGCCGTCCATCGGGACACTCGTGGTGCTGGCCCACGAGCTCCATCAGACCGCGCAGGTCGCTCTTGAGCAACTCGACCTCGGACTTGAGCACCTTGTTCTTGCGCTCGGCGTCGCGGGCTGTCTCGACCAGGTCCTCTTGCTGGCGCTTTTGCTTGGTGCGGCACTTGCTGGCTGCGTGGCGGTTCTTCTCCAGATAGACTGCGCGTGCAGAGCCGGGTTCGGCCTTGTCTGACGAGCGTCGCCGGCGTGCAGGGGCAGAGTCCATCTGGCCGTGGACGCTCTCAGGCCGCCGCTTGCTCGTGGGTGGTTCCCGATCCATGGCGTAGGACCACTGTGTAGGCGTGGTAGAGGTGGCTGAGTAGGCGTGGTCGTCTGCGGAGAAATTGTTGGTTGAGTCGTAGGACCCGCATCCGCCGGCGTCGCTATTGAAGCGCGTCTGCGGTGGTGACATGCAGGAGCCATGGAGCGCGTCGCCCATGTGCATGGCGTTGGCGTTGGCAGCAGCGAAGGATGTTTGCAGCGGGTACAGAGCGGCGGCAGCAAAGGGTCTGTCCGAGGAGGCGCCGCTGGAGAAGTCTTGCGGCTGGGACTCGCCAGACAGGGTGAGAGCGAGTGCCGAGGGGATGGTGGGCTTTTCGTCGTGCTGGCCCAGGTCGGAGACGAAGAGAAACTGGTCAGGGGGCGGGGCGATGTTGGAGAAAGCAAGGCCTGCGTCGTCGGGCGTTCTCATCCGGAGGGCATGCTGCGTCCATGTGTTTGAGCCGGAGCACGTGGAGATCATGGCGGCATGCAACGGGCGTGTCTAGCGCCGTCGAGGCTGTTTACAGCGCGGCGAGTGGCTTGGGCGGTCAGAGGAGGAGTACTGGTAGGCACGCAGGCGGGATATGGTGGGATGCTGGCAGGCACGCAGGCGGGATATGGTGGGATGCGGGCAGGCGATGGAGGCTGCGGACCCCGGGGCGGCGTGGCTCGCCGTCCCTATATGGCCAGCGGTGCCCTTTGGCGGGTGGCGATGCCGCACTTCTCAGTGCGGAGGCTATGACGGCCGCTGGCCAGCGCAGATGCTGCCAGCCATAGTCGTCGCATCGGAGCGTCGCACGGGCAGGGACATGGGGCTCTCGGTGTGTGCACCCGCGGCTCTCAGGGCCGGGTCGGCTCCCGCCAATCAGCGCGGGGCGCCACCCCACGCACGCGTCCAGCGCTAGCGGGAACCCCCAAGCGTGGCCTGCTCAACGCCTGGCCTCTGGTCAGGCCGCGAGCAGGCCCTCAGCCTTGCAGCGCGCGACGTCACAAACGGCCCACCCGGAGAGTACAAGACCAGAGCACGTCTCTCCCCGCTGGCGCCTTCTCGCTCTCCTGTTGCGACCAATGCCTGGCCATGGCCGACGTCAAAGTCCCGCCGCGCGAGCCTTGCCTGTAGCCTCCTGTCCGCCCCATATGTCCCTCTGGTACACCAGCCCTCGACCAATCGCGGCTTCCGAGAGGGCCCCTCTCGTCTCTCCTGCTCGCTGTCGCAAGCCTTATCATTCTCTTCTGCGTCCCCGCCTCAGCACTTGCGGCATGCGCCCAACCCGCCATGCACCATCATCCAGAGGCGTTCCGCCAACTGCACCCCGCTCAATAAGCCTTCTCCTACTTGCCCGTCTTGCCTGCAAGTCTGGACGGGCCTGAACGGCTGCCTCTTCGCCTATCGTCTGTGTTGCTCCTTGCAGGAGGGATTGCTGCTTCGCCATCACTGACGCCTCTGCGGGAGACGCAGACCGAGCCCATTGCAACTTTCAGACCTTGCCCTGCGTCACTGTCGCAAGCCCCAAAGCAGCATCTGCACAAGTCCGTGGAGTCATCGGAGCCAAGACAACGCCCGTTAGGGTGTGCACGTTGGTCACCGGGAGCGGAACCGCGGAACAGCATTCCTGCTTCAAGAACCCAACTCGATTGGCCAGGAATGCTCTTCCGACGTGCGGCACTGCCGTCAATAAAGGCATGCGCACATCTAAATGGAACGTGGAATCAACTGCCACACGCGCTTTGCGGGTGAAGCTCCGCGCTCAACGGAAATGCTGCTGACATGGTCACCGTTTATCTGCTGCTGATCATCGCAAGAGGGTCCCCAGAGACAGGCGGTAGGATATGACTACCTAGTGCATCAAACCACTGCAGCACATCAAACCACCCACTACATCAATCCACCGCCTATACAGATCAGATAAACGCACGTCCCCCGATCTCTGGCGGCCCGTTCTCGAACCCCTGCGTCCTGATACAGTGCTTCCACTTCTTATCGTTAGCAATCTCCTCTGCCGTCTTCTTCTGGTCGGCGTACTTCACGCCCTTCCTTTCTCGGCGATTCGCGGACCGCCGCTATCTTTAGAGCCAGGAGCCGACTTACGCTCCCACCCAGCCAGGTCCCAATGCGAGCGAAGAACTCCTGGTCGCTGTGAAGAGGGCTTTCGCAAACCTCTCTTTGTGGTAGACTTCACCAGTCTCCTTGGGTCGTAATGCGAGATCCGTCGACGTTGAATTGGATGAAAACTCCGAGGGGAGCGCGCCGTTGCTTCGGGCCACCGCCCCAGGGAATCCAGGTCAAGTCATCCATTGCTTTCAGAACCCAGTCCACGTACTCGTCGGTGTCACCACCCAAGGCCACGTTGCTCTGTCACATACATCCAGGATATTGCGATCTGTGCCTCGCAGTGTTGTCACTGAGGCGATCTTCTGGAAAGCCTCATCGATTGCCTCAACCTGATTCATTGTCAATATAAAATGTCTCATATTGCTCCAGTTCTCTTAGAAAGAGACTGACCATAGCATTCCTCTGAACTCGGATGTACTTAGCAAGATCTTTGTAAGAGAAGTGAATCCCTATCAGCCCCCTAAAGAGTCAATCAATAAACGGGCTTGGATGCTCCAATAGTGTATCCTAGCACCTCGGCTTCTACTGTTTCTTTGTGGTGTGCATCTACGGCAAGTGTGATGAGCGGTCACTTACGCGGATGACATCTAGTGCTCAAGCCACGAACTGGCTTTTCATACCCGTATTCTGCCCTTCACGATGAAGAATGTTGTCGTCGTACACCATTCACTGTTGGAAATTGTCAGTGAAGAATATTTCCATCCTCGTATGCAACGGTAGGAAGGCGATGGTTTAGCTCACCTATTGCAGATTTGGCCATGCATTCATAAACCGACAACCATATGCAGAGAGGTGTACAGATCTGCAAAGTTCATCTTAACCTAAGTGAGAAACAGTCACAGACGTACATCATGTCTTGGATTACTTCTTAGTTGGCACAGTCCGATTGTGTCGTCTGAGCAGTTCACTACGTTTTGCGCTCCGAACATGATCAACTTAATTTTGCCGCGTTCGCCATCAGTGCTGCGCCTACACCTGATCCATCCTTCGCCAGTCCCATCCTCACCTTGCGCTCGCCATCTGGTCCTATCTCCTGGATGTCTCTTAGTGCACTACGCATGTGCGCTTCAAACCCTGGGTAAAGCTGGATAAGAGAGCCATCCACACCAATATCGATAATGTCTTGCTCTGAGCCTCGGCTCAAAGGTTTGTCCTCAACATTCCGCGGTCCAGTCGAACTAGGTATAGATCTTTTTAACCAACCAACAATTCTTGAGAGAAGCCCACATCCTCTTCCAAAGTGCTTCGGTCGTTGGCTACGGTGTCGATGAGTTTGCAAACTTGTAACTTGAACGGTGCCCTTTTCAGACTGTGTGTCGGACAAGCGGCCAGACTGAATGATGATTGCTCCCAGCGCCGACCCAGCTAGGCGTGCTGAGCGTCTAACTATGCCATCGGCTAGCTGGGCAAGGACTCTTGCATCCCTTAATGTCGAACCTTGAGCTGACAACACTCGCTCGATAGCACTCGCGACGCCGAGAGACTCGGCAGCCTTATCCTTTGCGAGTAATGAAAGGAAGGAGCTGTCAAGCCCATATGGACGATTGCATGGTGATTCTTCGCCGAGGATCATGTTGAAAACACCTTGTTCGTGGCAGTGTAGGATGACTAGCCGCATGAGCTCCCCAAGATACATCCCCGAGACTCTCTTCTCGAGCTGCTGCTGCCGCGGGTTGATAGAGCTGGCGTCCAAGGCACGGTCAAAGGATGTTATCGGCAGCACCTCGAGATCATCGTCAAAACAACCCCACTCGGTGTTGAGTACAATTGAATCGTGCGTCCGCTTGCGCTCAGGTCTCGGTAATCTCTGCACGTTGCACACTTTTTCGATATATGCGGCATTCGTACCGGTGCCAATGATTACGCCTGCAAGAGTACTTCCCTGCTCTTGAGACGTATATGCTCTGGAAAGTAGCGTGCCCACGCTATCGTTTGCCAAGGCCGAGACTTGAACGGGAAGTTCCATCTCATCGATTGACTCTTGAAGCATTGCACATGGATCTTTGCCCAACGCTTCCGGGATGTCCCATCCTTTGTCCCATTGTATCAGCGTCCCTTTTGATATAGACGTCTGTTCACAGGTGAAACTGAACGTAAAGCCAAGCGGTATTCTTCGAGCCCCAGCTGAACAGTCATTTTCTGGTCGCAATTTGTGTCGATCCAGGAATTCGCGGAGAGCCTTAGCTATAAAAGAGAACAGTGGTTGATATCTAGGGTTGATTCGTAGATGCTCGGGCACGGTCTGCTTCGTTTGCGTCACGTTGTATGTCGAATTTCCGAGCAGATCAACGAGACAAATCCGACAGTTGGTCCCACCCAGATCAACAGCAAGGAATGTTCCCTTCTCCGAGCCATCCGGAACGTGGTACACATACGATGGAAGTTGCCATGGCCTGGGATGATCTAGTCCCTCTTCTGAGACCAGTTAGCAGAGGTTCCAGTAGGTTATCAGATTTTCACGGTTTCAACTTACGAAGTTGCCGAAGGAACCTTTGGGTAACCTTGGAAACATCATCAGAATCAATGTCAAATTGTTGCAAGATGTCATGCACCAGTGACTGATGGTTATCATGTGACGACATGGTAGACGGGATGGCTTATCCAGCCGTCCAACTGTATCTTAAAGAGACATCGTACTAGTTCTCCTTCCCGTCAGCTACGACAGAAAGTTCGTTGCTCAGAGTCCGGTGATTTTGCCGGTTATCGCCGTAATGCTCCTGCCGGCGCTAATGAGGAGGCGCGGGCTAACGACGACCTTCCTGTTTCGGATAGCCACAAGGGCCGACTCTGCATCTAGATAAACCGCGAAACTCCGGTCAAATTGTCCGGAGTTTGTGATCTACCCCAGGGATTCCTCGGAAACATGTCAGGGCGGGACAATGCGCCAAGCGAACGGCGGGGAAGAGGAGCCTCGTCTCCAAGAGCTGTTTCGGAACTGGAGCCAAAAGCTCGAAAAGCATGCGGTGAGTAGGTCGCGTTGGGACAAGAATCTACTGTCTAGATGTGAACAATTGCTCATAGACCTTGCGATGTAGTCAACTGCCGCAAGCAAAAGATGAGATGCATAGTCGGAAACGGGCAAGCGTGTCGAAGATGCCATCGTGCTGGCTTACCGTGCATATTCGTACCAAGAGCCAATGCAGCTAGCATTGCAGGCCTATTGCCGAGCGACAAGACAGACGCAAACTTCAAGAACGATGTCCTCCAACGACTACAGGTCATTGAAGGGTTACTCGGGATCAATACCCAAGATTTGGCCCCAGAAGAGGCCCCGCGCACCAGTGAGGGTCTTTCGGATGCGGAGTTTAATGGCTTTGATGCGCTGTGGGACGCGCTCAACACTCTGCAAGAGAGTTGCGTCACCATGTCAGTTCCATCCACAGTGTGGCACCGGAACACAGTGAGCAACTTATGGGCGTCTTTCCACGACCGAATGCCCGGGCTGCATTTCATGCCGAGGAAGCAAACATTTTCTTCTCCTCAGCCCTTGTTACTGGCCGCTATTCTGTACTGTTCGAGCACGCGTGGCCCCCCCGAGACCGCGGAGCTTTCTCCATATTATTTCCAAGTGCTCACTAACGCTATTGCCCGACTCCTGCTCCCCGAAAATGCTTTCGGAAGGCCCCCGAATAGCGAATGCGCAGTTGAAGAATGGGCCTTCCAGACTGTGCTCGGCATAGTTCTGGCGGGGCTTCTCAATGAAGCCAGCATTCGTGAAACTGGTCTCTGGATTTCCGTCGCTTATCGTTTGATACTGGAACATTGTCCACCTCATGTCGATGAAACTTCGAGAGAATGGCGAAAGTTGTTCAGCGGCGTCCAAATTGTGGATCTCGAACACGCTTCCTTACATCTGTCCTGTCCAGTCATTCCCATCGAGTCACCTTTGCCAGGCCTGCAGATTTCACATCGCGACCAACTGTACAGATTGTCTCGCATGATGCACACGGGTCTCACTCACTTCACAGGACGAGGGTTACCTACAATTTGGTCTTGTTTCCAGCACGAACAACCTTTAGTGTCGAGTCCAGCATCTTCATTCACATCTGTCGATGCGGCTGTGATCAGAGACTGGGCGAGACAGCTAGATGAGTGGCTCGAGGAGTTTAGCCGTGCAGTCGAGGGCTCACAACGCAACCGCGATCTTGTCTTTCGTCAGTACGTGTTGCATCGCATGGTCGTCTTGTCGATATATCACACTGCCAGGGGCTGCGACCTTTGGTCGAATAATATCACGCCCAAAGAACAGCACGAATTACTACTGTCGGCGCGTGCAACCATACGACTTCATCTGCATGATGAAACAATATGGTCTAATTGGGATTTGGTCATGATTACGTGGGCTGCTCTCATTCTTCTTCAGGGCATCGAGGGCAATGCAGGCGAAGCGGATGGTATGAAAATCACTATGTATGGAATGGGGATTGAACTAAAATCTACAGATCTTGACACCATCAAAGTGCATTTAGGAAAGCTGCAACAGATGAACGATCCAAAGCCATTGCTCCACGCTAAACTTATTGCCCGTCTCCATGGTAACCTCCAAAGAGTCAACACCCCGAACCCAAACACCATACACGAACCAGATCTAACTACTCTGGATGGCGATAGCTCCTGGAACATATTCGACCAGGCGAGTCTTGAACAGATAAACTTCGCGTCGTGGCCATATACAGAGCAGCCCCAGACGATGCATTGGAACGAAACTCAGGCTTAAAATATACTAGATTCATGCGGACAACCTTCTCCCAGCTACGCAATCATCGCAAATGCGGTCAAGTCGAACCATAAGATATGGTCGCGGACCGAACAGGAAAGGATTGAGGAATCTGAATACGAGATGACATGCTGTCGGGGCTCAGCTCATCTGTTTCTGCTTCGACCGGCTCGGCGTGGATGCCGTTTGTCTGTACTAATGGACGTCGTGTCTTCGCGCTCTTCTGAATTGTGCGTTCCACGCCCCTGAAATACTATGTGCCGAGTCAGCGACTGAACTTTCCCTGCAGCCTGCGCGAGTCTGAGGGATGGTTACTGAGCCGTGATAAACTTACAGCCACGGTTTTGACTTTCAATTCCATCGTAGCGTCCTGGTCGACGACAACCAAGCTGCACGGGTGAAGCTGTAGACAGGACAAGGTGCACATGTGATTCACACCTCCCTCGATCGCGGACTGAATGGCAAGTGCCTTGGACGCCCCTGTAGCAATGATGACGACCTCTTTTGCGTTCATGATTGTCTGTACGCCTACGGTCAGAGCCATGCGAGGCACCAGGCCCATGTCTCCGTTGAAGAATCGAGCATTCGCCAGCATCGTTTCATATGCCAGAGATTTTAGCCTAGTGCGACTGGAGAGGCTCGACCCGGGCTCGTTGAAGGCAATATGCCCGTCACTTCCCACGCCACCCAGAAACAAGTGAATGCCACCATACTTCTGGATCTTGGCCTCGTACATAGTGCATTCTTCCTGTAGATCCGGTGCGTTACCATTGAGGATGTTGATATTGTCCGGATCGATGTCGACGTGGTTGAAGAGATTCGTATGCATAAAAGTGTAATAAGATTCTGGGTGGTCCCGTGGGAGGCCGACGTATTCGTCCATGTTGAACGTTATAACATGACGAAATGAGATGCGCCCCATCTGGTACGCGGTGACCAGCGACCTGTAGATGGGGACCGGACTGCTTCCCGTTGGTAGGCCAAGAATGAATGGTCTCTCCGTTGTAGGTGCAAAGGTGTTGATGCGCTCGATGATGTATTCAGCGATATATTCGGCGGCTGTATCGGCATCTTCCCGAATGATGAGACGCATGGTGAAGGTTGCTAGTTTTGGCGTGTTTTCTTGCGTCTTGTTTCTGTAGTCGTCCAACTTTCGTAATCGAGCATCAGATACGAGACCATATAGAGACTACGAGCACGAAACCGCCATCACGTGCATCATCAATCATATGCTCAAAAAGGTTCGTTGATGTTCGGCACCGGTAATGTTCGGTCAATCCCGGAGACAAAGTCACTCCCTACCGGTAGAGTCAATCCGCCTACCCCAGCACTGGTCCCTAATCTCGACGGCCCACTTCTCCACAAAGCTTGCCTTCTACCGCGGCACATGTGTATGCCTAGCGCGATCCCAAGATTGGGTCGAGTTTGAGCGCACCCGGCGACTACGGTGTTTCAGTTTGTGGCCTCTTTGGGTCTGCGACCAACTTGCAGACGAGAAGCAAACCGTACTTCGTATCAGTCCCTAGACCATATATGTTCTTTTCCATTTTTTCGACAGCCGCTTCCTCGAATAAGTGCAGCAGCGCATGCCGTAGCCAAGGCAATGTCAACGCAACTCATCGCAGAGGCAACCCACGTAGTGAATACTAATGTTGAGGGCTATTTTTTCCACAGCAAATACAAATTCATTCAATGTACGATAGAGATTGAGCCCCACATCTTCCATGGCGCTGCTCCAGCGTACACCACTCTTTCTGCGGCGTCTTCATTCCTGCTTCGCAACAGCGATCTTTTCCTTGTAGGACTTTCCAACCCAGAACCACCATCCAATGATCAAAATTGGCAAAGATCCAACGACAACGCAAGTATAGTTCATACTTTGAACCGTGACAGGCTTAGAGTAAGGAAAGCTGAAGAAAACGATAGCGAAAGTGAGCCAGCAGATGGTCACACCATTGACCAGCCATCCCCATTTTCCCATATGGAAAGCACCCTTGTACATATTGCGTCGGCCAGTCAGCATATTGGTGAGGATAGGAATATAGTATGCGATGTTGTTGATGGTAACGGCAGAGCCAAGCATGGCATTGAATGCCGTGGAGCTGCCGAGATATATGCAGCCCAACGCCGCATTTGCAGCCGTCACAAGCAGCTGAGCATTGAAAGGTATACCAAACCGCGAGCTCACGCGCGCCCATGTCTTGGACCACGGCATGGCACCGTCCCGTGCAAAGGCCCACAGTACTCGCGAGGTTGAGAGCTGGGATGAGATGACACACGGGCCCAGTGCTATGAAGAGGATAAAGGTCAGTCCAAAGGCACCTCCCGCTGATTGTGTAGCTTGGCGGAAGAGCTCTGCGAGGGGAAGACCGGTGTTTGTAGTGCCAAGCGCGCTATAGTCCTGGACGCTGAACATCAGCCCGATTAAGTATGTCAAGCCGGTGAAGAAGGCGATCGTGAGGGTAATGGCAATGGCAAGGGGTGCGTTGCGTGACGGCTGTAGACTTGATTAGCCAGGTGATCGGGAGATAGCCATGGGCCGTTTGCTAGGTACTCACGTTAGGCATCTCTTCAGTGATATGCGTTACTATGTAGGATCAGTAAAGGATAGAGTACTCAATTTGTAGATCCACTCACCACCGTCCAGTCCGCCCAGACTGTATAGCGGATTGACAAGCCCCACAGCGAAGGCCACGACATTGTTCTCCCATCCAGTGTTGTTGATCCAGGTCCGAAACACGAATTCGGGGCTCTGATGGGTCGGTGCGCAAGCCACGACGGTGACAAGTACAACCAGCCACCCAATTTGGAGGTAAAACAGCGAGAATTTGTTTAGGCTTGGGATTATCTTATTTCCGAAGAGTACAACCGAGGCTGTCAGAAGATTGAGACCTTGATAGATCACGAAAATCTCCCATGTTTTGACAGTCATGTCTGGGTGATAAAGAGCGATCAGTGCCCCCAGTGTCTGCGCATATATCAAGTTCGTGGATGCTGTGGTAAAGATCCCTAAAGAATGTTAGATGAGCCGCAGAATGTAGACCAAATACTTACAGCCACAGACAGTGAACCAACCCGTGAGGAAACTGAGGAAAGCAGACTGCGTTTTGGGCGCAACAGCCGCAATCCAGTGATACATTCCGCCCTCGGTGGGATAGCTGGAGACAAATTCTGCCAAAGAAGCACCAAGAAAACACTGTAACATTGTTACAAGAACGAAGCCATAAATGATAGCTCCCGGTCCGCCAGCATTAATCTCCGTCACGATACCCAAGCCCAATCCCGTCCAGGAAATGGTAGTTGTGGACGCGAGACCTATGAGCGAAAGGGTTGAGAAATGGCGTTCCAACTCTTGTACATGGCCTGAAACTCATCAGCAAAATTCATTCCTGCTCATGCGTTTACGATGCATACCCATCTCAGCGAGTCGCACCTCGTCAGCGTTCATCGATTTCCCCTCGCCTTTTGTAGCGGTGCTGACCCCGACCTCTCCTTTCTCAGAAATATCCATAGTGGCGGTAAATCAGACTATCGAGAGTTGTAGCACGAAAATTCTACGACAGGGTGAAAAGTGTGAAGCTGCCACTACCTTGTGATGCAGGAAAAACGAATGTGTATTCTTAAGAACCGTTATCGGGTATCACGCGACACCTTGTCCGGCTCCTGACAAACCTTCGCGCTTGCCCGCGAGAGCAATGGTCTGGGGATATCATTGTGGAGCCGTTAGCGTTCGGGCTTACCGCCCTGTGGGTGATTAGCGCGTCAAATCGCCGGCCCGATGATCGCCGGAGGCAGATAGACAACACGCATCCGAGCCTTTCACCGTATTTTGCCGGAACTTCAAATTCGAGCGGGGTTACAGTTACGGCACAAGAAGCGAGATAGTTGCGAGTGATTCAATATAGCCAATGATAGTAATTGAGCTACGCAATAAGGTCGGGTGACTATCATGAGGATAAGCATCGTAGTTTCGGTGCGCCGTAGCTACTTTTTCCTGTTCTAGGATATGTAAATAGCTGGTCCCATGGTATTCTTGTCGTCGTCGTCACCTCTCATATCAACCTCGTCACGTCTAAGGGACAATCGCAAATTTTGCAATGTTCTCAAGAACTACAGCATGGATTACACTTGGGCTCTGGGCTTTGAGTCCGGGTGCAAGCGCCGTAAAGTTGGGCGGTTACCCCAAGGACATGTTTGACAAGTCTATGTCCTTTCTCGACCAGCTCTACGATGACTCTGTTGGCTACCTGTATTGGTTCTACTACCCGCTCGCGGCTGGCCAACACGAGACTCGCTCCACCATTTGGTATGATTTTCCCTAATGCAGCATATAGAACCATCCCTACGATTGTAACCTCACTGACCATACCCTCATTTACAGGTATGTCCCTGGTTTGCTCAACCGGCAAAGGGGTGACGATGTGGAGCAAGCCATTAGAATATTGAGGAATGTCATTGGCGATCAAGAAAAGAATGTTGAAGCTCAGTGGTATGGAGATTATACTGTCTACCCAGAGCAGCCAACTGTGAACAGCTCTGCATATCCGCCATCTGTAGGCTGAAGTCCTTCTCTGTCTTGAAAACAGATCCGTTAATCAACGGTGTAGATTTATAACTCCTGGGACCCTAATTGGAGAGGGTTCATCGGTACCACACTGATGGTGGTATACGAGGAGTTCAGACATCTTCTGCCAGGTGATGTCCAAGAACTAATCCTTGAGAGCATGTACAACAATACTGTCGGTGACAGCTACCGTGTTGGCGGTGTTGATGACGATAATCTGTGAGTTGTTTTCTCAGTTTAAAAGCCCACAAGGCTACGTGGCTCTTTACAGCTCGATATATATAGTGGTATCACTGACTAAATTGACAGATATCCTTCCTACAGTAATCCGGCCTATATGCGTGCCGTCGCATCAGGGTGGACTGGAAGGAAGCTTCAGGACGAAAACATGACAGCCGCTGGGGAAATGTATGCGAACGAGGTGAGTTGCTCGGGCGCAAAGTGGTTATTCTCGCCGTTGTCATTATCTGAACACCCGAGGCTCTAATTGAGAGCTCAAGTTGACAGATAATAACTTAACCCATTTATCCTTTTGAGCACTTTACTGACTTTATACCCCACCCTTGTAGGTACTCGAGCTGTTCAACATGAACAACACCTTATCCGAGTTCAACAGCCCAACGTACGCAGGCATCACCATCTATGCTCTGACTCTTTGGGCCAAGTACATGCCTAGTGATTCAGTGATGGGTCGCGAGGGCCAGCGTGTCTTGGGAGAGGTTTGGGACCTCCTCGCCTCGATGTACAATCCTAATCTCCGCAATCTGGCCGGGCCTTGGGATCGAACATATGGATACGATATGAACAAATATGTGGGTATCCTATCCGTGTACTTGTGGTCTATGATTGGTGAAGAGGCCGCTTTCGGCGGATATAAGGAATCGCCGTTCTTTCGGGCTCACGCAGACGATATGGAGATCGCTCCGATGGTCGCCATCCTTGCGCCATTTCACAACTCGCTTGTTCCTAATTCCACGATCCAGAAGCTCGCTTCTTGCAGCGGCGAGACCCTCATTTCACGGAAAGCCTACGCGCCACCCTACGATATGGAGCCGCGCAACATCACGACCTGGGTATCACCGAATCTGACGATTGGCGGTGAGTCATTCAACCAACGCAATCTCGGCGGCGCTCGTGAGGACCGCTCTTCGTGGAACCCAGGCGTCATTCAATGGAAGAGGCGAGACGATTCTGTTGGCTGGTTCAATGTCTATCCGTCCGAGACCGCTATGACTATCGAAGTCGCTCCTAACTCCATCAACTTTACATATCCAAACGGCAATGCTTCGAGCGTTTTCAGCTTTATCGTAGCGTCGAACCCGCTTGGTGGCAAACGGGATATCACTTCAATCCAGGATATTGAGGACTTGGACATTGAAGTCAGTGGAACAGTAGATGTGGGCTCGCCTAGCATCTCCTTCTGCGGGCTTGTTGGTGGGACTTGCAACATCATTCATGGGTTCGAATTCTGGAACATAACTTGGTCCATGCCCTCGAACACCACCGATGTCCCATCCATCAACCTCAAGGTCAATCTCTCATAGGTTAGGGTGGGAATAGAGTAACCATAATAATGCAAAATGTCGCAGCATCAGCAAACACTACTTGGCACTAGACGCTGCGATTATATGAAGGTCTAGCACAGCGCATGTGCGTATTGACGATACGAGTGTGCGCCAGGAAGCGGACGTGACTATTAAATAGGATGGATTAAAGGCTATTTGTCGACCGACATGCTTATACAGCGATTTTCCCGTCTATTTCACATGCTTGGCGTAGGAACCCCTAGTGCGAACGGACCATCATCGTTCACTGTAGCCCTCCTCACATCGCGGGCTGTCATGCTTTCTGTGTAGGGATTGGCACGATGCATAGACTGCCGATTATCCCACCATACCATGTCGCCTCCTTGGAGCCATTCCATACTGAAGACAAACTGGATGCACTCATTAGACACCCTGACAGGGGGTTCTTGATTCTGAGACTCACCTGGGATTGTGTACAGTGACTTATCAGCTCCCAGATCAACTCTTGGCTGTCTTCAAAACTTTTCCCGATAATTCTCTTCGCATGCGCAGCAAGATATAGAGTCTTGTTACCACTGGGTGCAGTTTGCACCAGCTTATGGCACACAGGTGGTACAAGGTTTCTTTCGTGGCACAGGGGCTCTTTGAATGCCTTTGGTGACGCTAGCTTCCGCGAATGCCAGAGATCATGTTCCACAATGAGAGATTCTAGCTCATCCTTTTTATCTTGTGGTAACGCGGCATATGCGCCGCGAGTATCTGCAAAATGTGTCCATGATCCTCCCTTGGCTGGATTTCCGTGGGAAAGAAGCAAAGAGTACTTAGCTCGTGGCTTGTGGAATGATGAGTCTGTATGCCATAGAGCGTTGCCCTTACTGTGCTCCCAGCGTCGCTGTCCCGGCTGCACGGTAGTCCCATCACGATTGATATTTCCAACGTCCCATAGGAATGGTTCACCAATTCGATCATTCTCGCGGCCAAAGAAAAAAGGATTGACTTCCAAGTCTTTTCCGAGTTGCTGTGCGAAAGCTATGTGGCGTGCGTTGTCCAAACCTGTGTTGCGAAAGATCAAGACAGCGTACTTGTCTTGAAGTTGGACCAGCTAAACAAAAGCCTTGTTCAGTGTTGTATTTTATAGTTCCAGCAGATCGCTTACCTCATTGACAAGACCTTCGGGAATTGGACGCGACCAGTCGATACCTTCGATTTCTGCTCCGAATGGCGAATGTCCATTGACGAGAACAGGTGTCACTTTAAGACCCCTCTCGCTAATACTAGAAGCGGGTATCTTGAGTCGCAATTTGCCCTCGCTTGTTGTTATGGGCCAAGTGTTTTGGTAGGTACGGGGGAGATTATGTATAGACATGGTTGTGAACTTAATGAGCGTCAATGCCCATCACGAACATCTCAAGGTCTCGTTGTTTGATCTTGGCAGACATCTTACATATATTCAGCATCAATTTCTCACACTGAAGACCTCGACGCTTATCGCATGAGCACTGCGCAGGCCATCGGGTGCGGCCCGATCGGTGTCGACGATATTTAGTCATGGTCTAGTTCGCAATCTTCGTTATCAGCGGATGTGTCGGCGGTCGGGCCGCAAGGCAAACGAAGCCGAACACATTCGACACGCGACCACACTCCGTCCGACGCGTCAATCCTGACGACCGCAAAGAGATATTGTACCATCAATTCGCTCATCATACTCAAACACTTTGTTTTCATCATGGCAGACAATGACACAATTCTCATCACCGCGGGTCCTTATCAGTTCCTGGCCAAGTTCGAATCCAATGCACCAAAGACTGTGAACGTTTTTCGGGGCTTGCTACCCTACCGCAAACAACTGATTCACGTGAGATGGAGCGGCGAAGGATTATGGGTGCCGCTTGGAGACGAAAATCTGGGTATCAACTTCGAGAACCACACCACCCATCCGTCCACTGGCCAGATCCTCCTGTATCCTGGTGGATATTCAGAAACAGAGCTGCTGTTTTGCTATGGAGGCGTATCGTTTGCGAGCAAGATGGGCCCACTGGCTGCCAATCATTTTCTCACTATCGTGGAAGGGATGGAGAACTTAAAAGCGCTGGGTGAGCTCATTCTTTGGAAGGGTGCGCATGATGTATTGTTCGAGACGACGGACAGCGGGAGGTAAGTAACAGCTATTAGCTCTTTATTCGACATCTATCATGGCCTAGATCTGATCAAGTGCCCAGCATCTCGAGGTTCAGAAAAGCTCAAGGGACATTGTCTGCAAAGTTATAATTGCGTGCCCCACTCAGTCTGTTCTCCTACAAAGGACATGCCCCAGTCCCATGTGGGGTCTTCCATGAGATCAAAGAACGTCTGCAAGGAAGAGATATTCTCAGGTTGTACCAATGTGGGCTCCGCATCGGTCGGTGCTTCTAAAATTAGGGATGTCGCATTCTGCACCACCGTGGTATAGTCATTGTCTGGGCGAAAGTTTGATGCCTGCTCGCTACCACCGAACACTTCCAGAGCAAGTCGCGATAGCCTATGAAGCAATGAAGCATACCGAGGCTTTGCAGGCCACATAGTAGCCGAAATAGAAGGACCTCGCGAGGACGTGCATAGCTGCAAGTCATCTGGGGCTGCATTAGTCTCTAATAGCTCATTTCAATGATATGATATGGGGAGCTTTACCATCCACAAGTCCTCTCAAGTAGCACAGAACCAAGAAGGTGATCGCGAAGGTGTATGATATCCAAGTGGAATCCACAGCGTGGTGAAGACTTCTGCGGGCCTCGGGATCCAACAAAAGGCTACCTTCTGGAAAGGTGGATGGTCTCCAAGACTCCAGGGTCGAAACAGACTCAAACGAGCACTTGGAGACGGAGAGGAAGATCTGAGATGCGGCGGTAAGGCTCACTGTCATAGGCTGAGTTGCCCAGGACGGTAGGGATAGCAACTCGGGCTGTGTCTGCGAAAGGACGGCTCGCAATAAAGAGCTATTGAGAGCAAGCCGATACCACTGAAGGAGTTAGCGATGGTACAATGGTCGACTGCCAGGCTAAATGTACTGACCCTTACTGACGTGAATGGCATCTGACATTGTTGGAGTTTGGTGTTTCCTGTGATCAGTCAGTCATCGCAGCTGGCGGTCGGCAGTTTTTCGGGAGTTCACGCACCAAGCCGATCAAACCATCGTCTGCGTACAAGTCAGCAATAGGTGGGGTTTGTAACGGACAAAGCATACCTTTGCCAATTGTTAAACTCCCCATTCGCCTCTGTGATGACCGCAAGGACTTGATTCCTGTCCGTTATATTGTCTTTCTGGTATCTTACGTTCTGAATTATACAAGCTAGCTCGACCGTTGAGGCATATCGAACATCATCTGGCTTTTGAGCAGCAGGGTGAGAACAGAACCTGTAGGCTCTCGCGCTCAATGGTCGCGGGTCTAGTGAACTAGGCATACCTGACGTCAATGTGAGGTTACAGTCGTACGTTACCAGATTCAGCCACACTCGCATGGCATCCATATCCTCTGAGGTCGCAGTGGCTAAACTCCGATCATCTTGGAAAGAACCCAAGACCTTCTGCTCAAGGCCGCAGAATTCAGCGTATCGAAGGGCTAGGCCAAAAACAACCCATGTGCTCATTTCATTGTAGCGGGTCTGAACCAAGGTCTGGCTTCTTGCATGGCCCGGTCCCAGAGGGCATGAGTCGTATGGCATCCATTGGAGATAGAGCAATAATGATTGAATATTGCTCAATGATGCTGAAGCGGCGCAAGGGCGGAGCAGTAGTCGAGACATATTGCTGTCCAAAAGTTTTATGACGTCGAAATAATGCGGATGCATTGAACGAAGCCGCATTGTATCGTTGCTCGTATTGTCTTCACACCAGAACCTGGCGCCAATGGCTACGATTGCCAGGAACAACGTAGGAGAATTTTCTCTCAAGCTTATGCCCATGCTCCGTGTCTTTTGGCTAAGTACTGGGGCCCAGGGGTGGCAATGTTCAAAGTAGCTGGGAATTGTAGCAGTCAGCTATCGCAAGAAGCATGTTGGCGAACTGTCCCATCCGGAGATGACCCACATATTGAACGCGCGAGAAGCCTCTGTTTCAGTCAACATGCCGCTTTCGATGGGATCTGAACACGATCTATTCGTATTCATGCGTGTAGATTCGTTCGCCGGGTCACGTGCATCGCCCAGAGCACCAAGTGCTCTCAATGTTGCAATAGGTGCTCCCAGCTCCAGCTGCTCTATTGAAGTATTGAAGATTTGGGGAACTCGAGTTAGATGAGATTCAATCCGCACTGGGGACTGGCTTTCGTGATCTGAGGTGATCGGCAGCGAGGTGGTTGGCAGAGAGGAACTGGATAGTCGGGGATACTTGTGTGGAGTAGCGTCTAGATGCTCAAGCTCAGCTATGCGAGCTTCGTGTTGGTTCACTCTAATAAAAATTGGTCAGCTCACTGCATGCCCAGCAGTACATGTACAGGCAAGGTGTAGTGGACCAACTACCTCTGCTGCAGCTGCACCACCATCTGAGCTAGCTTCGTTGGTCCTGGCTGCTCCTGGTGCGCATCTGCTGGTTCTGTCTCGAAGGAGCACGGCATGCCGTGATGAGCGCAGCGTTGGCACGCCGTTTGCCCTGTCATTGAAGAGAGAATGCATCGCTGTTTGCGCACTCTACAAGAAGCGCATGCACGATTAGCCCTGACAGAGCGACGTTCGACCGGTTGATGGTCGGCCACAGATTGATCGCCACTCTCCATAAGCTTAGATTCGGGAACTGGAGATGTCTAGACGAGCGTGCGCATTTAAGAATGCAGGAATCAGGATACTGGACGGCGTCTGGGCTAGTCCCAAGCTGGGTTAGTCAAAGCCATCATCCTCGATATATGGTTTTACCGATCTCGGAGCCCTTTCAGACGATCCAATGAACATCACAAAAACAGACTTCACCGGCGTAGATATCATGCTCTTCGTGTTAGCAACATAGCATGGGTTCAAATCGTCCGATACACTCTCGTGCTATGCTAATCAGTCCAGACCGCTTCAGACCTTCCTTGCCCTCTCACAATGTACATTGTCAAATGTTGTCTTTAATTTTTCGCCACCAGCCCTGACCAACAGTTCCAGATGGTATCTCAGAGGAAGCCCCGGTGGAAAAATCCATTTTCTCGAAAGGCACCATCTTGCTCTTCGTCCAAAATTTGTAGCCGATGAAGAGAACAGCGAAGAAAGGTATAGGGAAGTACGTGGTGATGAAAGATGAAACGTCAAACGTTGGCACTGTGAACGGTTTAGCTTAAATCAGAGAGGCGCGATATAGGAGACAAGTCTTACTGAAAGCTGTGAAGCCGCCAAAAATCAACACCATAATAGAGACTGCCATACCATAGTCTATATTCGCGGGTACAAAGTCAGCTGAGTCACAAAAGCGGGTCTATGCACAAGTTGTGTATGTCTAAGTCAAAGCCACTTACAGCTGAGATAAGGTTGAAGCGGAGCTCGGTAGGGCAAAGTTGATCTGTCGACACCTTGCACTCGCAACCCTTTGTACCATCGTGTATATGTGAATAGAATGCAGATCCACGATATAATACCACATATGGCAGTCATGTTGGCGACTGAAAAAGTCAGACGCCATGTTAGATGAGCATACGGGGAGACTTACAGTAGCCGAACGCCTTTCCTGCACTGCCTTTACTTGCAGCCATAAAAGAGAGGAGGGAGAAAAAAGCGCCAATGGTAACCGCAACCCAAGGAAGACCGTCTTTCCGTGTTTTGCCCATGAAGGCAGGCGCATGACCGCGGGTGTATAAGCCGTAGAGAGTGCGCGAAGAGACATATAGATCTGCGCAACCTGCAGACCACGCACTGGACAAAAGCGCTGCATTGATGATGGAAGGTAAGACTTTGATCCCCGCATTTTTTATCGCAATAACAAAGGGGCTTTTGGCTGCTGTAGAGTCCAGACTGAGTGAGGGATCCGATGGTGACACCAGAAGACCGATGATGAAGGCGCTACAAAGATAGAAGAGAACAAGGCGGACCCAGACACCCTTGATTGCGCTTGGAACAGACTTGCGGGGATTTCCAGTTTCAGCAGCGGCAATGGCCGTTAACTCGCTGCCAATAAAGCTAAAAGGACTATTAGCGTCTCGGTAGACATCAGGACGACCTCTGGCTTACGCAAATGCTGCGGATATCAGGACGGAAAAAAATCCGAAAAATCTTCCCTTAGCCCCGGGGATGTCCTGATATTGTACAAAACCACCCGTTTCTTCCCAGTACTTGAAGCCAATAGCCTGGTGGTTCGGCCCACCCCCGGCTGAGATTATCACACCGACTATGATAAGTCCAATGATGGTGATAACCTTGATACCGGCGAACCAAAACTCCATTTCACCGTAGGCTCGCGTACCAAGGAAATTGATAGCGAGGACGAAGATGAGCATGAGACCAACCCACAGTGCGTTGTTACAAATACCCTCTGTGCAGGTTTCTCCTGGATGAGTCCAATAGGTTACCAAGACGGCTGCAGCCGACACTTCAGCCGCTAGTACAATTATACTAGGAAATAGGGTCAGCGAGGTCCTTCCTGGAAGGAGTATACCACTCACTAGTTGTACCAGAATAACCAACCCATAGCAAAACCAAGCTCAGGCGAGACAAATCGATGGGCCAAGGCGAATTGGCCACCAGGCAGGGGAAATTGAGATACCATCTCGCCGAGGGCTGACATGACCGCATACAGGAGGGAGCTCATGATCACATAGGAGATCAGAAGCCCGGCGGGACCTCCATTCTGAAGGTTACCGGCTGTTCCGAGGAAGAGACCTGTACCTATAACGCCGCCCAGTGCGATCATTTGTCTGCTTTGATCAGCCGCGAATTATAGTTTTTGTTTGTTTTATCACTAACAGATGCCTGGGCCTCAATTCTCGATGAAGGGAGGACGCATTTGATACGCGTACTTCACCATACTCTGCATCCATGCTCGGCTCTCCGATACTCGTTTTCGCTTCCTTGCCGTCCATGGCGGCTCGCTAGCAGTTTTCAAGTGCAAGTCGCAAGTTTGGACAAGTGGTTCGCGCGGTGATTTCTCCTGTAACTCGAAGGGCGACGGTCGACTAAATCCATATTCACATCACAGTATAAGTGCGCCGTGGACGAAATGCTATCCATGTTTGATAAGGTTGAGTATACGCAAGAGGTCATGGATAACGCTAGGCGAGCTGAGAGACGTATCACGATAAGCTTTTGAGTGTCAAAGCCAAGATAACGGGGTCGGGATTGTCGGTGAACTTGCCGCAGGGCTATCTTAGGTATGCCATTCGGCGCGCGGCCGATGTTCCGCTTCTGATCCCGCCCTGACCAGCTATCCCTGTCATCGAACCGCGTTGCGATGGATGCCGACCAACTCCATTCTCGTGGCCTCTTTGGCTTTGAATAATACCTAAGTCCTGAGTGAATTATGAACGCAAAATTTTAAAGCCGTTAACGATGTTCCGAAACTTGAGACCAGGGTTGTATGGCCCTCTGCCGACTTTCTTCGCCGATGACCAAGACCAAGCAATCGATTACGACAGCTACAAAAAGCATCTTTTGAGTACGTGTGACCAATATCATGATGCTGCGACCGATTATTGATGTCAAATCTCAGATCTTGCTACAAAGGGCATCACTCCAGTATGCGCAGGTTCTTTAGGAGAAGCCGTTCACTTGGTGAGACAGCAATTGAATCGGCCGCTTCGAGCCACTGACATAGCGCCAGAGTCCAGAAGAACGTGTGGAACTTATTCGGTTCATTCGAACCACATTAGATGAAGCTGGACTGCCTGAAATGCCGATTGTGGCAGGTGTAGGTGGCTCCAGTACGCGTGAGACGATTCAACTTGCCAGAGCAGCAGCAAATGCTGGAGCGTAGGTTGCATCATTTCTTGCATAAATCATTGTCTTGCTAAATCGATACAGAGACGCTGGGCTTGTAATTCTACCGGCTTACTACGCAGCCAGCCTCGATGCGGACCAGGAACAGGTGATCCAGTATTACATTGACATATGCGAATCATCTCCGGTACGATATGACAATCTACATGACAGCTAAGCATAGACTCATACATATAGATACCACTATTCTTATACAACTTCCCAGCGAACTCAGCAGGCCAAGACATGTCATCCGAAGTGATCGAATCCATCATACGTAGAGCACCGAATTTGTGCGGTGTAAAACTCACGTAAGTCTCTCGAAAAGCAAGGAATCTAGGCTCTATACATTTTTTGGTTGCTGACCTATTTTCTTCGGTTGTCCAGCTGTGGCGGAAGCATTGGCAAGCTCGTCCGTCTCTCTATGACCATCAGATCCGAACCTGAGATCAACTCAAGCAGACCATATCCCTTCTTATTACTTGACGGACTCATTGCAGACCTAACTCCATGGATGCAGTGCGGTGGCCACGGTACTGTGAGTGGTATTCCGAATTTTGCGCCATCGTCTTCGACCAGACTGTGGTCACTCCTCAACAAGGACAAACTTTCGGCCGACGACAAGCGAGAGGTCGACAGGATCCAAGCCATACTTTCCAAAGCTGACGTAGCTGCGGTTCCGGCCGGTGTGAGGGGAATGAGTAAGTCTGAGTCAAGAACTTGGCTTGGGTTCTGCTAATTTGGTGTCAAAGAATATGTATTGAGTGAATTACATGGATACGGAAATGCGCCAAGGAGGCCGTTACTCCCATTAAAAGATGAAGAAGGAAGCAGACTTCTCGAGTTATTCAGTGACATGATTGCATTGGAGAAGGAGTACTCCTGATCCTTTTTCTGTTGTGTAACCGACGCGTCCTTCGCAAAGTATTTGAATGCAGTGAAAGCGGATTGTTTCACAAGACCTTCTTTCCAGTCGATCCATGTCTGTATACACATTTACTTGTATTCTCACTCTATTACAGAATTGAGGATCCGTCTCGCACTGTTAATTAAGCATACAATCTTCCTTCTACCGTTGAGTCAACATAGCCGGCCGAAAGTCCACCATGCCTGACACTGTCATTCAACGAATCCGTAGGATTGCACTGAGCACTCCATAAAATCTTTCTAGATTGCTGTCCCTTGTTTTCAGGCCCTGCTCACGGTGACAAGCTGCTGCAATGACTGCAGTGCAGCTCCGTAGCATGGGCTTGGGTAGATGTATCATCCAAAGACCTTGGCACGATAGCGTCTAGTAGCATCCTCGCCATGATTTCGAGGCCTATGCAAGCTGCAAGCGGTGAGAATCCAAGGCGAGAATGAACTTCTGAGAATCTCATATGTCCCAGATAGCTTCACAGTTTCGTCCACCACGTAGAAGCTTCCCGATACCAGCCAATTCAAGATGCCGAATATGTTAAGAAGAGGAGCCGAAAATCAATACGGGGTTTGCGAGAAGTAAGTACTGCGCTGTTCGCCACGTCCATTGAAGGACATGGGACCCCTTTTCTGCTCTTGGCATAAGAAGACCACTCGCACTGAACGCAGATACTATTGCAGAAAATTTACCTTGGGATGATCTAACTTTCTAATTGTAGATACAGAACTCATGGCATGTCGCTTTGGTGCTGGGAGTACATAAATCTTTGAGCAGGTCGCGGCCTGTCGGTAGGTGTGGACAATCGGAGATGCGGGGTAGAACGATGCATCTCCAGCATGCCCGATGAACAACAGCTGGCAAAACTATGTACTCATCAAATTGGCCCGCAAGATTAGTTCGGATACAGATTTAATTGCAGCATAGTAGCCTGTCATGTGCCTGGCTAGTATTACAGCACTAGTTACATCTCATAACATATAGGGCTTGCTTTTGCTACATTTAGGTAAGGAACACCCACCTAATCATATGTGGAACATCGTCGAGAACCTTTCTATAAAGACTGCTGCCGAGACTCAGTAACTTATCCGAAACGCATACCTACAGTCTTACATCCCTTAGATTTAACTTTCACTGTGTGTTCTCTGACGTCAGTTCAGCTCAAATGCTGTATACCAGGTTTCCAAGAAATCGCAAGCTCTGGCATAACTCAACGCATTGTCCCCCGCGAGTTCTCGCCGTGTATGTCTATGCCTGCTCGGATTAGCAGGTTCAGCTTCGCGATCAATACTTCGGGGAACTCGAGCGATGTCCGCAAGTACTAGGGGCTCTTTCATGCAACCACGCAATATTGGAGAATAGTGCAAGCTGTATCGCGTTGTCGCCGTGCCAGTCAACCGTATGTGGATCTGCTCCTAGCTCCAACAGCGTTTTAGCTATAGCCAAACTTCCCGCCCCTCTTGCTAGCATACAATCCAGAAAAGGCGTTCGACCTGCTGTAATGAGCGCGTTAGAATCGTGTCCACTCTGCTTCAACAAAAAAAATTGACATTGTCCTAATCATACGCAGTCGACGTTCGGTTACTGTTTTGCTGGGAAACCAGTAGTACACATGCACCCGTGCCGTGATTGGAACAGGTATATTACACGTGGTCTCGTCCAAGGATCTTAGAATCCTATGTAATGCATCTTCGGAGCGAGAGTCAAGCTCAGCGCTTGAATGCTACCCCAGACACCGCTCAGCATATCTTCCGCTCCGCTCAATGGGTAAATTTGTGTGCAGTAGTAGTGCTTTGGGCTGCTTATTTAATGCTCAATATATACCTTGCATATGGAGATATCGAAGTAGGTCTAATGAGAAATTTGCCCACAATCTGACAATCGACCCATTAGTCAGAAACAAAGATTAGGAGAGATTGAAATTGAAACCGACCCTGAAACGTATCATCCATCCTGACCAGGTCCGGTTGCACGGAGAAATGATACTCCTTCTGATCGCGCTGTCTATGTTCTCCAGTCTACCGTTCGCTATAGGATCCAAGTGTCGCTTTGCGGACTCTATATGAGTGTTTATCCTAGCTTCTCTTCCTCGAGTCATTTGCTGAATGAAACGGATGCCAAGTGATGTGTAAATATTCATCGCAGGGATGAACAGTAACTTAACCTCTCTGTTATAATGTCTAGCGGTGTTTGTGTCGGACAGATGAGGCAGCGTCATATATAATTCTTCGATGGAAGACACACACATTATGATCTAAGCGCTCAAACGAGCCCACCTATTTAAGAGAGCCTTGTTCGGCTGTTTTCTATCGTTTGTGCGATCCTGCAGACAAATTTTGTCTGGCGGAAAGTACGCGCATAGACTTTTGTCTGATTCTGGCATTGAATAACCCGGAATTAAGTTGTACATAAGCCAGTCCGGTCTAGGGATGATATTTTTGGATTGCAGTGTAAGATCGCAGCCTCCCGAATGGCCGAATGCAAGAGCATGTCAAATTCGTTCGCAACCATCCACTGTCTAGCGACTGAGCGATGGCCTTGACACTAGCCCCTGAGATCAGGCTTTGCATAAAAGAGAGCACCTTCAACTGTGTTTGACGACGTCCACTAGTGAAGTATAATTTTCGATTATGAGCGGTCTGCACGTCTGGAAGAAGGCGCAGGTCAGAAAATACTCTCTCCAGGGTATCGATAATTGACCCCTTGCTTTCTTCAATCCTCGCTCTTGTTTTTGAATGCTCGTTGCGAATCAGGTGGTCTTGGGTTTGATACGACAATGCGATGTTCAAGTGGAGCTTATTGGTTCCTGTTATAATCTCCGGGAAGTCTTAGTTGATGGCATCTTCGATAGTCATCTGTCGCAAGGCCGAACGTTTGCTGTCAGATAACTCAGCAAGATCTAATTGACTTGCCCTTCCACCAACCCCAGAGCTGTGCCACGCGCACTTTCTGCGTTTTCCAGATTTTTCGAGCATCTGCTCATCTTGCGATCGTCGAGGTAAAACTTGAAAGCATTATAGGTCTTCCATTTGCTCTTATGCCATGTTTTCAATGTCCTCAAGGCGGACAGCTGTCGATGCAAAAGTCTAACAGACGAATCGAACAATTCCAGCGCCTTATGCAGAGTTCCCTGAGCCGGAGGCATTTTGTGTCCCTGCACCTCAGTTGAATTTGCCTTCAATGCCTCTACCAATGCTTGGTACTCCTCGATGCTAGTGCAAAGTCTGTCTATCTCTTCGTGCGCATCTTTGAGCGCATTCAGGAAGCAACAACACTCGACGCTGGTTTCAAGCAACACTTCAACGACACTCACAACTGCGAACGATCCTGTCGGCAGTGAAAACGGGTCTGTCATGGCGGAAGGTTCAAATATGAGGAGATGTGAGATGTGTATACGCGTGCGAACATAAGATGCGTTGTTCAGCCTCGTTCTCTTGGTAATGATGCGGGTTGTATCGAACACGTGCAACGTTGATGAAGATGTAACTTGCGTAAGGCAAATCTTGACTCACCGGAATAACGATTCTACCACATAGTTTTCCCTCTGCCTCGTCCTCTGCCAGTCCAAGCCTTGGGAAGAGAATGAAACAAACAATTCCCCACCCACTCGTGCAAATTCAGCGGTCGGCAAGTTCTGACAGTTGATGCGTCCTGCATCCGATCCACTAATACATACTGCTACGATATATGCGAATTTTGTAACTACCAACCGAAGTAAAGTGGCTTCTCAAACAATTTGATCGTTCATTATTTATTCGTATTCGCTCGCAATTGTATAGCAAGTCCACAACTGACCGCAGTCCCTGAATGACCCCATCGCTTCCACATGGATAATATGGCACTGTATTGATCAATTTCAAGGCCACAGAACATAGGCAATCGAGTCTTCCTGCCCAACTCCCTACGCGCCCGCCCCATCCGGATGCGTAGGGTCAATCCACTTCACCGTCTCCGGTCTCTCGACTGGCTCCAATTCTGGCAGATTAATCGCCACAGCCTCGCTATCACTCCGCATAAGCACACACTCCAGCTTCTCCTCACTGCTCGCATTGATCTCCTGATGTGGCACATACGGCGGCACAAAGATAAAATCCCCGGGTCCCGCCTCCGCCGTGAATTCCAGCTTCTCGCCCCAGCGCATGCGCGCACGGCCCTTGAGCACGTAGATGACGGACTCGAGGTGCCCGTGGTGGTGCGCGCCCGTTTTGGCGCCCGCGTGGATGTGCACGGTGCCGGCCCAGAGCTTGGAGGCGCCCACGCGTGCGAAGTTTATGGCGGCGGCGCGGTCCATGCCGGGCGTTTGGTGGGCGCCACCCACGGGCTCGAGGGAGTCGCCTGGGATTACGCGGACGCCAGTTGTTTTCCAGGCATCTTCTGGGGCGGGATGGGGGTGCGAATGGTCGTGGCCATGGTTGTGAGTGTAGCCATGGCTTGATGCCGTTGGTGCTGGTCCTTGGTCTGATGACATTGCTGTTCTGCTGATGCCCTCTGGATGTTTTGTGAATATGATGTCGCTCTATGTGTTCTCCAGTGGTTGTTGATGTTGCCCGCGCAGTGCTGATCTGGCAATTGATTAGGGTAGGCGTAACAGGAGAATCAAGACTGGAACTTGTGTTCGTTGACTGGGACAGGATGTTAGGATTGTCACATTGCAACACCTCGATGGAGTCTTGCGTGCTCACTATGTGGATCCCCAGCAGGTGTTCAGGATGTCAAAGTGGGGGGATGCGGGGAACTAAAGCCTCGGCATGTCTAGGATTGCCTCGCACAGCTTTGCGGCGTTCTCAACATCAAAAGGGTGCTGCGTTCATCTGAAAGTTCGGCGTAGTCTTGGATCATGTTATTCCCATACCATGTAGGTTACGTTCAACAAGGAGGCATTGGATATCGGAGCTACTGAGAGCGTCAAAGCGCTCATTTATGGGTGGCATTTTGCAGCCGCCGCATCTCAACCAAGCCGCAGGAAAAGAATGTCATCCAAAATATCTAGTCTTTAAATTCTATCGTCCTCTGGAAACAAGGTTTTTATTTTCGCGACCAAATCACCCTCAGACTTTTGTGGCATTCTCGTTGTCCTGCTTGGGAGTAGGAAACTCACGCGAATCCCTCGCGTCATTTGGAATCTTGCCATCGATACTCGTCCTCGCCGCCAACTGCTCAGCTGCACCGGGCGCAAAGTCGCGGTACTCGGAGCTGGTTCCAAGTCTAAAACCAAGGTAGATGGTCATGAGGAACGTAGCGCAGAGCATGCCGAAGACGGTCCACTAGAAGATGGTTAGTCGCGATACAATCTCAGCTGCAGAATGTAAACGTACATTGCCCATAGGGTAGTTCGGACCATTGGTACCGGGGAAGAGGAATGGGGCGCTGATGCCTCCGCAGTTCGAGATGGCGATTGTCACACCAGTGGCAAGAGCAGTTGCTGTTGAACCTGACACAGTGGCTGTGCGGTGGGCTAGGAAAGGCATAACGGCTGAGTTAGTGCATGCAATGAGGAAAACAGCAACATAGCGGCCGATCCAGTTCGTCACCAGCGCCAAAATAAGGTAGCCGGAGCCGACAAGGGCCAGGCCAGCTAGTGCGTGACGAATGCGCTCCTTGGAGTAGTCGGAGTGGATGCAGTTGGCCAGAATGATGATCAGGGCGAATACGTTCGGTGGTACTGTGAGCAGTTGACCAACATAGCCAGAGAAACCCAGGTTGGCAACAATCGTAGGGCTAAAGTACGAGAAGGCGTTTAGGCTGTTCACCATGAAGAAATAGCTGATCGCGTACATCCAGAATAAGGGGTCCAGAAGCGTTTGCTTGGCGATCTTCACGTTGAAGGTTTTATCCTCCTTGTTAGGCGCGAATGGGCCCATTCGGGCGACCGCAAAAGCTCGCTCTTCTTCAGTGAAGAACTTTGCATCCTGAGGATAGTCGGGCATCCAGACCCAGACGATGACACCGAAGATTACGGCAGGAATTCCCGTGAGGACAAAGAGCCACTGCCAGCCTGCGAGACCGGCCTTGCCATTGAGGAATGAGATACCGGTCGCCAGCAGTCCACTGAAGGCTCCGGCAACCGCCACGGAACCGGCGAAAATGGCCAAACGGGTCGCGCGCTCGGAGGGCTTGTACCAGTAGCAGAGGTACATTACAACGCCAGGGAAAAAGCCAGCCTCTGCGACCCCGAGAAAGAATCGGATCGCGAGCAAACCTCCGAAGCTCTTCACAGCGCATGTGCAGATGGTGATGATACCCCAGCTGATCATGATACGGCCAATCCATACTGAAGGTGTAAAGAACTTCATTGCAAAATTGCTGGGTGCTTCAAAGACGACATAAGGCACGAAGAAGACAGCGACGGCGATGTTGTAGCGGTTTCCTGTGAGATCGAGTTCCTTGACGAGATTGCTCTCAGGTGTGTTGTTGTTAAGTGTTCGTGCGTTACCCAAGTTCACCTGCGCTTTGTCAGTAATTTGCGCAGTCTCATGGACAGCGGGAACATACGCGATCGAGGTAGTTGATAAGATACGATATACAGATGAACGGGAGGATCCACATATCGATCTTGCGGACAACGCGCCTCTCCATGGCCTTGTCGTTAAGGTCTGGCACGTATGTCGTCCCGACCGCCACGTCCTGCTCGACATTGGCCTGGTCCGCATGCTTGGTATCCGTTGTTGCCATGATGGGCGACTACTGACTGCGCAGAGGTGAGGTGCGTTAGGGTCGATGAGGCAACCAAGATGGTACAGATGTGTGCGCACAAACGATACGCGGTGGGCAGCGGACGCATTTTGAACATTACTTCAGACCGTCGATATCCTTGTATGCTCATACATTTGCCCCCAGTGTTACCAAATGGTTGCGCTGCCCAGAGATAACAAAGATACGATGCTCGACCAAGGTCTTGAGTTTGCATCGAGGTCGGTCCTTCTACAGGCCGTTATCAAAAGCGTTTGTGGGGGTAGACCAATGAGAGCCCGTGGGGAAATCGACGTTCGCCCATGACAGGCCGGCCCGACATCGGATAGGCACCAGGAAAAATTCCCAGCCTGCGATTGATGCGGAGATGCAAAGCGCGACCCACTCCAACCTGAGATTCTGGTCATTTTCGTTCGTAAGGGAGCAGGCCAAAACCTCCAGCTGTTATCTTGTCGTCGCGTCTCCCACGAATTTTCCCGAGGGGCCCTCGTTCACCCGAGAATCGAGCCAGAGTCGTACTGCTGGAAAAGCGTTTCCCCGCCCGTTGGTCAAGTTCGGGTCCGTCTTCAGTGCGCTATGCCGGGTAGTGGTGGTTGGCAAAGTTACCAAGAAAATACTTGGAATTCCGCATTCTTCTCTTCATTCAGGTCTACTATGGGTATTCTGTAAAAGGGACAATGTTACCAATTAGGTCGTTCTGGTCTGGTTTGAAACATGAACATCTGCCATCTGTGTGTTATATGCATCATATTGAGTTCTTATCGGGCTATCGACGGTGTCTAGGCGAGATGAGACGGGGTGTCAGGTACCTTGGCCAGAGCAGCGTGAGGTAGGAATATTTAGGTTAACGATTGTGTTGAGCTCGATCCCCATAGGCACCAATGGACGCCTGGTGCAGTCCGCTGGAGGTTAAGATTACCAGTAGTCTACTGATGGTAAGAGGTAGAACGCAACACGCAGGCAGGTCGTCACAGGTCGGATGGCGCGCGCTAGCTCAAGGAGGAAAGGCCATGACGCCAGATCACGTGACGAAATGGACCAGGCTCTCCAACAATTCCACAGCACTTGCACAGGACAAAGTGAACAAGACTGCATCCCGCACTAATCAACCCGCGCCCAGAGTCGCCAAAATGCGCCTGCGACTTAGCGTGCAGCGGAACAATCTGCCCGTCTCGAATATTCTCTGGAGCGTGCCGGACACAGCGAGCGCGCAAGCCTACACGTTCGCGCGACTGCTCGAGGATGTCAACCAGATCTTACCGCTGGAGGCTGAGCAGTGGGGCCTGGAGGACTACATTGTCGAACTGGAGGGATTTGAATGTCTGCACTTCTCGCCTGTTCTGCAGACACTGAAAGAAGACGACCGCCTCTCGTGAGTTCATCCTGCGCAAACCTGCAGAGCGCCGCTGACGGCTGCCCGCAGCATCCGACCTCTCCTTACAGCTGAAGTCCGCTCTCGCACGCTCTGTGGGCGCACCCAGATCACGGATGACGGACGCCACCTGGTCGACGGCATACCTTTCGGTCGACCCTACCTTAGGCAACCGCTCCGCCCCGCCGTGACCATCCCGCCGCGGAAACGCCTTCGACTCGATGAGGATACTGTTGCAGGCACCAGTGCACCGGAAGCGACAGGCTTCATCGCGGCAGCTAGTGAAGCGCAGCCTGCCGTGGGAAGTACCGGCCCAAGCAAGAACAAGAAAGAAGTGCAATTTTCGCAGGCAGACGAGGAAGGCTCGGAAGACAGCGAAGACGACGAAGACTTTGTTCCCGGACATGTTAGTGAGGGCTCGGTAGATTCTGATAGCGACGACGACACTTCTTCGGCGGCTTCTCAAGCTTCTGTGCAGCCCACCAAATCGAATAAGCGACGGCGCTCACCAGAACGCGAAGCCGCGGATACATCATCGCCTTCCTCGACCGATGCCGGCTCGGATTCGTCTTCAGATTCTGACAGCGACTCACAAATAGAAGCGGACCGCAAGGCTGAGACCAGCGCAGCCTCCGACTCGGAATCTGATAGCGATTCAGATTCAACCGACTCCGATTCAGATAGCGACAGCGACAGCTCTGCACCGGAGGTACTTTCCTCGAAACCCACCGTGCCGCCATGGTCTGGTACAAAAGACACACGCAGGAGGAACTTCAGGCGAAAGCAATTAACGAAGCTCAAGAGGCTTAAGGCAGAAGGAAAACTACATCGCGATGCTACCTACGCCGATCTACAGAAATATCTTGGGCTATTTCAAGAGCCGGAGTCACCAATCCGAACACCAGCACACACCATGTCCAAATCAACGGGCAAGAGAAAACGGCTAGGCGAGAATGCAGAGGACCAACATACTCAGACACAGGCGGACGAATCCGCAGAACTCGAAAGACGAAGAGAGGAACTCATGGCACGGCTTGCAGACACTGCGACCGACGTGGAAATGACTCCGGTCGAATCGTTGTCTTCTAACTTAGAACAAGCGGAACAGACTGCGAGGGTGAGCGCTTCGTTAGCAGTGACAGATGCCTCCACGTCTAATCGGAGTACTCCTACCCCGACACCACTCACAAAACGGCTGCGACCCAACGTGTCGGCCATTGGACGCATTCTCCAGCGCCAGGCTGTGAACATCGAGCGAAAAACATCAAAATCGGTGAAACCACCAGTTGCCGATCCAGAGCCTGAAGGTGCTTCTGATCCTGACTTTTGGAAATCACGAATCAATCTTTCCGCGTTCGAGTGCTGGGATGAAGAGTACGAACTCAGCGCTCCTCCATTCCCGTTCGAGCAACATTGGGACCCGGCCAGCAAGCTGATGCGCGAGAAGAAACAAGCAAAGCAGAAGAAGAAAGGGAGAAAAAGTGAACAACCGACTGAGCTATTAGTCTACGATAACGAAGACCAAGAGCCGGAGGATACACCTGTTCTCGACTACGACGACTCACCTGAGACCATGAAGGCAGCGTCCGACCCCACAGATGCTGCTGAATCCCAGATTCTCCAGGAAGTAGAGCTGGCTGCAAAAAGTGACTTGCCACCGCTGCCCGAGGACGTCGAGTCGCTTCCCACGCTGCAGCCACACGATGTACAGGTCGGCGCGGTCGTTGTATTCAAGGTCTATGCCATCGATCCTGTGACGGTTACTCCTCACATTAGTGAATACAAGACAGCAGCCGTTGAGAAGGAGGGCGACTCTGGGCACGGAGCGGGAACTTTCAGACTAAAGCTTGCGAATCGCGATATTCCGAACAAGGCGAGTGAGGCGGTAGATGAAAGGGGCCACTCGGTCAAGAACGCCGTGAGCGGCTTCCGGATGGACGATGAGGACGAAGATGAAGACGACAGCGTTTGGGAAGGCACGTTCGGTGAGCTGGTAGAGCCAAAGCTTTTGAAAGCTGCGGCGTAGGTGCTGAGTTATGCACGGCTGATCCCAATGCTGAACCAGCGGCATTCATCTCTGATGCGCCGTTGTTCTGCACATTTGACGTATACATTACCAGCTGTTTCGCCAGGATTATTGCAGATACGCCACAATTACAGCGCAAATGCAGCGAACAGGCGGAGGAAGACGTACTAGAAGAATTGATACCCCAAGTTTTTCCTGAAGCCATCGAACTCCGACAATAATACGTGCAATGTTTGTGCTGCTTGTGCAGGTGCTACTGACGGAACCTTGAAACAACCTTTCCACACCGCCGAGATACCCCGCCAATCGTCATCTCTGACCTCAGCCTCTCAGACACAATCGCCATGCCTGTAGCACCCAAGGAGAGGTCCCCGATGCATGCTGCAGTCACTCCTGGGTTCAGCCCATGAGAAACCCGGGAGTACCTTGATTAACCGGCACGTGTGCAGCGAGATTGGCTCGAGGGTACCTTTTCAGGGTCCGGGTGCGTCTCCTCGGCATCGCATAGCTTCGTTAGCCCCTCCATCTCAACTGCCGCGGTGGGGTACCTCATGATGTTTCGGGCCAAGACAAATTTTCGTATCAGCGTGGCTATTAGGGCCCGAAGGGAGCTTTGGTGCATCTGGCTCTAGTCTTGTGTTCTTCTTCACCTAAGTCATTCTCAGATTGAACGTCGTAAGTGCGTGTGAGCGGGACTGCATGACTGGGAACTACATCGGAAGCTGACATCGACGCGTAGATAAAAGACATCAAGATGCCTCTTCCATTCGGTGTGTACAGAGCGGACCACGTAGGCTCTTTCCTACGTCCCAAGTCTGTGCTCGACGCTCGCGAAGCCGTCGCAAACGAGAAGTCGGACACCACCGAGCTCCGCAAAGTCGAAGACGCCGCCGTCGCAACCGTCGCCCAGCAGCAGATCGAGAATGGGCTACGCTCCGTGACCGACGGCGAATTCCGCCGCGCATACTTCCACCTCGACTTCCTCCAGCATCTAGAGGGTATCGAGATCAAGGGCCAGACCGGCCTCATCCGCCCCCACGGCTTCTCCCCGCCCGTGCTTGCCGTCACCGGCAAGCTCGGCCACCCCAAGCCCATCCAGGTCGAGGACTTTAAGTTCCTCGAGGAGCAGATCAAGAAGCAGGGCGGCGGCGCCACCACAAAGGTGTGCATCCCGTCGCCCACGATGGTGCACTTCCGCGGCGGCCGCGCCAGCATCGACATCGAGGCGTACCCGGATCTCGACGAGTTCTTCGAGGACCTCGCGCGTGTGTACCAGGAGGAACTCGACAGCCTGTACCAAGCAGGCTGCCGCTTTGTGCAGCTCGACGACACCAACCTCGCGTACCTCTGCGACCCCGACATGCGCAAGCAGGCCGAAGACCGCAACGAGGACCTTGCGACACTGCCCCGCAAGTACGCCGCGCTCATCAACGCCGCCATCTCTAAGCGCCCCGCCGACATGAAAATCGGCATCCACCTCTGCCGCGGCAACTACCGCTCCAAGTGGTTCGCCTCCGGCGGCTACGAGCCCGTCGCCGAAGTCCTCTTCAAGGAGCTCAACGTCGACGCGTACTTTCTCGAGTATGACGATGCGCGGTCCGGCGACTTCAAGCCCCTGCGCCATCTCCCTGAGCACAAGGTCGTTGTGTTGGGGCTGATGAGCTCGAAGAAGGCTGCGCTGGACGACAAAGCGGAGATCGTGGAGCGATTGAAGCAGGCGGCGGAGATTGCGCCCAAGGGGCTTGAGCAGCTGTGTTTGAGCCACCAGTGCGGGTTTAGCAGTACGGTTGAGGGCAATGAGTTGAGCCAGGAAGAGCAGTGGGCCAAGGTTAGGCTGAATGTGGAGATTGCGAATGAGGTCTGGGGAAAGGATTTGAGTAAATAGGGGGGTTTCTGGGCAGGGGGCGTGAAGGTAGAGGCAGGCAACGCGGGAAGAAGTGTGCTATGAAGATCGTAGCACGGCCTGGGGTGGGCGGTGGATAGGCCTTAGAGTTGGAGGCCTTGACGATGAAGACATTAGAGCGACAGCTCGCTCGCATTCAACAATATCTATTTATCAAAATAACACTGAGATAAATCAAATTTTCAACAACTCATAACGTGACAAACTTTACAAACCTTGTCAGACCATGCCATACCTACGATGTTTCTACGGCATCAGTCTCCGAAACATACCCATGCAGTCCTACTTTGATGAATCCGCAGTACTGCCGATCTCGCATCACTCCTTCCACGGAGATTCGACAAGAGCGTAGCCCTGCTCAGGCTTCCTCATCCAGGTCTTCTCCTTCACCACCTCGCTCAACCTGTTGACAGCCTCTTCATTCAGCCAGACATGCTGCTTGCCACAGTTTCCAGTGTGTGATTTGGCGTCCTCCCACAATAAATGCTTCCTTCTCAATACCGCTAGGATCCTTCATCTTGGCGAACGCGATGTTGGCATTGTGGGCGATGGGGCCATGGATAATGTTGTGATTACGGCGTAAGCGACGCAGATCCTTGGGGTATGACTGGTCGCGTCGGGAGTAGAAGTCAAGCTCCTTCCAGATGTCGCCAAAATCCAAGGTAAGCATGTTCTCTTTGGTGAGATGGTCGAGAGGGACAGCTATCTCGATGGTACACCTATCACATATAGGACAGGCGTCTGAGATCAGGCGAGAATAGTGGGTGGCCACCCACATTTGGTGGGTAAAGTACAGGCCTCCACGATGTGCAAAGTCCGTTGGCGGATAACTAAGCAGCGGTACTAAGTCGATGGTGCCATCCTCCGCGATGACATGCTTCGCCCTCTTGAGGGCGACCGATTTAAATAGGTTGATGTGGCCGCCAGGCGTAGCTGGAACCGTGCAGTCAGTGTCGAATCCACCGCAGCGATGGCTGGGGTAGGCGGGGTCGATTTTGGATAGGATGCTATCCTCCAGTCCGACTAGAGCATCATAATTGGTCTCCATCATCTCGCAAAGCCAAAGTGACATTGTCTGAATGCCGCGGATCTGCGCATGCTTTGGATTCAGGAGAGCGCTCCGCATCTGACCGTAGATTCCCACATCGTCCAATGCCTTTTCCCAATCTTTAGAGGAATAATCAATGTCTTCGCACTTGTACCGGATGTAACTCTGCGCATACCCCAGTATGTTCTCTTCGAATAGTGGCTTGTTCACTTTGAGCGATGTTCAGCTGGTTGAAACTCTTGTCCATTTTGCGCGCGAAAGGATCCCAGAAAGGCATGTTGGAAGCGTCACATGAGACTGTTCTGGCATCAGTGTGCCGGCGCAGCGCCTGATCACCACGTCAAGGATCTTTTCCACACAATCAAGGAATGCAAGTTATCACTACGTAGCAGGCAAAAACAGCTCCTATTGATATCTTCGACGACACATTTACATGGCCGCATGCACAGTATCTGTTGTGACGCATTTGAGGATAGTACTTACTGGAAACGTGAGTATAGTATCCCTCCTGCTCCGAGTGCAGTCCTTGATTAGTCATATCCGAGCAATTAACGTGTTGGATCAGTCAGTGGCCAGGATCAGTTAGTGGCCAGCCCCACCAAAATCGCGACGCGTCTCTACATTCAGCACGCGATAACCTCTACAATGCGCACCTAGCAGCTCTAAAAAGAAGCTAGATTAGCTCTATTAACTCATGCAATTCAAACAAGACAAATTTTAAGTATTTAAAAGGCTGCAGCCCTCTATAGTGTCCCACGAACGACCCTCCGCCGACGCATTAAAGGCACCCTACCTTAGGCGTAAGCCAACGCCTAGAAATGAAAGCTACACCCTATAGAGGAGCAGGCTCTAGTAGAGTGGATCCTAGGGCTTGACTGACGAGGATTTCCACCCTAGATTATTGACGTACGATGGATGGCTAATCATCTACTTGCTACGCGTGGCCAGGATCCTCCACCTTAGCCTGTAGGCTAGAAGTGGGTATCGCGCTTTATTAACACCTAGCTAGAGCTGTAGACAAAGTGGGATAGGAAGCTATATAGCCAGCGCGCTCTATGTGAGGATCCTATTAAGATCTCTGCCTGGTATACGCGTGTAGAGGAGACGCGCTAGACGTATGGCATCCTAGATCAAGATATATAGAATTTTGATGAGATAGGATTTATGATGGGTGTAGGAGGATTAAGCTTAAAGGTAGTGACTAGCGTAGACACTATGGGTAGAGCTGTACGCGTACAGCTAGGTAATAGGGGCTAGGTTACGACAATTGAGGGCATCTGCGCGTCTGGCTGGTCTATCCCACCATTTATTATCCTGCCTGGTAAGCTCCACCAAGCTGCCTGGTATATAGGCCTACCTGCAGGCTGGATGCTCGCAGTTAGTGATAATGGCTGGACGATAGATTAGCTAGGGCTTGCCTGGCTGGAGCACTTCAATCAACATATAGAGTCTCGTACCTCTAGCACTTACTGGCTCCTTATCCTAGATGGATATAGCAGCCATGCTATACCTGAGTTCGATAGGTACTGCGCAGAACACAAGATAGTCACCCTCTGTATGCCTGCACACACAAGCCATCTGCTACAGCCCTTAGATGTGAGCTGTTTCTCACCACTTAAGGCTGCCTATGGGCATGAGGTTGCTGAGCTTGCCCGCCAAGGTATCTTCTATATTGATAAGGAGGAGTTTCTATCTATCTATCTACGCGTACGTAGGACAGTCTTTATAGAGAAGAACATTAAGAGTGGTTTTTAAGTGACAGGACTCATCCCTCCCTGTCCAGATCGCGTCCTATCAGGCCTGATAGTAGTCAGGACCCCATCACCACTAGGGGCAGCAGTAGATGCTGAGGCTACATGGACTGCTAAGACGCCTTATACTACTCAGTAGCTAGAGAAGCAGGCATAACTTATACGAGATCGCCTTCAGAAATCCTCACAGAGTCCTACAAGCCAGGCTTTCGCCCAGCTTGTTAAGAGTTGTCAGCATGCGATGAACTCAGCGACGATCCTTGTAGAGGAGAATAGGAGGCTACGGGCAACTAATCATCGGCAAAGACAGAGGCAGGACAGGCGCAGACAGTATATCGCTACAGGAGGCGCTCTACAGGCTGAACAAGGCCAAGCTCTAGCTGCTACGGCCCATCTAGCTCTTGCTAAGGCTGCTGAAACTGGGCCTACTACTGCGCGCCAGCGGGCACCACCAACGTGCAGCAAATGCCATGAGCAAGGACACAAGAGAACTCAGTGTAGACAGCAATAGACTATCTTTGTACAAAATTCTATAGAAGATTATCCAATCGTTGTGGAGATATCGCTGTTGAAGTGCCGCACGGCTTGGTGGGGCTGGCCACTGACTGATCCTGGCCACTGACTGATCCAACACGTTATTTCCAGGACATAGAATAAGCTTGCTTCTCTCCGACGAAAATCATTTCCGGAATTGGGCCTTCTGGCGATCCAGGTCAGTGGCAAGCCAGCTTTACCAGAGTCCAGAGCTAATGTAAGCAAACCTAGTGCTACAAGACAGAATGATCGGCTACCCTGAGTCCGTCTCCCAACGCATAAGCGTGACTCTGGGCATGTGCAAACATTCTCCACCAGTCCCACGGATCAGGATTTCGAGCAACCCAGAGAGCTTTGGCACATCATCTACAAAGATAAAGATGGCGAGACGCAATTCCTCGACAACATAATTCCGACGATGAAGGAGATCCCGAGTAATCTACAGGAGCAAGTTTTGAGTAAGTTGGTATTAGATCACCAGCTATTTTCATCAAGCTAATCCTTTTCACAAAGAGTACTTTGGCCGAGTCGAGAAGAGTTTGGAGGATGCAATGAGGGAACGACTCAACAGCCGCAAGTGAATGTGGCGGTTCGGAATTTTGATCTGCTCACTCAGTCTAACCCGAACTGACTATAGCTATGTACATGCTGATTGCAATATTTACGATGTGATGCCGAAGAACTTGAGCAATACAGGCTCCACTGGCGGTGCAATGTGACCTACACCTTGTCCAAGGTATCCCACCAATTGGTTAGTGTCGCCATAGACCATCTTCGTGTACTGTGAGCCCTCGTCCACGCCACTTCCAGTCTGGTTTGCTGTGTTCGTAACTCCGAGGACTTTGGACCATTGCTTGAGCTGCTCGTAGGCGCACTGGGGACGGACGAGGGTGTCGGAGAGACCGTGAGCAACCAAGAAGCGAGGCCTCTTTCCGGTGTAGCCAGGGTAGGCATTCAAGACGAACTTAGCCCAGTCGTCCGCGGTATGGGTAAGACCTTGCGCACAGGTTTGGTTCGCGCCAAAGGGCGTGGGGTCGCTCTTCGAGCCCGCGAAGCAGCCGAATGCGACGCCGGAGTACGCTGCACCAGCTGCGAATACATCGGGGTAGGAGCCCACCATGACATTGGTCATCATTGCACCGGAAGATCCGCCCATAACAAAGACCTTGGACTTGTCGCCGTTGTACTTGTTGAGTGTGTAATTGACCATGCTGACAATACCGAGAGCGTCCCCGTTGCCGCCGTGGGTAAGAGATCCGGCGTTGTTGACATCCCAGCAGTTGGAGTATTTCGTCGTCTGGGGGTAGATAAGGATGAATCCATTGCTTTCCGAATACGATGGCAACTTAGTGCCGCTGTACCATTGGGAAGCAGTTCCGCCGCAAGGATGTAGCTTCAAAATTCGTAAGTTTGGGTTATGAGTAAACTGGGCATGACCATAGAACTTACAGCAACAATGATGGCGGGGTTCGTAGCCACCTTCGCCGGCACGGAGATGTACATCTGTACGCCAGTTGGGTTCGTGCCGAAGCCAGTAACCTGCTGCAGGGCTCCAAGCGCTCCCCCAGCGCAGGCCGAAAGGCCGAGAATGGATTCTAGTACTCTCATGGTGTGTTTGGAGGTCAAAGGGTCGATTACTGCGCTCAGGAAACTGCTCTGCGGATGTCGTTGTGGAAAGAGACCTTCAGGAGCCTTTTATACATGCACTCCATATCGTTGTCCAACCTGAAACAGACTTCAGTGCAGAAAATAGCATTTCCCACAACGTCATTCACGTCCGATGCTTTGGCAAATGAGATTTTAGGTTAATGCCACTTTGGAAGGACGTCGCTCGCGATCCGAGATTCTCGACACAAGCTATGCTAGAAGTTAAGAAGTTAGAAAGTTTGGTCTATCAATGGTGGAAAACGAGAAATTATTAGCGCTTTAGGCAGGTTGCGACGAGGGTGTAGATATAGCCGGTGGGGAGTAGATTGCACCCTAACGTTTTTCCCCGGACGGCAGCTCAGTTCGGGATCTGCACCCTTTGTAACTGGTGCTCGGGAGCCTGGTACGGCAGCAACGGAATTAACCGATAGCCGGGTCCGACATTAATTGGACAGTTCGGTACCCTGCGTCGGCAACGGTTTCATTAAGGGGACATGAAGCTGTACGCAGGTTCAATTTGCAGTTTGTAGACGCCCACCTATACTGAAGCACAGTGCAACATTTCCTTGAAGAATACCGCGTCGCTGCCTTGTGACGCATCATACCAGCTTTATTGGTTCCCTAGATAGAAAGTTCCTTCTACCTCCACGATGTCGTCGTCATTCAGTCGTTGGACCTCTACAATCGTTCGTGCGGGATAGTTTGGCGCTACGTCTTTCCAAAGCTCTTGTGTCACAGTATTCACAAGCGGTCTCCAGCGATACATGTCAGTGACGAATACAGTCAATCTGATGCAGTCAGTCTAAACGAGGTTAGTACGACAGTGAGTTTGCTAGCCTATTGATCCTACTAGATTCGCACCACCGAGTTTGGCGAGCTGCTGCATGTTGGAGAAGGCTTGTTCAATACGTGGCAAGCCGACGGGGGCAAGCGTCGTGTTAGAAGGATGGAATCCGCGCATGCCTAGGCATCGGTGAGCGTAGTATTGTATTCATGGCACGACCTAGAGACCTACCAGATATGTACAGGAGGTTTCCTGCTTTAGTCATCAGACTCCACGGTCCGCTTACGTTGAATAGCTGATCCGGATTGTATACTTCTACACCGAGCGGTGACGTGTAGTTTGGGGTAAGTTTACCGGAAGCAAGGCCAAAACCAACACACAGCACGATTAAACTGCTGGAAAACTTCATGTCTACGACAATTTACCGGACACAAAGTGCTTGTGAAGATCCTGGAAAGAAACGGTCTTCACAGCCTTCTTGTACCCAGACTAACAGACGGCTCCATAAGTCGCCAAACTATGTTCGGCATTGCGTTCATCAACCACGGTTTAGGTGGCTTGAAGCCAAGTCCTGAATTATGGTGAGTGCTCGGGGGTGGGCTGTTACAAGCGGGGGTTCTAACTGCATGAAGGCACATGGTGCTTGGCAGGGCAGCGACTGCCACTTAGAAACCTAGGTCGCTGACGTTATGCTTTTTAGCATGAGCCACTTGTCTCGGCAGATTTGGGGTCTTCCATATCAGCCAACCACTTAGAGTAGATGTGAGTACACCAGAACCTTGGATCATTTACCCTCTTAGTAATGGATCACAATGCTTCTTACGGATAGGCATGTCCAATTGTTGCGTCCGGAGAACTACAGTTGTTCTTGCGATTTTTGGCTCATCGTAATATCACCGCTTGGCGCTCGCAACCCCGCCAGCTAGGCGACTGAGCCTCCTGTCTGACTGGTGGACCATGATGTTGAATTCTACGCAATGAATTACGATCTTATTCAAAGGATGGGGGCCGTGATTTGGGTCGACTTCGTGTATCGTATTTCGACTCTCATGCTAAGCGTCTCATCTCCCCAAGCAGGCCGCCGAGCTGACCCATCTTAACTGGAACATTGCACACATCTGACCTTGCAGATCCCATGCAGACAAACCACTCGCGAAGCCGAAACCATCCCGAGCAATGAATAGTAACTTCTCCTTGCTAATCTAATTGCTTCGCAAGACGCCGTCAACATCGACTGCCGCGACCTTGACAAAGTCATCGTCGGCGAGAAGCAATACGAAATCGTCGTGAATAATGGTCCTCGGCTTGAGCTTCGGCTCTCCGTGGGATCGGTCGCCGTTCATCGTCGGAAGAAGGTTCGTCGCTTACAAGCTATTTCGTCAATAGCAGTCGTCGCCGTGCTTCGTTCCTAAATTTTTGGTCGGCTCTGCTATTGTTGGTGATTGGAATCGCTGTTAAAGAGCGTCGATGTTCGATGTTCCGTCGCTGAACAGTGGTGTATCTTTTTCTCCAAATACTTGGAATCTCGTTACAGTACGATGGTCAGTGGACAACCGATTGCCACTCATAGCGAGGTACTGATGGATCAAGTTCGGCTGCAATATACAAAAATATGGCTATAGCACTAATAGTTCTTCTGCACGTACAGCCGTCGCGCATGCGGATTCATACCCCTGTCAACAAATCCTACCCTTTACTTTTGCAGGCACCGAGAACCAAACACCTCTTTGCGGAAGAACCGCACAGTTGACAAAATATGGATGCCCATTACACAGGAGATGAGCACTATAACTGTAGAACTGATCGCATACCCCAGCAACCACTTCCAAAGGAAAGTATTGACCTTACCTAGCGAACCACGACGGGCCTAATCCAATGGTAGGAAACCGTAGAATACCTGAAACTTTCGGGAATGATCGCCGAGGGAGTAGCGTCCCAATGTATTGCTACTGCTACAGTTACCCATTGCCGTTCGCCCGCACAACGGGGTGGAAGGATAGCAAAACAGCTCGAGCAAATACAAGATGAAACATTGGATATCGATCTGGCGGACTAACTCCTGTGTCAGGGTTACAAAATCCTCTTCATTGATCTATAATGTCTCTTGGCTTCGGACTACTGGGAATAGACATTCATCAAATCTCGCACGGAAAAGAATTCATGGCTACAAACATGGACCGACAACGACCATCTCTCCTCAGTTCCGGGGAGAAAATCGATCTGCAAACGGTGAACCTTGACCAGACTGCCTCAAACATCTCATTTCAGCTTCCTACAGCCAACCACAATGTTCCTGCGACCGCCTGCAGTGGATCACGCGAAAGACGGATGGCTCTTCCCAGCTAGCGCAGTCATGCTCGAGGCGCTGCTCTGGGGTTTCCCAAGCGTCTTCGGTGTGTTTCAGGATTACTATATCACGCATCCTCCGTTCGCAGGGTCGCAAAGCACTGCAGTCATCGGAACCTGTGCCATGGCGACTATGTACCTCGGAATGTCTGTTATCTACGTCGTACCAAAACTTGGTCAAATATGCGATGGTGGATGAGTGCATGCGGCGTCTGCGTCATGTGTCTCGCCCAGGGGCTGGGCTCGTTCTCAACTAGCGCCCCGCAACTCATTACGAGTCGAGGCATAGTCTACACCGTAGGGGGTGGCTTTGCTTGGACGCTCATACTGCAGTACATGCCCGAGTGGTTCGACAAGATGCTTAGCCTCGCGTACGGCATAGTACTAGTAAGTCACTCTAAACGATGCCTACCATTCCTACAACATACTCCAATCGACCCGGAGGCTGGGTCAGCACTGGCCGGCGTAGTATTGCCGCCTCTCGTCCAGTGGCTCCTGTACGCGTACGGCTACCAGACCACCCTCCGCGTCTGCGCCATTTTCATGTTCCTCCTCGCCGTACCGATGCTGTTCTTCTTCAAGCCCCGTCTCCTTGCATCGCAGTACTCCAAGTCGAACGGCTGGCATCTTTCGCTCTCGCAATGTCTCTCAAAACTTTCTCATCGCGCAGGCTGGTGAATTCATCGAGGCTCAGGGCTACTTCATTCCGTTCGTCTACTTACCATCGCATGTGCGCCTGCTCGGTGCAAATCACTTCCGCAGGAGCCTGACCGTAATTCTCCTTAATGGAGCAGCTTGTGTGGCATGTATCGTGATGGGAGCATTGATGGATCGCTACCACTTCAGCATCGGGGTCCACATATCCTCCCTCGGTACCATCATGTCGGTGTTCTGCTTCTGGGGTTGTGCATACGACCTACTTATAATCTAAGTCTTCAGTGTACTCTATGGTCTGCTTGGATGCGCTTGGCTCTGCACACGGTCGGGTGTTGTGACAGAGATGCAAAAGCAAGGGCGTGTGAAGGACCCAGGCCTGGTCTTCGCGACTTTGGCAGCCGGTCAGGGTACCGGAAGCATCGCCAGCGGCCCGTTGAGCGAGTTGCTCATCCGAGGTGTCTATTGGCAGCATGCGGCTTTCGCCTATGGCAGCGATATGGCGCAGCAGACGCATTCACCAGTGTCACGGCATTCGTTGGTAATTGCAGTGTCGTGGCCAGACGGGCTAGCTGGATCTGAATCTCGCCTACGAATGCAGATAGGGCCAGGTCCAAGAGATGAGAAATGGTCCATCAATGAGACCTAGACGAAAAGAGCAACTTCCAATGTAGAAGCGAGTAGATCACCACGATGCGTGCACTTCTCCAGAATAAATTCACTCAAATCCTCCCACAGGCCAGCTGTCCAGATTAAATAGATGATAGCATCGAAGAAGTGATCCCCGTCCAACCCACACCATGTTGGAGAGCGACGCCAATTGCCACTGACAGACATACAGTAGAACCAGAGAAATTATACTAGTGTAACAGAGAGTGCACGAAGCGAAACGGGATCAGCTCCACCCGAAGGACACACGCGACGGTGCGCCGTCTATATCAAATCCGCTGCTTTGGCTTCATGCGAGGCTCGCAAAGCGGACCTCTCCGGAAGAATGAGCACGTCGTATCGATCCAACGGGTGCTGGCGCTGTTCGGCGGTAACGAGCTCGAAAACGCGGTCACCGGTGGCGCAATTCTCGGGGAACCAGTCCTGTTTCTGATGTCGTGTATGTTGCCATACGTCTTGTATAGCTAAGGTGTCGTAGAGGACGTGTGGGAGCGGAGGTCGGGGGGACGTCCTTGGCAGATTTGTAAACCTTCGATAGGTTCGCTGGACCACAGCGCTGAGCCGGGTCATATGGGACGCGGTGGAGGTCGACGGGCGGTAGGATTCTAAGCCCATAGCTCGAACGGGAATCTTGAGCAGCGAGAGACTGGGTAGAAAGAAATCTCGTTGTCTAACGTGAGAGCTCAGCCAATAGTCGTGCAGTTTCCAGTCTTACCCCAGGACAACACAACGTGGGCTTCAGTACCAAAGCCAGCGGCGCGTAGCCGCACGCCAATCGCGGCAAGTTCAAGGCCGTGCGTGACGCCGCCGCCACCGTACGTATTGGAAAGCGCCTGCTCCATACCATCAGTCTTGATATGGCAGTATTTGCCCGCCCTCTCGACGATCCAGCGAATTGTCGCCTGCACGTTGATGATGGAGCCAACCACTGTGAAACATCTCGCATGGAGATCTCTGCAGCAAAATCATGAAAGGTATCCAGTGACCAGAATTACGTATCAACGAACCATAGGCAAAGAAACCGACGAGCAAAATATTAAGACGGGCCTTTGTACAACGGCTCGAGCATTCTTACATTTGAGAGTCATCAACGCCTTCCTTTGCAGGGTCGCAGATTTATCATGCGTCGAGGGTATAGACAGGGTGGAGAGGAACGTCACAGTCAAAAGAACAGGGGCCCGAGGCCTCGTCAATTCCACGGCTCTCCCTACCCTACGGAGCGCTATTCGCTTTGCCCAAGTCCAGTCCAACAACAAGATTAATCCAAAAATGATCCGGAATCTGAAGCCAACACGTGGCCCACAAAAAAAAACGCCTTATACCATGCGTGTGCACTGCTTTTTGGCCCTATCCACCAACGCCGTGCTTTGTTTTGCTAGATAACAACTCTTATTGAACAAATAAGAAGGAAGGAATATTAAACAGACATTAAACAATCGTACGCGGCCTGCAAAGTACGGGTATAGGATGCATCGGGTGTCTAGGAAACGCGAGAAAGAAATAAAGGAGTGGGTAGCAGGTCGTTACGAGGGTGGGGAGTGGGGAGGTTCATTTGCCGGCCGCGTGAGCGGGGATATCGCGGGCGAGTCTTTGTGTTCGAGTCTTGCGATGGGGGTATGGCCGACGTTGCTGCTTCCGGGAGGACGCGCCTGTACAGGTGCTGTTACACCTCCGTTTGCTTTCGGTTCCGAGCGCTCGATCGGCGGGGGCGTTGTCTCGCCATCCTCCTCGGGTATGGGAGGACAGTAGGTCTTCAACACGTGTTTTAGTGCCGGACGGCGGATGGGTTTAGACAAGAAGAAATTCATGCCAGAGTCGAGGCACTCTTTGACATTCTGCTCTTCTGCGTACTTCAAAAGCAATTAGTTGTGATCGAATGGTTTAAAGATGCGTCACTTACAGCGGTCAAAGCTACAATGGGCGCATTGAATCCAGATTGTCGTATCAGCCGAGTTGATTGTAAACCGTCCAGATTTGGCATCTGAACGTCCATGAAGATGAGATTGTATGGAGTGTGGCTCTCCATGCTCTCCTTGACCTTGTCCAGGGCTTCTTGACCATCTTTAGCCACGGTGACGTCGTACACATCCTCAAGCTTGAGCATGCGCAATACAACCTCCTGGTTGGTTTTGTTGTCTTCGGCCACGAGAACCCTGACTTTGTCGCCTCGTTGTGTAGCTTCGGCTTCTACACGTGCCATTGCCTTCTGTTGCGAATTGGGAGATTCCAAAGGAGGATTGGATGCGAAGAAGGGCTGACTTAGGCCTACCAGACGGGGCTTTGAGTCGCTCTCGAAAGCGACTGGCCCGCTTGAGGGCGCAGATACAGGCACAATGGGCACACTGTTTGTTGAGTTTACTGATCGACCCGAGAGCGCATCGTCCCTGATCATTTGACCTTGGTCTTCATTGGATAAGCTCTGCCTTCCGCTGCTGGGGCCGAGATTGATGTTGCTCGAGCTTGCTGTGCTGTCGGCGCGGTTCATGAGATGTTTGAGGGGAATGGCCATAGTGAACACACTTCCTTGACCCACTTCACTCTGGAGCGAGATCGTGCCTTTCATAAGTCCAGCGAGCTGGGAGCAAATGCTCAGACCCAAGCCCGTGCCGCCGAATTTTTTGCTGAGACCAAGATCTCCTTGTACAAACTACGCTCCAGTCAGCTACTTGCACATGCACATATCCAACACAGATCCTTACCGGTTCAAAGATCTTAGCGTGAATGTTTTCTGGGATACCGGGACCAGTGTCCTGCACCTCAAACTCGAATGCTAGCCATCTCCCCGGGGGTGGGGTTGGAGCTCGATCTAGACCCATCATATACTGGTATCCCTGCGCTCTGTCGTGCGCATTGATGACGTTGGCCGTGCTGTACTGGTCCTGTGATCCCTTCACCGATACGGACGCGACCTCTGAACTGGTACCGCGAGCTCGCCTAGAGCCACGTGTTGAGCTGTGCCGTGACTGTAGAGAGGCCTTCCTGCTGTCCGACAGTTGGGCTTCCCCCAGACATCGGATAGAGATCGTGACCGAGCCTCCTGCCGGCGTGAATTTGAGACTGTTCGATACCAGATTGATGACCACCTGAAGGATTCGGTGCTGGTCGCCATAGAGGATCATATCTTTGAGACGGCCCAGACCGAAAGGCCCAAGGTCACCTTTTCCAATGGGTCGACCGCTCTCGTCCATATTCGCATCGTAGGGTCCTTCGAACTCGACGCTCAATTTGATCCCCCCCTCTTTTGCTTGCCGCTCAAAGATAGCTATAACCTGAGAACTGATATCTCGTAGCCGGAACTCTTTTTCATCTAGACTTATCTGCTGGCCGACCTGGTTTTTACTGTGCTTGTTGTCAGTGAAATAAAACATGGGCCTTCCAAGACACATACCTGAATGTGAGCAAATCAGTCAACAGGTTGAGAAGTAGATCGCCGCTCTTGTAAATGATGCCGAGTGATCGCTTCAACTTGATTGGGTCGTCTTCTGACATGCAAACTGCGCACATGCCCATAATACCGTTCAAGGGAGTCTTGAGCTCGTGCGAGATATTTGCGATGAACAACGTCTTGCTCTCATTAGCTGCTTCGGCTGCCTTCTTGCTCTGCTCCAACTCGGCAGTCCTCTGCTGAACCCTCTCTTCGAGTCTCTCGTATTGCATCATCAATTCGTCCGTCATTTCGTTGAAAGTCTTTGTGAGATCTGTGAGCTCGTCGTGGATGAAGTGCTTCCGGTCTTTGACTTTCGACGGAATGCGGAACTGTCGCCTCCTCTCCGCTTCTCGTTTTTCTGCGCGACTCGCTTTTTGGTTCCGACGGTAGTGAACGATGGAGCCAATCCAGCCTTCTTTCCGTGCAAGTGCGGCATCATCCCGTTCGTCATCTGCTCCGTCCGCTTCGGATCCCAGGCTGCTCTCATCGAGGACGGCGGGGGAAACCGACCTCTTCGTAGCATCTCTCAGGCGTCGGATGGGTCGGCTAGAGTAGTGTGCGACGGGAAAGGCTAGAATCAATAAAGCGCCCATGGTGCCGAAAACGCAGGCCAAGATCAAGGTGCGGAGGTGGTTGATTGGCGCCCAGACCTCATCATGCGACATCTCCAGCAGAACCATCCAATCCACCAAGGTGCTCTGTACGATTGCATAGCCAACCGCAACGTCGTTGCCCAGCTCATTGCGAACAGACATGTCATACCCGGCATTACTTGCTGCGCCGGTACGTACGGTGAAACCTTGTCGGACGGCATCGAAATTGGTCCAGTCGAAGGGCGCATTGGGCTCGGGGTTGTCATTGTTGCCATGCCGTGCCTGGCCTTGACGCTTTGTAGGGGGTAGCACGAAGCGGATGGATTCGCTTTCTGGTGCATCTTCGTTAAGCACGACACCGGCTGGGAACATGTTGGTCGCGTTGTTTGGTCCCAGTATTATCGTGAGTCCAGTCTGATCCAAGCCTTCCAAAGCGTTTACAACTTTCTGAATAAGGTTCGCGTCTAATACAGTAGTCAACCAGCCAAGGGTGTCGATGCTGGATGTGTTATTGATGATGGGCATGGTGATGGAGATGAGACTGAGCGAATCATTGACGGCATAAGGGCCGCTGACCAAAAAGCTGTCGGCGTGGATTTGGCGCCCATCGTACTCGGCAAACCACTGGGTGAAGGAGCCATTAACTCTGTTTGCATAGGTTCGGAACTTGGGGTAGAGCTCCGGGATGAAGGAGGAGTTGTCGCCAAAGAAGACGGTGTCTCCGTTGGGTGTGTCGGGCAGGTGCAGGCCTTGGAGTGTGCCCTTGGTCATGGCGATGAGGGCTATATCCGACGAGTTTTTTGGGTACAACTTGGCCTGAACGGCCAAGCGAGCGTCTCCTTCACCGGTGAAGATGGCATCCAAGTCGTCTCTTGCGCGTGACCAGTTCTCCACTGTGTTGTTACCCAAGTTGTTGTACCGCTGCAGCGCGCTTTGGATGGCGAGACGGGAGGCTGTCTGACGCACCGTCGTCTCCATGACAAGCATGCTGGAGGCGACCTGTGCTGCCTTGAGCGAGGCTCGCAGGGAGAGGGCACTGGAGCGGACGTCGAGCACGAAGTTGTGGTTGGTGATCCATGTTGCAACGGCGATGACGGCCAGGCCGATCAGAGAGGACAACAAGACCAGGCACCCGAGCTGCTCGCGAATGGGTATGCGCATCTTGACCATGGCCCGGCAGCGCGGATCGCGCACGCGCGGCTACTCAAGGCGTGCGTCGGGGTGCGTGGGCTGGCGATGCAGCTGAGCGGAGTGGGTCGGTGGAGGCAATTGCAGGGCGTCAGCGTCCCATTCCTCGCGGTGCGCTCCGGAGAGGCTGGCTGCCGATCGAGGGCAGCGACGGCAGAGCCACGGCGGTGGTGTGGGATCTGATGTGGGCTCGGAGAGGAGCGACGCGGTGGTGCGATGGCTCGAGGCGCGGCGCTCAGCACGGGGTCAGGCCGTGGCGGGATTGGGAGAGCACGGGAGCACGGGGACGCCCGGCAGGCTCGTCGAAGCAGCGCGAAAGGAAGGGACGAGCTGTTTGCTCTGGCGGCAGCTGGTGTGCGGAGGACCGGTGGCAGTGGAGTGGAGCGGCGTGGGACGCGGAGACGGAGCGTTGGTGGATCCGCAGGCTCAAGCACGACGTGGATGCGAGAACACAGGACGACCGAGGACGACCAGAGCCGCGCGCCGCTCGCGCAGGCCCAGTCCCGAAGGGCTCTGGGGCGCGCCTCTGCAGCCATGCCGCCTGGCTGACAGAACGGCCACCCCGGCTGTTTGCGCCTGGGCCCAGCCACGCAGTGCCGCGGGCCACCCAAGGGCGCTCCTCTCATGCCATTCCGCACATTCGCATGTCTCGCCCGCCGCGGATTCCCGCCGCTCGAGACCCTGCTGGGCGCCGTCTGCACGCAGCACGCAGCAAGCGGCCCTCTGCTGCGTCGGAGGTCGCAGGTCGCAGGTCGCAGGTCGCAGGTCGCAGGTCGCAGGACGCAGGACGTAGGACGTAGGCCGCGGGCGACAGACGACATGTCAACAAACGCCTCGCGCTGCCCTGGCCCGCGCGACTGCCATCGATCGGCGCTGTGAGGATTGCGCCGGCCAGAACGGCGTCCATTTGCTTCGCCGCTCCACGCATCCTTGCCCGCTCGCTTGTGTGGGCCTCGGCGCGCTTGGCCAATTTCGCGCACCAAAACTAATGCAGGCGTGCACTTTCATCTCGTCGGCTCTGCTTGCATCGCTGTGCTCATTTCGATGGCAGCCCTACAAAACCGTCGACACCGCAATGACGTCCCGGGACCCCGTACGCGTCTCACCGCGACGAGCATCTCCGTCACGCTACCTTGTCCTCCGTCGTGCGCCACGATGCTATCGTTTTCCCAGATTGAATAGCCTTGGTACCACCCGTTCTCCTCGTCTTGGGGCTTGACTCGAATGTTGGCGTCCGTGGACTCGAGACAGTGTCGCCTTCTTACGCATTTTGACGGTTGCGGCTACAACCGAGCTCCATATCACACGCACTGCGGCCACGACGATAACATGTCCTCTACAACACACCAATCCCTGTGTTTGCACGCAATAATGGTTTCGCAGCCTTTGTTGCCTGCGCTGCCAGATTGTTGCAGGCGCCATTTCGCATTTTTGTCTCTCACTTAACCGCCGTACACGGAGGAACACTCAAACAAACGCAGTGCAATGAAATGACTCCCCCCGAAAACATCTGTCGGAGCTGGCCAAGCATGATTCACACCCAAAGTTGCACGCTATCCGATCGTGGATCCATCTTGTTGATACGACCAGAACTGCGCTACGCCGGATCGATGCAGAGGAACTCGCTCCTCAGGTAGCATGGCACGCTGCGCAATAGCGTCTGGCTCGTTCTTATAATGCCTTCCCATCTTCTTGAATTGCAGGAGGGCTGTAACTAGACCGCACAGGATGACATCCACGCCTGCCTTGTCTTGCGACAGTCCATCTCGGTATAGAGTCAAGTCGCCGACTTCAGCGCCTCCAGTAGCCACCAGTCCGCAGGCCGAGAAGTTGAAGCGTGCAACCGCATCCTGCCTACCATCCTGGCGAAGTACTAGCGAGAAAGGCTTCGCTTCGAGGATCCAAGAGTACAGTGTTCCATCCACTGATATCGTCCAGTCGGAAAAGTTCCGCGCTTCCATCTTGTACGTCTGGTTGCCTGCAGTTGGATCCTGTCGAACGAAGCGTGCGCGAGGACACCAGGGGAGCGGTCCATCTGTATCGAACCATATACCGGCGACGTACTCGTCCTCGGTGGGAGCACTTGCGCGGACGGAGCGCCAGACGTCCATCTCCGGCTTCTTGGAGAACAGACGGGAGCCGCGCGAAGTAAACTTGAACGAGCCGGGCGCCGAGAGGCCATAGGGCACAGCCACTAGGTTCTTCCGATCGGGAGCGCGAAGGTAGTATGTGTGAAGGGGCACTTCATGAGCCTCGCGATTGTGCGAAGGCGCCGGCGGCTCATATTGGGGCAAATCTTCTCTCTGCGCGCCCGTTGCATCGTATGGCGGAGCATCGTCTTCCAAAAGGGCGGCACCTAGGGTGCTAGGTCGCCCAGCGAGCATCTCGCCCAAAGGCTGATCGAGCTGCCAGTGCGGAACGGCATTCGCGAACATGTTCGATGTTGATGCAGTGCAGTCGTTCTTTGAAGGGCTGTGGCCTATATAGGCAGACTTTGGTCCTCATACCGCCGCAATACCCTGGCGCGCGGAATTGTACTGGGTGGGGCCAGACAAGGCGCATAACGTGAGGTTGTGAGCTTATGACGGTGCTGCACTTGTAGTCCAGTGACCCTCCCTGATGACTAACCAATTACTCGCGTCTAAACTTCCAGATTGGTCAGGATCCGGGCCATGTTCTGCCGCTGCTCTACTGCTCGTGCAGGGCTGCAGGACAGACTCGTCTGCCAGATTACAATCAGGCACGATGGAGGTTGCTTACCACAACCAAGTCATGGGAAGACGGTATTGCCTTGGTCAACTGGCGAACGGAAGTTCCCATTGCCAGAAGAGGCGCGCAATCTCAAAGCCAACAAGAACCGACTCCTGTTCCAACCGCGCTTCCATTACAGCGCAAGGAATTGGCTAGACGGTTCCAACTTTTCAATCAATTCAGCTGGCATTCTTTCCCCCTGTGCTTGCGTTTTTTTCTCATATTGGTACCATTGGGACAGACTGCCACGAAATGTTAGGTGGATTTCTAGCGCCCAACTATTCCTCTAGTAGCTATATGTATTTTCTGCTTTTGTATCTTTACAGCTTGGGACTGAGTCCGGCGTGCATATTCACAGTTGTACCTACAGTAAAGCCGCTACGAAAAGTACAAGTTTCCACAGCTATGTCCTCGATCTGATAAGCTCCCGCCCATCTGATAACCCGCCCCCACTAACGCCTGCACGTGCGGAGGCGGGGCCGTGTGCACCCAGCCTAACAACCCAGCACTTGCGAAAACGCTGCCCGCACGACGAGTGCTTCATCAGGGTGCTCAAGCGACGCCCCATAGACAATGCCTCCCCTCCCCCCTCACACTCGATCTTCGCACTAACACGACCCGAACAAATCCGCCAGCATGCCCACGAGCATGCCCACCCGCAAGCCAATCTGGCACCACAACGGCAAGTGGACGCGCCTGCACTCGGCAGAGCGTCTGCGCCGCTCCTCGCACGCCCTCGCCGTCATCGACTCCACAGTGTACATCTTCGGCGGCGAGGTACAGCCGCGGCAGCCCGTCGACGCCGCGCTCGACGTCCTGCGCCTCAGCACAGGTAGCCCGACGCTCGCGACAACGTCCTCCAGCGACGCCCCGTCGCCCCGCGTGGGCAGCGCCGCCGCCGCCGTCGCCGACCGCATGTACCTCTTCTCCGGGCGCGGCGGCCCCGACATGGCCGCCCTCGAGGAGCGCGGCGCCGTGTGGTGCCTCGACCCGCGCAGCGCCGCGTGGACGCTGCTCACCCCCGCCGACGCCGCCGCACCGTATCCCCCCGGCCGCTCGTACCACTGCGCTGCGTCCGACGGGCAGCGCACGCTGTTCGTCCACGCCGGGTGTCCCGCCTCAGGCCGGCTGTCGGACCTCTGGGCGTTCGACGTGGAACGCCGTGCGTGGACGCGCGCGGCGGATGCGCCGGGGCCGCCGCGGGGCGGGGCGAGCATTGCGTACAGCGGGGGCAAGGTGTATCGGATGAGTGGCTTTGATGGGACGAGTGAGCAGGGCGGGTGCGTGGATGTGTACGATGTCGCGTCTGATGCGTGGTCTACCGAGCCCTTTGAGGCGGATGGGCATGCTGGGCCCGAGGCGAGGAGCGTGTGTGCGCTGCTCCCTGTGCGGATAGCGCAGAAGGACAAGCTGCTCACCCTGTTTGGGGAGAGGGATCCGAGTAGTCTGGGGCATGCGGGCGCGGGCAAGATGCTAGGTGATGTGTGGGTTTATGACATTGGAGAGAAGTGGTGGACCAAGTTGGAGCCGGATAGTGGGGATGGGGTGCCGGATCCAAGGGGCTGGTTTGATGCGGATGTCCTGAAGGCAGAAGAGGGGAACGATAGCGTTGTGGTGCATGGAGGGTTGGGTGAGAATAATGAGCGGCTGAAGGACGTTTGGCTGCTTTCTTTCTAGAATCGTCTCACTCTGCTCTTGTAGCAGGGCACATGCTCTCGTGTTATTACAAACGTCGGGGGTAATATAAGATGTCTTCTCGATTGTTGCTCCAGGGATGACTTTGTGTACTAACATCCGTGTTTACGTTCACGCGAGAGCCATCGCGTTTGTGGATATACATCACACAAAATTGTTGAATAGATATCTATCATGCACAAAGGGTATCATCGGACTCTAGCCATCACTTAGTCCCCTGCGCTCCATGCGGCGCGTCAGCCCTCCTCCGCCCTATCCTCTGCCCAATCGCATTCCTCACCTCCGGCTCCTGGTGGATCACATTCTGAACCATGTAAGTCGTCATCGCGCCCCTCAGCGCACCCTTCGCCCTCTCATTCTCCTTGAAGATTGTAGACTCCAGCTCCAAGATCCGCGTGACGTCCTGATTACCCGCCTGCACAACAGCCTCGAGCCGGTCAAGCTGCTTGTGCCTCGACTCGTCCGTGTCGTCAGTGGGCTTTGCAGGCTTCTGCGGATCATCGCGATACAGCGGGATCAGCAGACCTAGGAACTGTGCTGCCGAGATACTGGCTTTCTTAACGATACTGGTAACTTGGAATGGAAGGTATGCCGGTCTAAGTTTCAAACCTGTAACTAGCGGATTCAACCACTGCGCGACAAACGGTGGGTGATCTGGGCGCATGGCGGTGCGCACGTCATACGCGGCCACAGCCAGTATAGCGAGGTATCTCCAGTACGCGCCATCTCTGAGGAAGCCGAGCGCATTCGTGCCGATCAGGAACAGGAAGAGCGCGCCGTACGTTCCCATCGCTACAAACAGCGCGCTGTCCGTGTACTCCTTGATGGTGACGCACTTGGAACAGGAATAGAAAATCCCCGGTCCAAATCTATCGTACGCCCACCTCTTCGCCGGATCCAGTACAATGTCCCTTGCGCTCTTCAGGTGATTGTAGAACTCCGTTGCACGCGCTTGATCCTTCAGCGCAAACTTGTCTGGGTGGTACTTCAGCGTGAGTCGCCGGAAGCGCGAGTTCACCACGTTATCGGTAACATCGATGGGCACGCCAAGGTCGTTGTATGCGTTGCCGGACTTCTGGAGGTTGTAGTCGGCTTCGTAGATGGTGAAAAAGAAGTACGCGAGGTAGGTTACGATGAGGATTTGGCGGCGGTGCTTCATGAAGCGTGGACTACCGGGCATGGGTTTGGGTTCGCCCGCGCGAATGAAGATGGAGTAGAAGATTGACTGCATCCATGTTGCGGCCTGTTCTTGCTGTTAGAGTTGGGAGATGGATTGTGGTGGGTTATGTACGTATGGAATGATGAACTGCCAGACTATGAAAGGCCCGAGGGTGTCCAGGGAGAAGTTCGCGCTGCGTGCCATTGTGCTGTGGGAGTGCACATGTTCCGAGCATGTTCAAGAGGCTCGGAATGACAGGTGGAAGTATGCGCTAGTGAAGCTTAGTCATGATCCGCCGTCGTTGGTTTTAACCTCATGCGGATGTCAAAGCACCACTGTGTAACGCCGCTTTCCTCATTCCTAATATCAAATTTTATCATTATCGAAATAGAGCTAAGAAAGCGGCCAGTGTGCTATCGACTACGGTTGTTAAGACAGCCACACAATGCCGTCACTAAGCTCGTGCACATGCACCCTGCGTCCCATCAACAAGCTTACGACAACGTCATAGGCTTCGCTATCAGTACATTTGGTCGCGTAGTCGAGCACACTGTACCCTACGTGGTCCATAGGGGTTGTGTATTCCCGACTCGCCAACAGCAACTGAATGATGACCTCGTGCCATTCCCTTGATGTAACCAACAAGGGCGTCGTACCTATTCTGCCTTGTGTCGTTCCACTATCAATATCAGCCTTCTTCCCGATTAGAAACTGCTCGGTTTCGTATTCCCCTCTGCGCGCACGCAGATGAAGCGCTGTATGACCCGACTCATCTAGCCGCGTGTTGACATCAGTCCCTCGCTGTGAAAGCCGATCTAGCAGACCTATATGGCCGTTCCAGGTAGCGCAGGAGAAGGCTCGTTCTATTCCAGTATTGTTCGCTTCGTCTTCCAGGGTCGCGCTGCGTGGAACGCCGAAGTATGACTCGCAAGTGAATAAGGCTTCTCTCTACAGTCCGAACAGCGGCATGCCGCGTCTTCGTGGCCGAATTGAACAGCCCGAAGTAGCTGGGTATGGTTACTGTCATCTTTAATACTCAACACAAGATCCCGAGCTCTGGGTCTGTTTTGTAAGCCCGACAGGTGTTCTGAGATCCGCGGTAGTATGTCTGAGCCTTTCCTGCGGTAACCTTTCCACGTCCCTATTGATGCTTGATTCATGTTGAACGTTAAGATCCGCTTTAGAGAACATTTGCAGACCACTAACGTGTGACCGGCTCAGGAAGAGGTATTTACCGGGGTGTTTCAGTTTAGGTTGTAGATTGGGCAAGACTCTCCCCAATACTGGCCTAGCCAGACTAGAGCGCCCGAATCGCACTCTTCCAAATCGCTAACGTTACACAGGAGTCCTTCGAACCGCCGGTCCCTACGCATATTCTCGAGAACTTTCCACAGCGCGTCTCGTGATCTTAAAGTTTGTCGGGCTTGTTTCGTGTCGTTGATGCAGTGTAGTACATGCACGTGGAGCTCTGGTTTAGCCTTGATGACCTGCAAACTGATTCCTCGAAGAAATACCACAGCAGAGGATCGTTTCTCCTCTGGGAATCACAGAAAAGGTAGACGAGGAGTCTGTTATCGTGTTGACAGATAGCTTCAATTTCATCGGTCAAGAACAAGGCCAACATTGTCTTACCCTTCCCTGGACCGCCGTGTACCCAGAGTGAGTGTGGAGAGCCTGTTGAGGTGATCGAAGCTCGATAATTGCTATCTCCTTTCGACCAAGCTTTGGAATACTTTCGTTGCGTCCGAGGAAGATTACAATCGGCCGAATGACGAAAAGGCGTAAGAGTAGCTTAGCTGACAAGAAGAGATGGGCCCTGTACAAGAAAGAGGAGTACGCTCAACTCGTGGAGGACCTACAAAGTCTCATCGATGGCCTCTGCGGTGTTTTCCTCTTGGGGCCGGGTACGCCTACAGTGGAGAATCCTTGCGTTGAGGAAGCTTCGGAGCTTGCATAAAGTGACCAAAGCTTCTCGACATCCTCATGCAAGTGCTCGGAGATCAAGACAAAAAGCTCCAGGAACAGCTAAAGAAGGTAGTGGAAACAACTACGCATCGTAACATCGCCAACATCCCAGGAACCAGCAATGGACTGGCCTTTGGACAAAGCTATGGAAACTTGTCAAACTTCCCCTTTGGGAGCAATTAGTGAAGACGAGGGTAAGGCTACAGCGTCAAGAAATTTCAGTGCAGTGGTTGACTAAGGTGCTTATTCCACGAGCTAACGAAAGTCATAATAGAAATTCGTATGGACGCAGAGACTTTCAAGATCATGCATTGGGAAGAAACGAACGCCGAGTGTCATGCATTTCGTGAAGCTACACAAACTTGCAAGGTTGGTTCAAAAGACCAAACCAAAGCTGTAACCAGGCTCTCAATTCATAGTCCCCCCAAGCCATTCCAGCTCACCTGTCCTTCTCGTTCCTCGTCTCAGATTGTGATCCCGTACTTCTCCATCATGACCTCCTCCACGTGGCTCATCTCCACCCAGAGTCCGCTAGCGCCCTGCCTGTCGTAGTAGTCGCAGAGTATCTCAAGGGCATAATGAGCGTGCAACTTGGACTTCCAGGCGACCTCCTGAGCTGCACAGGGGTCCGACTTCCTATCGGTATGATTGACGGGGAATGCCGAGAGGGTGTTGAGCCATAGGTAGTTGAGCTCCGAAATCTTGGCCAGAGTCAAGAAGATGGTCCTCCAGGGATAGTTGCCAGCATCCGTCCACAATAGGCAAACGTGCTGCAGCGCAACTTTGCGAAGAGTGCCGGCGTGTGCTTCGAGAAAATTATCCAGCTCCGTTCCGATGGTCTTTGAGTTTACGATCCGCAGGCTTGTCAGTCGGTTGTAGGCGCCCAAGCTGAGGCTCGGGGCCACTTCGACAGACGCCCAGGCGGGTGTGTCGTAGTCCACGTCCAGCAATTTTGGATTGATCTTCTCCAGCCAATCCGCGTTCTCCGGGGTCTCCGCATAGGTGTCCAGGTTGGTCGTGATGTGGGTCGCGGAAGCCAATGTACGCCGGAAGAGGAAGTGTGCTTTGGGGGATAGGGGACGGGGAGCATTACCTTCAAGGACCATCCTCAACTCAACACGAGCCGGAAGATTGGCCAATGACCTGCCGACAAGGCAAGCCTCAAGGGCCATCATGCGTTTAGGCCACACCTTGATGTCATCCTGATTGCTGTATTCCGTGACAACCGCACTGCCACGTTTGAACGTGGTAAGATGGTTGAGCTGGTTGATGCCCCATGCGGGGGGCACGTTGCCATAGGGGTAATCGGCAATGGTCAGCGATTTGAGGCCGGTGGTCTTCAGAAGGGCTCCCATGATCGCTTGGTCCGCAGCTTCGATCAAGAATGACTCTCCCTGCTCAAAGGGTATGACGCCTGTTCCAGTGTAAGCTGTTCCGGTGAAGATGACGGGCAGAAAGTGTGTACATACTTGTTCCCTTGCGACGATCCTCTCGTGCACGAAGCACATAAGTCGAGATAGTGATGTGATCGATGTATCGGGCGTAGATCGGGTCCTTCGCCAGACGATCCAGCTTGTCGAAGCTCACTGGGTGGAGGAAGACATGTATGTGAGTCAAATAACGCTTGGCGTAGGCATACTTCGTCTTCTGGAAAAGAGCCCGGTTGACGGCATGCAAGGATGCGACATCCAAGTTAAGGAGCTCGCTCGCGATATCGTCGATGACTTCTCTAGGCATGTCTGAGAGCACCGTTCGCTGTTGGTTGGCCATGTTGGGTGGCTGGGCGCAGGTATCGTAGGTCGAACGGAGAGGGGAAGTGTAGAGTAGAAGGCGGAACCAACCGTTGCGAGAAAAAGCCGTTTGCTTCCGTTTGCTGCCTAATTACACAACGGCCCTATTGTTGGCGACACGCGTCACTTTCGCGTCGAATCAGCTCGAAATAACTCAAGGTGAAAGTGAATGGTGAATAGACCGAAATGAACATCTCGCGTCCTCCCATGCTCACCGTCTGAAGGATTTTGGTTCACAAGCTGAAAAAGTGCCACATCTTTCAATATTTTGATTTGAAACACATGTATGGGACAGGCTGTATATGTTAGTGGTGGCATACTAGTACTTCTCTCGATAGATTTCGTCATACAGAAGCCACTTCCTAGCTCATCATATTCGCATCGATATATCGGATTGAGTCAAAAAAATCCATTATTCCAAGCAGTTGAATTATCTTAAAAAGGTCTTTCTCACAGAGCATCGGTAATGACAACTGTGGTGCCAACGCTGGTCTAATAGTCACGGTGCTGGATGCTTCATTGGATAACAGTGCCTTGGTATAGACCCCTTGTAGAACAGTACTAGGGCCCTACTGCGGGAGCTCCCGAATGTGCATGAGGTGGGAGCCTTTCAACATCCACTCACATGATAATGGTGAGCGACGTTCGTCGCGATTATGAGTTGGAGGGACAATGTGGCTAATACCATTTAGGTAACGCGTAGTGGAGCACACCGCTACTACAGCGAACGGCCATCAACTCTCCATCCGCAAATGCACATGGCAATTTAAACTTGTGCAAATCTGGCCGTCTTGCAACTTAAGCGTACTTCAGTTTCCGCAATCAACCGCGGCATTGGTACTTTAAAATAACCTACTAAGCGAAGCAACGAGCGAACCTTTGAAGCACGAAGAGGCCACGGAGCGATTTTGAGCTTACGGAAGCCAGACATGGGCAACTTTCAAATGCCGTATGAGCCTGATATCGGTGATAGACAAGTACAGTCGGCCACTAGAATCGTATACAACGATGCTGTTGGGCCTGGTCAATTCCGCTTATTGGAACTGAATGGCACAGATGCACATGGCCTGTTGCAATGCTCGCTGAAGACTCACCGCTTGAAAGACGGAGACTTCCCATCTTATTCTGCAATATCGTACACATGGGACCCGAGCGAGCGTGTCTGGTACGGAACATACGATCCGTCGGCGGACCAGCCAATATTACTCAACGGTACATTGACAGCAGTGAGCAACAAGGTGGCCAACATAATGAGCCTCATGTATCAGGTACGCCAAACCTGTTGGCTAAGTCATAATAACCTACATTACTAACTTCGTTTGAAGCAAGGACGACGGTCTATCTGGATAGACAGCATATGCATCGATCAACGCAGCATCGACGATAAAAGCAACCAAGTATCGCAAATGGGCGCCATCTACATCAATGCAATCGAGGTCATTTCCGTTCTGGGCTCACCTTCTTCCAAGTCAGACGATGCACTCACAGCCGATCACTGGTTCTCCGAGAGCTATCGCGACAAGCATGCGGATCAGCTAGCGTTTGGGCTGTACGATGTCCTGGCTTTCAATGGGTACTGGCGCCGTGCTTGGGTCTTGCAGGAGATTACACTAGCCAGGAAATCTCTTCTATGCTGTGGATCGCGCCTGGTCGATTTCGAGACTGCGAAGGACTTCTTTGCTACCTTTCAAGCGCAAAGTTCGTTCAGCAGTCTTACCAACTTTCGTCAGACCGGGGAGCAATTGCGTTATTTGAAGAAGGTTTTGGTGAGCCAAATGGACGAAGGTACTTCGTCCGAGCCTTTCGAGTTGGGCTCAATCAAAAGCTTCCGAGGACAAGCATTCTTAGATCTGCTAAGAGGCTCAAGGCGGTTTGATCGGTGTCAAGACCCAAGAGACATGATCTACTCACGGCTTGCCCTGGCCACAGACGCGGCGAACCTGGTCGACTCGCCTGACTATTCCCTCACACCTGAGCAAGTCTACGCAAGGTTCGCCGTGAATTGTGTCACAAAGACTGGCTCACTCGAAATCCTGACTCATGCGACTAGACCGACATCTGCTCGAAAGATGTCGAGCTGGATCCCAGACTGGACCCGACAAGACAAATTCGAGGGCACGGGTATCTGGAAGCCATCAAGTATGACAGAAGTCAACCATGCTTCCATGGCTGCTATCACGTGGGAGAAGACAGATCCACCCCACGTTCGTTGGGATGAAGACGTTCTGGAATTGACTGTTCCGGCACGCGTGCTTCATGCTGTCCCACCAAAGAAGCAAGCAACTGCATCGCGAGCTATCTGGAAGGCCGTCACCGGACATGTGAAGGAAAGCTGGCACGAGATGCTGGACACCGACGACGCCGAAGCATTAATCACCGGGGATCTAGTCTGCGTACTGCCGAGCTGCTCTCAGTTTGTCTGTCTGAGGCCCCAGGGCGATCATTATACTGTAGTTGGTCGTGATCCTGATTGGCAGAAACGTATCATAAAGGAGATCTTGATCGAGCATGTTTGGAGCTATGAAGCAGAAGAATCTGGACAGAAGAAGCGGGCGAAGTGGAGGTTTCGTGATCCGGGTGCAGTCTCGCGCATGGAGGTAAAAAGGCTGAAGGTCCGTTGATCAGCTTCATAGGATTGGAAAGCGGCAATTGCACGATTTTGATGTTGTATATACTCTTTCGCGGTTCAGGTATTGGTGTCACGAGAAGCGCCCGCCTCGACGGTACTCGCCCCAACGGTACCTGGCCGATGCATCCGTGCGTTATGTATTCACCCACTAGCGTGCTTGCACCTGGCACTGCCGCCACGCGTCACTACTTCACTTCATGCATCCCCACGCGATGCCTCCGTGACAAGCCACGATGGACGCGCACGACGATGCGCCCTCAGCGCAGCTACACCTCGAGATGCGCGACGCGATGGTCCGCAACCTCGCATCGCGGCGGCCGATCCTCCACCACCTAAACGCCGACACATCGTGGCTGCTCCAGATCCCGCGCCCGGCCTCGGCGGTGAAGCATGGGAGCCGCATATACTACAACATCCTGATCGACCCATGGCTGCAGGGCGGACAGTCGGACGTGGCCGCGTGGTTCTCGCAGCAATGGCATGCGACCGAGAGCGCGGTCAAGACGGTTGCCGAGGTGGAGGAGGTGGCACGGCGGATTGAGATAATGGCAGGCGGGCCGCGCCTGGGGAAGAAGAGGAGCGCAAACAATGTCGAAGCCGCGGCAGAGGTGGAGACGTTCATCGACGCTGTGGCCATCAGCCACGAGTTCACCGACCACTGCCACAAGGACACGCTCTTGGAGGTGCATCCGGATGTGCCCGTGTTTGCGACTGAGGTGCGGCCCATTCCGACCAAGTTGCCTCGCAGCGAGAGCTGACACTGTACGTGTAGCAAGCCGCGAAGCTCGTTTCGGGCTTCAACCACTTCCGCACCGTCGTCACGACGCCCACGTTCACGTCCGAGAACCCCGACTGGCGCGATTACTCCCTGCTGCCATTGCCGTCATGGCTCAGCATCTCGCGGCTCACAGCGTCGGGCGATGCGCTCTACTACCACTCGGCGCTCCTCATAACCTTCGCATCGCACGCTTTCGCTTCTGCGACGCCAAAGAAGCGCGCTTCGCTCTCGATATACGGCGATGACGATGCGTCTTCAACCGACTCGGACGCAGCTGAATGCGTCATTTACACGCCGCACGGCATCCCGTACAAATCGCTGGAGCCCATTGCCACGTCAGACCCGCCATTAAACACTCTCGCATTCTTGCACGGTCTCCACGATGTCTCAATATCGGCAGCGCAGCAATTGAATCTCGGTGCGAAGAACGGTGTTCTTGCACAACGCATGCTGCGCGCAAAATACTGGGTGGGCACCCATGACGAGGTGAAGAAGGGCGGTGGTCTCATATCGTGGTTCCTGCGACGCAAGATCTGGACGCTGGAAGATGCCTTGAAAGAGGCAAAAGCTGTGGTAGATAGCGAGACCACGGAACAAGACGGCGACGAGTTCAAACATGTGTACTTTGAAGACGTAGGAAACGGAGAAAGCAGGATACTTGAATAGGCGGCACAGATACCCACCAGCAGTTCACCCTTCATCAACACAGCAGGACATACATCTTAATATATAATCACCGGCTGAACGACTATAAGCGTAGAACGAGTACCCCGTCTCCATCTTCTTGCCTTCGTCAACTGTACCTCTCTCGATTCCCACCGCGTCCCCTCAGACATACCACCCACTAACATAATACCCTGATCTCCAATCCCCCGCCAACCACACCTTCTCCTCCTTTCTATACCCAATCTCTCTGAAGCCCAACTTCCCCAGCACCCTCCCACTCGCCGGATTCCCATCTCCCCATATAGCCTCTACATAGTACACCTCATCCCCCTTCTCTCGCACCTCCCTCGTCCCCTCCCGATACGCCTCCAACACCGCCCGCGCCGCCTCCGTCGCATAGCCCTTCCCCCACGCTTTCTGCAGGAACGAGTATCCTATCGAGCGGAGATTGAGTGGCTTTTCCACCTCAAGGTCGGAGAGAGGTGGCTTGGACGGATCGGTGGGCGCCTGATCCGACACAGGCGCCGCACACGCGCGAGAAAAAGGGGGCAGCGATGCGCCGTCAGCTTGTGTGCGGAGACCCACGTTGCCGATGACTTCGCCGGGGAACGGGAGTTCCGCGCCGTCAGCGGAGAAGCGCACGAAGACCATGTAGAGTATCGTGTCGAATTTCTCGAGATGCTCTGTGAACCAGGCCTGCGATTCCTCGACGGTGTTGGTCTTGCCGTGGAGGCTCCAGCTCGTTGCGACGGGGTCGGACCACGTTGTGTGGAACCATTTTACGTGGTCGCCGTCAAGGGATGTGTCTGAGATGCGGATGAGGCGAAGGCGCTCTGTTTCGAGGACTTCTTTGGTTTGCGGACTCATTTTTGTGGTTTGAATAGCTTAGTGACGGCTCCGTTCTTTTGACTGTAGTTGTTACTCTTCTCAAAATCTTATTTTCTATGTTTTATAACGATTTGTTTTCATTGACTCATGCTTTGACTCATGCGTCTCATTGAGGAAGTTCGGCTGACTGCGCAATGTCACACCGCTCAGTTACTTGATCAATCGATGCGATCGTCGAGTCTGCAGCCGGGCTAGCCTTAGGAGTGCGTTGCAGCACGGTATTGGGAATACGAAATACGCAACCGGGGCACGTGAAGACGCGAGAGCGTGTCGCGTGGCTTCCTAGCGCGTTGCGAAAGCGGGACAAACAAGAGGTTTCTCAGCGCCGTCTTTGGCCAGAACCCTTCCGTCTCTCATGGCACACTTCTGAATGGGCCCCCTGTGTCACATATCTACGTGGGTTGTGGCACGTCATATCCTTGTACAGAAATAAGCAGCCAAGCCATCTAGATTCTGTGTCGTACTGCGCACATGGTAACTTATCATGCAACCACTTCCGTCATCAAATCCTTCGGCCACCTCGCCTGATCGACCCCATTTCCTCTTGTCCCAACGTTGAACTTTAGCTGTACCTTACCCTCCGGAAACTGTATGATCGGCTTCGGTGTCGCTATATCTTTTCCAATCGCTTTTGAATGTCTTACCTCGAAGAATTCTGGATTAAAAACAACAGGGCCAGCATTCTGTTTGAGCATCGCAGTGAGTCGTCCCAAAGTGTATTGCATATTGTGGTAGTGACGGAATACTTGCTTGCCGTTGCGGGACCAGACGTCTTCCCAGACGGGTGTTGGATAAGTGCCAACGCTGTTGACGAGCCACTGCGAGTAATAGTTCAATGCAATCTTGAAACGTTAGCACCTCAGTTGTGACAAGAGGCGGTACACTCACGTCAACCTTGTACGAACCGCCATCAGCCCCACGTCGAAGGATGGCGTCAAGCACAGCAACAACTCCAGCGGTACCAGTACAGAAATCTGAATTAGGAAAAACTGGAGTCACGGGCTCGTCATTGCCCATGGCGCGACCAAACTCCATCGATACGCCGACGTTGGCATCCGAAATTTGCTGCCAGCCGCTTCGGTAAGACCACGGACCATTCCAGCCGTAGCAGTTTTCTCGGACCACGATCAAGCCACGCTCACGGTCTTTGGTCAGCTCCAGGAGGCCGTCGAGTGAGAAGCCATACTTGTCGAGCACACCAGGGCGATAGCCTTGCACTACGACATCTGCTTCCCGAATAAGCGCACGAAGTTTCTCCCGATCTGCTTCTTCCCGGAAGTCCAGATGAGCACTCCACTTTCCCCAGCTAAGATCACAATGCAATATCGACATATCCGTGATATGCGAAGCTGTCACCCTCATAACACTGGCGCCTAGCTCTGCCAAACCGCGCGTAACAGCAGGCGCAGCAATCACCCTCGTCAGATCGACAACCTTGAGCCCAGCAAGAGGCCGCAACGCCGACGTTTCGGGTATATCGGGCCACCAGCACGGCGGCTGCTTTGCGTTCTTCACAGGATGTACCTCATATAGGCCTACATGAGCGTTTGCCTTCCCGTGCTCGCTGTTCTTGTACTCGTCAGTGGTCCAGCAGATTGTTCCAGCCTGTTTGTACACGTCGCTAGCGAGTTTCTGCAGCTCACCTGAGTCGAGCTGCGCCACCCTCTCTTCGTAGGGTTTCCAGGAGTCTTCGACCGAAGCCACGTCCTTGGAGTGCGGAAGCCCAAGGCTATCCTGCGTTGGAGCGGGATTCATACTCCCATGTATATGGAAGTAGCGACCATCCTTGCAGCGATAGATGTTCGTTGCGGAATTCTGGTACGGACTTGGTTCCCGTGTAAAGAGATCGCAGTCCTTGAAGCATTTGTCGAATTCGGCCTTCCCTTCAGGAGTGAAGATGGAGGAAAAATCGATGGCCTTTCCCTTTGGATCGATTGTCCAGAGGAGGACAGACATGAAGAATAGCTGGGCGTGGTCCGTGTTGATGATGGCCTTCTGCGGTTCGAGTTCGTACTTCCGCTTCAACAGGACGTTGACCATGGCTGCTTCGAGGCCTTTGAGGGATGCGATGCTCTCTGCAAACCGCCAATTGATGGGAATGCTGGGCTTGTCGGTTCCAACAAACTCAACCTTCTGCGCGCATTCTTCTATCTCTTCAGGCAGCAACGATGCAATGAGTGGGTTGTTCAGGATGCCTTCGCGGAACACCTTCCTGGTCTCGTGTGGGATGGAGTATGTCGCTGCATCCTGCGCGTGCCCATTGACTCCTTTTGTCGCCATATCGAGAGATAGTAGAGGGTTTGTAAACGCTCAAGACGTGGTTTTCCTCTTTCTGCGGCGTAGTTGCTTCCGCGTTTGACGAAACGCCACCGATGTAGGAGTGACCGCTATTGCCGGCGAGCTTCCTCGGCCTCTTGATATCAGCAAATCTCGTTCGAATGCTTGGCGACCCGAGGTCCAGGTAGCACCGTCTACTGAAAGTCTTTGGGTCGCTTTGCGAGTCGAGTCTTGCGAGTAGGGTCTTGCGAGTCGGATCTTGCGAGTCTCAAAGCGCCGGCATCGGCCGAGCAAGCGCGACCATGTCTCCGCACACGAGTGGAGTATCGCGGCATGACGCTACTCTTCACGTGAGATCGAGATATGCGAGTATATCAACTTGGATCTGAGTATACTTGAGTGGTATCTGGATGCTTGGTAGCCTCGGGACCAGCACATAGCTTCGATTGCACACACTTTGGGAAATTGCCTTATCTTTGCGAGCCCCATATCTACTCGAAACCTTTATCCGCCTTACTGATTTGTTTTCCTTGCTGGTTTCGCAATACCCACCAGACAGTAAAATGGTGCAGCCCGATCGTAACACAAGATGGACGTCGGAACGCGGGACGCGTCCAGTGCGCATTGCCAACTGCTCTGGCTATAAAGGCGAGTTGTTTCGCTGCATGACTCATGTACTTTACTTTGGGACTGACTATCTTCATAGCGGATCCCGGCTACCACATGAGATTTCAGGCCGAACTGGGCGATGTGGACTTCATCACGGGCGACTATCTAGCTGAAGTCAATATTGCCGAGAATGCTCAAGCACATGCTGCAGGCCAGCATCCAGGTTGGGAGCAGACCTGCTGGGATGGCATCGAGCAGACAGTAGACTTACTCGCAGAAAAGAGAATCAAAATTGTTGTCAATGGCGGGGCGCATAATCCTAAAGGGCTGGCGGAGAAAGTGCAAGAGTTGGTGTCGGGCAAAGGTCTGGACCTGAAAGTCGCTTATGTATCTGGGGACAATTTAATCGAGGAGATGAAAGATATAAGATCGAAGGGCTTGCCACCGCATCTGGATTCCGATAATGGCGAGGTACAGTATGCGAATCATACCCTTGATCTCATGGAAAAAGAGAACAAGCCAATCGTAAGCGCGAATGTGTACCTCGGGGCACGGGAGATCGTGAAAGGCCTTGAAGAGGGTGCAGATATCATCATCACTGGGAGGGTGGCCGATGCTAGTCCAGTGCGTACCGTACTAAGGTTTTTTTAGAGTATTATCAATGAACTAACACTTGACAGGTCATCGGAGCAGCGTGGTACTGGTACTCGTGGTCTGACACCGACTACGACCGACTCGCTGGAGCACTGATCGCGGGACACCTCATTGAATGCTCTGGCTATGTTACTGGGTCTAACTTTGCTGGCTTTACAGAGTACGATCTTGACGAGCTGTACGATATTACGTTTGGTATTGCGGACGTGGAAAGAGATGGGACGTGTGTGATAACGAAACACGATGCGAGGAAGGGTTTCGTGACTGAAGATACGGTGAAGTGCCAATTTCTTTACGAGCTACAAGGAAATATATATCTTAACAGCGATGTCAAAGCTATCTTGGATGATGTCCAAGTGCAGCGACAGGAGGGAAAGAACCGGTGAGTATACAGTGCTTCTTCAAGCAGTTTAAGGGCCCCAGGAAGACTCCTGTAATAGCACTGACCATCAGAGACAGTGTCCGCTTGTGGGGTATCAGAGGTGCTCCTCCCCCTCCGACGACCAAGCTCGCCATTTTCTACAATGCGGGCTACCAGTCGGAGATCGTCATCAATGCCACCGGATACGGTACGACCGAGAAGTTCGACCTGTACGAACGCATGCTGAGATTCGGGCTGAAACGCCTGGGCATCCACGACCAATTTGACGTCCTCGAGTTTCAGCGCATCGGCATCCCAGAGCCTAATCCGCGAAGCCAGCTGAGAAGCACTTCGTACCTTCGTATTTTTGCTGAGAGTGGTGACCCCAAGATTAATTTGGGGCTCGCAAGCTTGCTCGGAGAATTCGCGATGCAGCATTTCTCAGGGTTCCATGCTACGTCAGACCACCGCACAGCGATCCCGCGGCCATATATCTCCTACTATCCAGCTATATATCCACAGTCGGACTTGAAGACCTCGATCAATATCCTCGAACCATCTAAGAGCGTTGCCGCAACTAGGACGACGAACATACCAACAACACCACCCCCGAAGTTTGAAGAACTGGCGAAACGCGCATCATACGATACGACTTCCCCAATCCCGCTTGAGCAGTTTGGTCTCACAAAACCGGCTCGCATCGGCGATGTAGTACTTGCACGTTCCGGCGATAAAGGCGCTAATGCGAACATTGGCTTCTTCATACCCACATCCCTACCATCTTCATACCCCCCATCTTCTCCGCTCTATGCGCAATCATGGGACTGGCTGCGCTCGTTTCTCACGATTGCTAAGCTGAAAGAGATGATGGGCGAAAGCTGGGACGATGCTTTTCACGTCGAGAGAGTCGAGTTTCCAGGCATCATGGCAGTGCATTTTGTAGTCTACGGGGTTTTAGGCCGGGGCGTGAGTGGAAGCTCCAGATTAGATTCATTTGCCAAGGGGATGGGTGATTGGCTGAGGGACGTTGTCGTTGAAGTACCTGTCATTTTCCTGGATGGTCGGAAGAAGAACAAAACAGAAAGGCAAAGACTATAGTGTCAATGGAATGGAATGATCCATGATGATATTTTATAACCTATCAAGCTATCAAAAAGAACGATGCAGCATCGATCTATTTGCTGATGCACGCTAAATGTGGCAGGCAACTCTCTTAGTGCCCATTGTACTCCCTAGCCAACTTGCTCCTGGCTCTGAGCATGTGTCCGTACTTGAACATCACGAACGGAATCAAGCTGAGGAGGGTACCGAACAGAGCTAGGATGAGTCCAGCGTACTGACTCCCCACATTGTGGAAGAAGGCGTTGGCGAACAGTGGCGTGACTGCACCGAGAGTGTTCCTCATCAGGCCCTGGCCTGCAATTGCGGATGAAGAGTTCTCGCCATAGCAATCTGCCGTGTAACTGTAGGTACTCTCGAAAACGAAGTAGATGCCGAATGAGATCGGGGCAAGGCCAATTACGGGGCCAACCCAGCTCAAATCACCGTATTGTGTGAAAGAGTAGATGAAAAGGCCGACAGGGAGCCACACTGCACCGAACATGGAACCATAGAGACGGTGCTCAGGTACAATCTGCACGTTGGGATCAGCCTGCAGGCGATCGTATTTGCGCATCTGGAGGTGATGCGCAACCCAGCCTAGGAATGTGCCGACCGCGAGCGAGATGTATGGAAGACCACCGACGCCCTCGGACCAGCCTCGCTTCTCCTGGAAGGTGATCGGGATGACCGACAAGAACAGGAAAACGACGGCCCAGCAGAAGGCAATCCAAAGGCCGAAGGCGAAGACGACAGGCTCGGTGACCAACATGCGGATGGCCTTGACAGAAGAAGCTCGAAGCATGGACTTGAGATCAGGCGTGTAGATGTCGTCTTCTGCGACGTAACGCTCGTCGCCGGTAGCATCGCGGAGTTTCTTTGCTCGCTTGTGCAGGGCCACACCGCCGCGTGTTTCGGGAAAGAAGATGAACACGGCGATCAGAAGCGGCACGTTGGCGAGCCCTTGAACACCTTCGATCCATCGCCATCCGATGGATTGGTCGATGAACCCGGCATAAATCGGTGCAGCGACAGTGCCGAAAATAGCAACGAAACTGAACATGGCCATTGGCCGGCCGCGCTTATGTGGCTCGTACATGTCGTCAAAGGTACCGCCGACCAGGATCGTACCAACACAGCCAAACAAGCCAAGAAGGAGGCGTAGGCCGATGATGGTGCTGATATTCTGGGCTAGGGCCAGTCCGATGAAGATTAGTGAGAAGCAGAGGAATGCTCCGGCGTACACGATCTTGCGGCCTGCCAGCTCACAAAGTGGGGCGAGTATCATGGGTGTGATAGCGCAGGCGATGTTGAAAGTGAAAAGGCCGAGCTGGCCGTAGATAGTGGGTACCCCGAACTCGGCGCACATGCTGCCAATGCCCGAGCTGTACGCGGTCGTAGCTAGTCCGATAAACAAGGTCATCAAGTTAAGCATCGTACTGATGCTCCGCTTGTACCACAGATTCCAGTTGAAAGGGTTCTCTTTGTCGCCCGTTGCGAATGTGAGAATGATGTAATCTTTCTCGTTGTGTGTGACCATTTCCGTCAGGGTGAGTGGCATGTCGATGTCCACTGTTTTGATGGGCCCACAGTCTGAGTCGACATCTTGATTCCCCTCCTCAACGTATTTTCCACCGACAACCCTTCCAATCTTGGGTTCGCCCTTCTCATTGTACTGTATCGAACTGAACGAGGTCGCCTCAGACGTATCTGCGGGTTCGTTGGTCTTGCTATTCGCCCGTGATAGATTCGTCACAGGGTTCGGAGCTGCGGACATGGAGGCAGCACGTGCAGCTGGGGTGGTCGGTCTGCTTTGCTGTGGTGTTCGTGGAGCAAAGTAGCCAACAGAATTCGCTCTTGAGGCGGCCAGAGAGGTTGGCCTCGGTTGGGGGGTTCGGAAAGAGGGACCATAGTAAGACATCTTGAGTTCCAAAATGCAACGCTGTCGTTGTGAGTGGCGCGTACTGATGATAAAACTGTCGAGGGGTAAATATGCCTCGTTTATTAATTATGGAGGCCATGATGTATTCTCTTCCCAATGCCCGAGCTCATCGCCATGCGTCATGGCAGTAAAAATTGCATGTCTGTCAGCATCCTTGCCAACAGTTGGTAACAGATATCGTTGCGTTGAGGCTCTGCGGGACTCCACTTAGTGCGCACTGGTGCAGAGATCGCTTGCGGAAAAGGCGCAGGGCGCGCCGGCATGACGTCGTGGTCAGACGTTCTGCCCTTATCACCACGAGTATGCGCCGAGATACTGGCCTAGTGCATTTTGCTCTGTTTACCTCTAGACGACACCTGATGAATGAACACGAGGCACAGTTCCTGTGGGAATGTGTGTGATATAGAGTACCCAGCATTATCTTTATGTAACTTATTTAGACTACGATAGGGACTTTGCCTTCTGTAAAGACTCAATCGTAAGTTTGCGATAAAGCCTTGGTTCGCCGCGTTTCGTTCTGCTAGCGCATCCGTTCCATGCCGACACCAGGCCGAGTGGATGGTGCCGCAAAGCACGTTTTCACATCACAATCACAGGGGTAATCTGGTTTCCCTGCACCCAACTTGTGGGTCGTTCGGGAGATTATCCTCTTAGCTTCCGTACGATATTCTTTGGAGGCAAGATGTGGCGGAATGGAATATGACAACGATATGTATGGTGTCAAAGCCTCCGACAGCGCTCAGGGGTGAACGACGATCGATCGATTCCAAGCAACAGCACATATTCTATCTGTGGTGTCAAAAGAGATATGAGGCGTTGAAGAGCAATTGAGATCGTGATTGTGTCAACGTTCTGTGTGATGCGTGGATCCAGAACGGAGCTAAGCCCTTTCAATAGCTGTTCCGAGCGCCGAAAAGTGGGGCTAGAATCTCGATAAGTTCACCGCCATCCACTGCCTCGCAACAGCCTCAGTTTGTTCGAACTTGACGTTATGGAAACATTGATCTGAAGATCATACAATGCATCATTGCGTCTTGAAATACACGTATATTCCACTTTGGCATGAGCACATTTACTGGGATGCCTCATAATACCATACCCATGCATGCTGTACTTGGCATGCATAGCGAGCGAATCGCTGACATTGATCTCACGGGGCTGGCTCTAATGAGCCTTGTCAGATATCCGAGTGCGGGGTGCAGTAAGATCACAGAATTTCTTCGTTCATCTCGAAGTCTTTGTTTGGGCCACTGTGCTTTTCTACCGTTGCAATGTTGAACATCGACTTCCAGCGTATCGCACTTGGTCTTTTCATGTATGCGACGGTATCCTCATGCAATGATTCATTCAAGTCAGGAAGAGAAGGTCTCCTCCGCCGCGGGGCATGCGAAGAGAGCCTAGCGCAACGACTCTCTGACAGAGCGAACATCTATTGTCCCGGTTCTCAAGAGTTCAAAAATTCGACACAGAGATGGTCCACTCTCGAAGCTCCAACATTTAGGGCGACGGTCGAAGTGGCGACGGAAGGGGATGTAATGGAAGTGGTAAAGTATGCTAACGAGCATGAACTTCCATTCCTCGCCGTCAATAACGCTCACGGCGCCATTACTACTGTTGGACAATTGCAAAATGGCATTATGATCTGGATGCGTCAACTCAATTCAGTCAAGATCACAGAAGACGGCCAAATGGCAACTTTTGGTGGAGGTGTCTTAGATAAAGCGGTCACGGACGCGCTTTGGGCCGCCGGAAAGCAGACAGGTAATCATTTCGCTGCAATTCACGGCAGTTAATATGCTAACAATAATAGTGACTGGGGGCTGTGAATGTGTGAGTGTGATCGGGCCTGGCTTGGGCGGTGGCCACGGCTTGTTGCAGGCTCGCCACGGCCTAGTATCGGATCAGTTCGTCTCCCTGAACATGGTCATGGCAGATGGGAGTCTCAAGACTATCGACCACGCCAGTGACCTCTGGTTCGCTGTAAGAGGCGCGGGTCACAACTTTGGGATTGTGACGTCCATTACCTCGAAGATCTACAATGTCCAGTTCCCCAATTGGGCCTTCCGAAACTTCACTTTCACTGGAGATAAATTGGAAGCCCTATATTCAAACATCAACGAGCACTTTCTCAAAGATGATGAACAGCCGGTAGACTTGTTCCATTACTCGGTAATCTTAAAGAATGCAGCTATCGACGCGAATAACGTATGTTTCCATATCGCATGCAGCCTATATGTTCAGCTCACTAACATTTTCAGCCTATAATCTCGTTCTACATCCTCCAAGAAGGCGTAGATATCGTAGAAGACGCGGTGGTTGCGCCATTCCTAGCCCTGGGGCCCGTCTCAACTTTCAGTGGCAGTGGAGATTATCCTGCGCTTCCCAGCTGGATAGGATGGGGAAACAACGCGGCGACGTGCCAACATTCTGGCCTCGCCAACACTAGATTCCCGATCGAACTGCAGCATTATAACATCACTGCTCAGCGAAGTATGTATAATCTTCTGAGCAACACTTTGAACGAGATACCGGCCCTCAACAGGTCCGTTGTACTTCTCGAAGGATACTCACAGCAAGGGGTCAAAGCTTTTTCCAGCAAGGAATCTGCATATCCTTTCCGTGGTAGCAACCTTCTACTTGCGCCAGTTGTCAGGTATATCGAAGAAGACGAGAAACTTGCAAAAGAAGGGAAGGATTTGGGTGAAGCGCTTCGAGACATTCTCCATGTAGGCAGCGGCCGGGTTACCAAACGCACGTATGTCAACTACGCATTTGGCACTGAGAGTTTCCAAGAAATATATGGCGACGAGTTTTGGCGACGCAAGAGATTGTTGGCACTCAAGAAGAAGTACGATCCAAGCGGTAAATTTAGTTTCTACGCGCCGATCGCATGAATCTATATCTAATTCAACAATCCCTCTCCACACCGAACACTCCGTAGTAATAGATAGATCGTCACAAATCCTCGATCAGAGAACGTAGGCTGTCGTTCCTCCATTGTTCTTCAAGATGCCCCTACCCAGTTAGGTGTCGTTCTTGTCAGAAGAAATGACATAGGGAGGAGCCATCTCAACAGGCTGCGCCGGACGCCCAAGTGGAATTGTCTGAGAGAACGCTTTGAGCTGCTCTGTCGTCATGCCACATTGAGTTAGAATTGGTGTATGAAGCAAGCCAGGAGCCACATCATTCACGCTGGTGCCTTTGCTGGCTCAGAAAAATTTCTGAGAGTTTGAACAAGACTGGCCACGGCACCTTTGCTTGCAGCATAGCCGTGGATAGAGCTGACCAGGTTTGCAACGACGCTTGACACGGTCCAGATGATCGAGGGACCAGGCGGCATCTTTGGTGTTGCTGCGCGCGCCAAGAAGAACCCAGCGTATACGGTCGTGCGGAAGATTCTGTCCCACTCCTTCTTGGTGTAGATTGTAATGTCGGGAGTGAAGTCACGACCTGTTCTGTGAGGTCCATTAGCTCCATCGTTCACAGGTGACAGAGGACACCTCACCCTACATTGTTCACCAGAATATCAATCCTACCAAGGGCTCGCTCAGCCCTCAGTCGCAAATGACTACAGAACTCTTCGTCCAGAAGTTCACCAGGGATTCTGGTGATGTTAAAGCCTTCTATTGCGAGAAAATTCGCGGCATTTTTGGCCACCGGTTCTTCGGCTGGAAGGTGATTCATGGCTACTTTCGCTGCCTCACAAGCCATGGCAATGGGCACTGCGCGGCCGTTACCACAGTCGCCGTCAGAGATCAAAGCACGGCGTCAAGTCAGACGACTATAGCATTGGTGACTGGTTTCATCAAAGTCAGGCTTCGTCGGGAAGTCTCTTTGTAGCTGTGGAAATTCTTGGGTTGGGAGATTCAATTCGAGGTTATCCAAGCGAGCCCGGAGATCAATCAGGACTAGATCTGGGAGGACTGTTAGTGAGGGTAACAGCTGCCGTGAAGGGCATGGACTTACCTTAGGCAGACGTTTCTACGCCGTTGCTTCCATTTGCAGCTGCCATCTTCAAGGTGTAGGTCAGAAAATGCTTTAAGACTGAAGCTTGAATGTCAAGAGTCTTTTCTGATGGGCTCCTTGTCTTCTTTATAGCCAGACAGCAGGGCTGAATGTTTTGGAAAAATAAGGCATTATCTGAGCTCATCGTCCTCACAGCTGATTCAGAAATACACAGCACGGCAAAACTTCTGTTGATGCTTCTAATATATTTGTCCACGGCTGATTGCGAAGGATGTCGAGAGGACGCCCAGTCACTGGACGATGATATCCATTGCGCACAAGTCAAATAATGCTTCAGGACTGCCCAGATGTTTTCTCCTGCTTAGACGCCGCAAAGGTACGCTTAAGGTCTGTTCCTTGGGAATTACGGCCACGTGAGGGAGAAACATTGGTTGGTTCCTTTTATGGAGCGAATGGTGCGGTGGATTGCCGAAGGTCAAGTTTTGTATTGAGGCGTAGAGGTCGCTTATGTATTGTATAGATGAAACCGGACATGATTACGGCTGAGAGAACGAGACGGGACGACATTGTGACAAGCTCACTGCACTAGAACGGGTGACATCATACTTAAAGATCATTAAGAATGAGCGTTACTATCCTACAAGAGAAGCATGTGCACAAAATATTCCACCTGGACAGCCACCGTACTCGTTGCTTTAGTACGTGCACTTCCCACAGTACCCACAATCGTCCCCGCAAGCAGTGTAGTCTGGTTCGTCGTCTGAGTCATATCCGAGCTGCAGACCACCATGTCCAGGCTCAGTGTCGTGCTCGTGATCTGGATCGGTCGAGTCTTGGTCCATAGCTTTCCATTTGGCGCTGAGTTCAAGTGGCAGAGCGTGGAAGCCTTCTCCATACTGCTTGCGAACCTCCAAGCAATCGACAGATGGACAATATACTTCGAGAAGACCCGTTCCTTCATTTCTCGCAAGCTCAACGATCTTGTCAAGGAGTACAATGAGCCGACTGATGCCAGCTTGGTTCTGTCGCTCCCATGCTTGCACGTTGTAGTTGACATTCTGAACTTGGATATCAGAAGTGGGAAATAGTCCGGCGCCATCCTGTAATTGTCAGTGGGGTCATAAAAGTGGGTCTGTGTACAAGTCTTCTTGTGTCTAAGACCTAGCAACTTTGAACCGGTGATGATCGTACGTGATATGCAATGATAAAATTAGGGATTTGCTTGATCCAGAGCTGTGGGTACATCTCATCCATGTTGATCTCTTTTCTGTAGCGACCTGACCGTGTTTTCATGTCGAAGATAGTATGTTGTGCAACCACTGCGCCCCCTTGTTTTAGTAATAATTTGGCGAGGCCGTTTACTGTTCCTTGGCCCACAGTAACGTTTTTGAAATTGCCAGAAAGATCTTCAAGATCACTTGACTTGGTCTCAACCATGGAAGTCTTCTCCGATCCAGTCTGGAGGTAGCCGTCGCATTCGAAGCGTATCACGCAGTTGAAGCGGCCAAGATCATACCGACATAGACGCTGGTGGGTTTCTGAACCTTTGACATCCTGCTCCCAGGTGGTATAATACTCTGGAAAGGTGTGACCAAAACCCCTAACGCCCTCAATTATCTCTCGTGGGTCATTTTCTTTTCGAATCAGAAATACTGTAGATCCAATAACCTCAACGTTGAACCGGAAAGGTTTGTCAATCGACAGAACGAAACGAAGCAGACTACCCATCGTACTGCCGCACGCGAATACATCGACCTCTCCGGTAGGGAAGGCTGGGTCGGTTTTGAACAACGCGCGAACTGCTGGTTCAGTTGGGTGTCGTGGAAATTTAGCCGAATTGGGATCACGGAAATAGACCCCACTGTCTTCAGGGAGCCGCTGTGGTTGTTGTAGGGGCATCCAGAGGGGAGGTCTTCCTGTTTGACTGTGAGCATTGACCAGATATGCGATAATCCTTCTTACCAGGTACCAGAATAGTAGGAGACTCCGAGTTTGTCCAGCTATAGGAAGCGACATATTCGCAGTTCGTGATCTTGTTAACCTTGCCTGTATTGTCTTCGGAAGGCTGCAGGTCCGCGAGTCTGAAAGTTTGCAATAGTTGTCCCAGAGGGTGTTTCACGATGTCAGGCTTGACGACCATACGATTGACTAAGTGCTGCGCTCCTCCTCGCCCTCGTCCCCATCCTCTTCCTCGCCCCGGGCGTGTGGCAAAGCCTGCCCTTTCGTAACCTCGATTGGGACGGAATGACATGCTGTGTTCTGTTCTCTTATCAGGGTCCTGTGTAGAAGTTCGATGACGGACACATTACCGAAGAAAGGGAGGATTCTAAACTCAGCTTTGTTGCGGATGTGCTTGTGCGACCAAATTGCAACTTGGGTAGATAGGCCACCAAGGATTTTATCACCAATGATCCCTTTGGCTATGCCAGGCTCGAAAGATATAGAGGGAGGTGGTGTTCACTTATTCACCTACAGCAACACAGCTGTCTTTCAAGGCCCGGAATTGCGAGCAAGCAAGGCTGAGTGGGGTGTGGGATGTTTGTTGTTCGTGCAGGTAGCACAACAACAGCATAGCCAATGTTCTCGTGTGGATGGGTCCCGAAGCATGCAGGCAATCACCGATACACAATCAGCTGCAAATGAACATTGTCATGTTCCAATCGATTGCGCTGCTTGTTATCGCTGCAGATCTTGTACCAGTGGTAGACAAGAGTTGCTGTTTTGGACCTCCGAACGTCGTCTCCTTTAAAACCGCTCTCGTGTCGCTCGAATCGTCCTTAATAATTTTACAAGTGATACTCAACACATGATCCACTCTCCTGTTTGCTCTGTACTTTCTTCCCCTGCAGCCTGTAGCCAAGATGGATGAAGCAACCGAGAAACGCCTCAACGGATTGACAAAGCTGTTCAACGGGTTTATCCACGGACATCGCGAGATCAAGAGCTTAGGTGATTGTAAACGATTCTTAGAGGCTGTGTGCGCGCAGAAAGATGCGTCTAAATGTGTGGAAAGCATCGTTGCGTCCAGTTCAGGGTTGACAGCTCTTGCCAAGGCGTTTCGCTTTACTGGAGATAGCGCCTTCCTGAACGGGCCTGCAGCCGAGGTCCTTCGATTATTAGCCGACCCATCCATCAAGCAACTTCACGATGGCCAATTTTTGCATCGCATTGTCCAACACATCGTTGATCCACCCACGTTCTGGGACGCTTTTTCCAAAGCTCACTTTGCTCGAGCTCTATCTGAAGATGCCAACCTCGCATTTGCGTGGCTTCTGGTCGAGCTTTTATACGATCGCTCTGGTGATCTCCCCGACGTACGCAATATCGCAGAGCGGGTCACGGAAATCGAGTCGTTGATCGGCTCTGAGGAGCGTGGGGTGAGAAATCTCGGGCAAAAAATCAAAAACTTCCTCGAAAATACTTCGGCAGATATTACCGGAACTGGACCTGGCGGACGTCATGATAATGATCACGCAGATTATAGGAAGATTAAGATTCTGCCTACTGCAGATGAGTTCTCCTCTACAGAAAGGCCATTCTACCGACGTGCAGATGCCATGAAATCTGTCGACCTATATCAGCGGGGCCATCTCCACCTCGACAACCAATTCCGGCTCTTAAGAGAGGACTTACTTGGTGAACTGCGCAATGATTTCCAGATCAGCATTGGTGCCAAGAAAGGACGGCGCAGGGTGATCCTGAGAAGGCTGCAATTCATAGGCATTGACTGTGGTTTGCCTCATCGACGAAGGGTTTGCCACATCAAACTTCAGTGCAACGCCGATATCCCCCAGCTGAAGCACTTTAAGGACACCGATGCGCGAAGGAAGCATGTCGCAGATAACAAAAACCTACTCAAGCATCATTCCCTTGGTTGCTTGGTTAGCCACGGAGGTGTAGTCGCTTTTGTGAGCGTGGATCGCAACGAAGCCGAACTCTCTCAAGAGCCTCCCGTACTGCGGCTACGTATTGCTGATGATGATGCGCTCATGAAAGTACTCATCGCAAGCAAGGTATCTCAGGAGTTTGAGTTTATACAAGTGGACACAGCTGTGTTTGCTTATGAATCTGTTCTACGATGCCTCCAGGACATGTTGGAAGTTCCACTGCAAGAACAATTACTTCAGTCCACTTCTGAGGCGGAAGAGGCCTTGTCCGGTATCCAACCGACGCAAATGATCGATCATATCGGCGCAAACATGGATCAAGACCTGCAGCACGCAGTAGGTGCGACCATGAGTGTCAAACTAGACAGCGCCCAAGCTCATTCGTTATTGGCGGGTTTGTCCAAAAGGGTTAGCCTTATTCAAGGCCCACCAGGTATGTACCTCCTGGCTCAGTGTAGGGCTGTTCCATTTAGCGCCATTCGCTGCTTGCAAGGGGTGACGGGAAAGCTCACTTTGACGATCGAAATTAACCTTAACCCATTCAGGAACTGGGAAGTCCTTCATCGGGTCTCTCATTACAAAGATTCTTCATGACCAGACTCAAGAAACTATCTTGGTAATCACATACACCAATCATGCGCTTGATCAGTTTCTCGTAGACATACAGAACATTGGCGTTTCGAAACACTCGATAGTTCGTCTCGGATACAGGGGCAGCGATGAAACGAAGGATTTAAGTATCTCTAAACAATCCTCCACGTACAAGATTGGCCGTGACGCCTGGCAGATCAGGGAAAATAACAAGGTAGAAGCTGAAGGTTACCATGACCTCTTAGTCAACGCCGTGTCTGGTTTCATTCAGGGCAACATCAATGACAAAGCCATTCTAGAGTATCTGGAGTTTGAAGATCCAGATTTCTTTGATGCTTTCCAGATACCTGATACTGATGAAGGTGAAGAAATTGCAGGTCGTCATGGTAAAGCCATTGATAGAACGTACTTGATCAACGAGTGGACACAGGGGAGGAGCGCTGGTGCCGTCGGTGGCGCTTCAGAACAGCAGTTTCCCAATGTATGGGGACTTGAGAGCAGTGCACGTGCTGCTCTCCGTCTAAACTGGATCAAAGGTATCTATCAAGAACGAGCTTCTCACATCACAAACCTAGTACAGAAGTACAATCGATGCAGGCACATGGTTGAACGAATCAACCAGGAAGAGAAAGCTTTCTTCTTGAAACAAAAGCGAATTATAGGTTGTACGACTACAGCTGCGGCGAAGTATACCGAGGCAATCCGAGAAGCTTCGCCAGGAATCATCATTGTGGAGGAAGCCGGCGAGATCCTCGAGAGTCATATTCTGACTGCTCTGACGTCCAATACCAAACAACTGGTGCTGATAGGAGATCACAAACAACTTCGGCCGAAAGTTAGTAACTACTCGTTGACGGTGGAAAAGGGGGATGGGTATGATCTCAACGTGTCGATGTTTGAGAGGCTTGTTCTCTCTGGCATGCCTCACACCACGTTGAATTTGCAACATCGGATGCGTCCAGAAATCTCCAACCTTGTCCGATCGCTCACGTATCCGGAGCTAGAGGACGCATTAGGGACTAAAGATCGACCCATGCTACGAGGTTTCCAGAATAACGTCATATTTGTATCTCACGATAAGCCCGAGCTCAATGCCGATTTCATTGCAGACCGCCGCGATGAAGATCAGAAGTCTAGCAAAGAGAACGAGTTTGAAGTCGATATGGTCCTCAAGATTGTCCGGTATCTTGGCCAGCAAGGGTATAATACCGAGCAGATTGTTATTCTGACACCATACCTTGGTCAGCTCCACCGCCTTGTGAAAACATTAAGTCAGGATAGTGACCCCTGGCTCAACGATCTGGATTCTTTCGAGCTCGTTCGTGCTGGGCTGGCACCTCCGCCAAGTGCAGGTATTCCCAAGCAAAGGGTCAAAATTTGCACCATAGGTAAGCAATCCTTGAATTCCCTGCATGCGGGATCATCAAGTCTGGACAAAATTGAGTGCTGACTTGGGGCAGACAACTACCAAGGGGAGGAGAACGATATTGTTATCGCTACACTGACCCGGAGTAATTCTGTGGGCGATATTGGCTTCATGGCCTCACCTCAACGTGTCAACGTACTATTGTCTCGGGCACGTGACGCTCTAATTATGATAGGAAACGCAAGTACTTTTGTGAACAGCCGCAAAGGCAAGGACGTATGGGTTCCTCTCATGAAGCAGCTGAATCGGGGAGGGCATGTCTACAACGGCTTCCCAGTCAAATGCGAGCAGCATCCAAACAGGACCGCATCAATTGCTTCACCAGATTCTTTTGACGAAATTTGCCCAGATGGTGGCTGCTCGGAGCCATGGTAAGGAATCTCATGATATTAAGAAAGATGCTTACCTTTTGAAAGCGAAAAATATCTCAAGTGCAACACTCATAAATGCCCACAACGATGTCATCAGTTGCAGGATCACTCTAAGATGAAATGTCGGGCAATTGTCGACCGGATCTGTTCCCTGAAGCATGCTTTTGCCCTTGAATGTCACGAAAAGGACAAAAAAACCTGTCCAAATTGTAGGGAAGAGATCGAAGCGGCTGAGGCGAAGCGTCAGCGGGAATACCAGCTTGAGCAAGAGCGGCTAGTCAAGCAACGAGAGTACGCCACTAAATTGGCAGAGATCGATGACGAGATGGCCCACGAGAAGCGTTTGTTGCGAAATGCATCCGAGGACAGAGATCGCAAGAATGTGCTGGCTCAGAAGCAGCGAGATCTCGATAATCTGAGACATCAGGTCCGCGACCCGGATAAGTCGACTGTCACACCGGCATTGGATGTCTCAGTACCAATGGTGCCGAATTCTTGGGATGCACCTGCAGTTCCACAGATGCCGAAATCCAAGTGCACTCGTCAAACCACAGTCCCACCGCCTCCTGTACCCACAGCAGACACTCAAAGTGACGACAATGCATCTGTTCAAGGCGAGGACTCTAGCGTAAGCTCTGCTGGGTCTTCAATCAGTCAAGTTCCTCCTCTCCAACACCATCTGCCGGCCTTGGTCCAAAGCGAGGCCAAAGACGACTGGGAATGGCAGAAAAGGTTCGAAGGTGCTCGAAATGAGGCGTTGGATGCGTTGGTAGCTATGATAGGGAAGCTATATTACACTTCGATCGGAACAATCTGTGCTAATGTCTAGACTAGGCCTCGAATCCGTCAAGCAGAAATTTCTCGCAATAAAGGCGAAGGTGGACACTCAGGTTCGACAGAATGTGTCGCTCAAAGGCGAGAGATTTGGAGCGGCTTTGTTAGGTAACCCTGGAACAGGTAGAGGAAAGATGATAGTTGTTTTTATCTTGTCGCTGATAACGTTAGGTAAAACAACCGTCGCAAGGCATTATGCGAAGTTTCTGATGAGCGTCGGCGCCCTTCCTGGAGATCATTTCTTCGAGACGTCAGGATCGAAGCTTGCTAATGATGGTATATCTACATGCAAATCACACATTGACACAATTCTTGGAGCTGGTGGCGGCGTTTTCTTCATTGATGAAGCCTATCAGCTTGTGAACGGCAACAATTCCGGCGGCAAAGCGGTTCTAGATTTCCTGCTGGCGGAGATGGAAAATCTCACCGGCCAGGTCGTCTTCGTTCTGGCCGGTTACCGCAAGCAGATGGAAGCTTTCTTTGCACACAATCCGGGTATACCAAGTCGCATTCCTCTGGAGATGAAGTTCGAAGATTATACGGACGAAGAGCTGCATCATATCTTTGCTCATTGTGTGAACAAGAAGTACGGAGGTAGGATGAAAGTCGACGCCGGTATGGGAGGTCTGTATGCTCGCATAGTTGCTCGTCGTATAGGTAGAGGAAGAGACCAGGAGGGTTTCGGTAATGCTCGTGCTATGCAGAACCAGATCGATCGGATAACCGAACGTCAAGCGAAGCGTCTCCGGAAGCAACGAAGGGCAGGCATTCCATCCGACGACCACCTCCTGTCCAAAGAAGACCTTATCGGTCCTGAGCCGGCCATCATGTTGCAAAGCAACAAAGCTTGGATGAAACTCCAGGGCATGATCGGCCTCCAATCGGTAAAGGATAACATTCGTGTTCTACTCGACAGCCTTCAACACAATTATCACCGTGAGCTTGCGGAGAAACCGATATTGCAGTATTCTTTGAATCGGTGCTTCGTAGGCTCACCAGGAACGGGCAAAACATCCGTGGCAAAATTGTACGGACGCATACTAGCTGATCTTGGTATGCTATCGGATGGTGAAGGTAGGCAACGATCATCTGAAACCAACTTGGAGCAAATCTAATTCATGCAGTAATTGTGAAGAACCCATCGGATTTTGTTGGAGATGTACTTGGGGCCACAGAAACCAAGACGAAGGGGATACTGGCCTCCAGCATGGGAAAAGTTCTGATTGTCGATGAGGCTTACATGCTCCGAACGGGTGCAGGAAGAAACCCCGACATTTTTAAGGCCGCTGTCATCGACACTATAGTGGCAGAGGTGCAGAGTGTCCCTGACGAGGACAGATGCGTATTGCTTCTAGGATATATGGAGCAAATGGAAGAGATGTTTCGCGATGTCAACCCAGGTTTGGCTCGGCGATTTCCTCTCGATTCGGCATTCGTCTTCGATGACTTTGACGATGATGACCTTCGAAAGATTCTCAATTTGAAGCTTAAGGACATCGGTTACAGCGCCACCGATCAAGGAAAGAAAGTAGCATTGGAGGCTTTGAAACGTGCTCGCAATAAGCCAAACTTCGGCAACGCAGGCGAAGTCGATATCCTTCTGGATCGCGCCAAGGCTCTACATCAGAAGCATCTCGCCGCGGGCAAGACTAAGCATCTTGACACGCTGGGAGCTATCGATTTTGATCCGGATTTTGACCGAGCACAGCGTGCTACCACCAATTTGGCAAAGCTGTTTCAAGATACGGTTGGGTGCGAGGACCTGATCAAACGGTTTCAGCACTACCAAAACACGGCGGCAAATTTACAGTCATTGGGTATGGATCCTCGCAACGAGATTCCTTTCAACTTTTTGTTCAAAGGCCCACCTGGTACGTTTCGATGATAGCTTCTGTTCTTCTTGCTGAGGACCTGCTAATGTTGATAGGGACGGGGAAAACTACAACAGCGCAGAAGATGGGCAAGATCTTCTACGACATGGGATTCCTGGCTCATGCCAAGGTTGAAGAGTGCTCCGCTACTGACTTGATTGGTGAATATGTTGGTCACACTGGACCTAAGGTGCAAAAGCAATTCGAGAAAGCCCTTGGTAAAGTGCTACTTATCGACGAAGCGTACCGCCTTGGAGAAGGACAGTTCGCAGTCGAAGCTATGGACGAGATCGTCGATTGCTTGACCAAGCCTAAATTCGCCGGAAAGCTCATCATGATCTTAGCGGGGTACGACCACGACATTGACCGCTTGCTTTCTAAAAACCCTGGTCTCACCAGTCGATTTTCCGAGACCGTTTACTTCTACCACCTTGATCCTGGTACCTGCATTGTACTTCTGACAAAGGACTTACAGAAGAGAGCTGCCAAAGCCCCGTTGGACCTGACAATGTTGACCGATGCGGCTCCGGATTTCACCCGGCAACTACTTGGCCTCTTCGAAACTCTATCGAAGCTGAACTCTTGGGGCAATGGTAGAGATGTCAAATCGCTAGCCAAAGCAATCTTCGGCGAGCTCATTGCAAATGCAATTCCACCAATCACCCAGCTTATACTTACTGAGGATCGGGTTCTTCGAGCGATACAAACTATGATCGATGAACGGTCTCGTCGCCAGCAAGCAGTCGGTGTTGATCGGTTCCCGGGCAGCAAAAAAGGCCGACAGCCGATGTCTCAGCAGCCACATCCGCCACAACCTCCAACGACAGGCTCATCAGCGAGCTCGCCCAACACGACTGCAAGGACCGAGGTCTCACCTCCAGCTCAGCCAAAGAGTAATAAAGATTCCAACTGCGCGGAGAACGATGAGAATGTGTCGTCGGATGAGGAGGAAGAACCCGACGAACTGGCAGCAATCTTGGGCATTCTCAATGTCCAGCGCGACCCAGGCATCTCGGATGAGGTCTGGGAACAGCTTGAACGGGACAAGCACGCGGCCGTAGCCCAAGAACGCGAGTACCTTCGCCTTCAAGAGGAAAAGCGCCAAGATGAGATCAAGCTCGAAGAGCTCAGACGCGCTGAGCTTGCGGCTATGGTCAATGAAGAACGCCTCAAGCTCGAACGAAAGAGGATGCAAGCTGAAATAGACCGGAGGAAGAGACTGGAAGAGCTTGCGGAGGCTGAGAAACAGAAGAAGATTGAAAAGGAGAGACAGAAGAATGTTCGGAAGCTGGGGCGTTGCCCAATGAATTTACTGTGGATTCGCCAGAGTGGTGGGTACCGGTGTTCTGGAGGAAGCCACTGGCTTAGCGACAGTGACGTGGATGCTTATTACACTTAGATGGAACGTTACGAGACTTGCGGCGGAGAAGGTGGTGGGTAGCTAGTATCGCAACGCCACGTGCTTGGGCTACCTACAATGGACAGTGATTGACCGAGTTGCACAAAGCTGCGCACGATTACTCGAATGCAGCAGGTGATTGTTTTGGCGATAATGTACTGAACATTGTCGTATCTACATTTTGATACGATGGAAGATAGGATGAAGACGTTACGTGTATCGCCCTGGACTTGGTACCATCGCTATTGGCACCGCTGTAAGCCATCTGGAATGCTGTGCCTTTATTGGACGGCGAACAAACGCAATTCCTGTTTTTGGGTTTTCATTCTCCGTCACCCCATAATACCTGCATATTCGTTTCATTAGCCGAGCTTATTTGTCCAGAATGTCGTAGGGAGTACCGTGGGTAGCCGAACGACATCACCGGACATGATTTACATGTGCCTTCCTTTACTTCGAGCGGAAAAAACGCGTGGTCTTCTTGTCTTCACGGCGGAAGCCGTGAAATAGTGTCGCATACACGGAAGGGTGTTTTGCCGAAATGTAAACACCGCGCCCCAGCCATCTCGTGTTGAGCCGTGCCTGGTGCATATACCCACGTTGTACAGTGATGATGATACCAAAATATTGGTAAATCGGCACAAGCCGTCTGCGCCAGCATAGTAATTCGTGTAGGCACATATCTGGGCACGGTGAGTGGCGGTTGGAGAGACAAGGTGATGGCAAGAGCAGAAGGCGCTCTCTGCCCTCACCCCAGTTACTTCATGCAGAAGGAAAACAAAAAAAAGTCACAACGGACTTGAATCTGAGCTTTCTCGCAAGAATCATCACGTTAAACGCCTCCAGTGAAGAGCTCAGGATGTCATCGCGTATTCTTACCACCGGCTTTGAAGTGCCGGCACACCTACTAAATCATGGAGAGAGCGCATTGTGGCAACGGACGCCTCGAGATGATTGCCCCTGAGGAAGCTAGCGTGCTACTGGTAGCATGTCCACGAGCCAGATAATGCTGTACCTAAGCACTACAAAATATCCGAGTACTGACCTACCGCAAGACGCGATTATCCTTTTGTAGATTGCCGCTAGTACTCAGAAGGAAACTGTGTTTGTCGACTGTCCCAACCATACCTGTCCCTCCGCTGCCCGCTGCAGCAAAGCTACATGTCTACCCCGCAACCACCGCCTAGCCCCGGCCTGCGCGCGCGTTTCAGTCTCTACACCGACTCTTGTGCGCCTGTCTCGGCCATGTCATCCCAAACCTACACAGCGCTAGACGCACCCCGAAACCAAGGGCTGCAAGGTTTTCACATGTAGCCCACGGTTTCAGCAGCTACCGAACAGCCGATCTCTTATCCTTCCCCCGCCTTTCTGCGAAGAGATTTTGCGTGATGGAGGGAGGGGATTGGTACCCGAGCAGAAGGGGGCCCTGAATGTTGGACAGTAGTTTGGCTTACCCTGCAGACCATAGGCATGTGGCGGGCATCCCCGACCTGCAGATGCAGGAGTGCGCAACGTGCGAGGGGGGCGTGCCGTTGCCTTAAGAAGTACCTCGGGGCCCCACTCTGAGGTTTGTCGCAAGAACGATCTGTGCGGTATGACCCTGCGCCTCGTGCTGCTTTTGCTGTTTGCAGTGCTCCTCCGAGGAGCAGCCGCGTTGGAGCGGCTGGCGGCAGAGCGCAATGGTGCACGCGCTGTCGATAGTGGGTTGTTGGGTATCATCAATGAGATACCGAAGTGTGCTGTGAGTACTTGATAGACTCTTTGGTGTTGGGTCGCTCACTGTCGTTCAGTTGACTTGCCTAGGACAAGAAGCGACATCTATAGGCTGCTCACTTCTAGACATAGAATGTCAGTGCGCTTCGAAAAACTCCACTCGAATACTCCAGCCATGTCTGAAGGCAAACTGCACGTATGAAGAGACATTCAGTAAGTGTGCCATGTCAGATTCAATGGATGAGTCCAAAGAATTATGCTCTTTTCATCTGGTATAGCATCTAATCTGAAAGTAGCACTTCTGCACGTACAAGCCGACTTGTGCGACAAGCCGCATGACAACAAGTCGTTGAGCATAAAAATCACTGCGTGGACAACTGGCATTATCTCCATCGTTGCAGTCATCTTGCGCTTCGTATCGCGGCACCTCGGTGGGAGCCCGCTTTGGTGGGACGATTGGCTTCAACTTGCCTCGATCGTAAGAATAACACGCCCATCCATGTGGAGTGGATAATTGACCGGAACCAGATTCTCGTAATCCCAATGACTGTCTCCCTACTGTTGAGTACGTGAATGCTTATCTTTTTAAATCTTTTTACTAAGTTTATGAATAGATGCCGAAGCCGGAATAGGCCATCATATCTGGGACCTCACTTACCACCAAGTCAAGACCATCGGCCAGTGGAGTGTGTATACCGTTCTCCATTCGACCAACTGTATGATCTGATCCTATGTAGCATACATAACGACCATCTGCTGGGCGTTGGAGCTGCTCATACTCAAATTCAGCATCCTCTGTCTGTACGTGCGCATCTTTCCGAACCCTTGGCTGAAGCGAGCGGTTATGATCTTTACGGTCTTCACGATCTTATACACCGGACCGCTAGTCTTTCTGGCAGCTCTACAGTGTATTCCTGTACACGCAATATGGGATCTAGAGGCGCAGAAGACGGCGAAGTGTATCGATTGGATAGCGGTACTCAGGGCAACTGTGGTCTTTGAAGTCAGTATCTACGATCTATGATTTGATGCACACTAACGTTCCACCTGGGCATAGGTCATTGCGGAAGTCCTCATCTTTGTATTACCCATTCCAGTAGTCCTGAGGCTTAAGTTGCGACGTTCAAAAAAAATCCAACTGCTCACCTTCTTTGGGCTGGGCGTCTGGTATGTCCGCTTCAACCCTCCTCTATCACAGTCTTACAGGATCCGACAGTATCATCGGCATTTCCGTCGCCCGTCTCCCAACGCTCCCCGGCGTAGTCTCCTCCGAGGACCAGCCTTACACCACCGTCGGCGCCACAATCCTCGGATTCGTGGCCAGCGTGGTTGGTCACGTCTGCGCCGCGGTGCCCACCATCCGCGCTCTCGTCCGTCTCTGGTGCGGCTCTCTGGACGACTCGTCATCGCGCTCGAGGCCATCGCGATTCGGGAAAGGCTGGGGCAGCTCGACGGCCTCGAGCGGAAAGCGGTCGAGCTGGTTCTCCAGGAGTCAGTCTTACCACTCGAGCAACCTCCTCCCTTCACAGAACACGGACAAGGAGAAGAGCGCCGGAATTACCGTACAGCAGCATTTCGGCGTGCAACCCTTGTTGGAAACGCGAGAAGACGTAGTGTTGTTGGATCTGCAGCCCATTCGCGAGCGCGCGTACCAGCCCGCACGACCTCAACGGGGTGTGGGACAATGGAATTCAGGGAGGCCCAGGTGGGTTACCGATGAGGAGCAGCCACCTTCTATCATACGTGAGCCGTGGAAAGAGGCAGATATTGATGATTCGTCGTCGGAAAAGGATGTGCTGCCAAATCAAGGGTTCGCAAGGACTTCTTCTGTTCGCGCGATAGAGGAGCACATACATTCGATGGAGGCAAGGATGCTGGAGCTGGAAACGGAAATACAGTTTTATCGGAGTAATTCGGTTCGCGGACAAGCGTCAAGAGTGTGATGTTGAGGCTTGCCTTGCCGAACGCTGTAGCATTTAGTGTCTAGTGTTCAGTCTTTCAGATGCGTACCCTCTTGGCCGTTGCTTGAGATGTGTACGGCTCGTGCAGTCCCAGATCTTCCGCCACATCCTCCAGTGTGCCTACTTCTTACGTCCGCACTGACGAAAGTCTCGTGCCTCATTAATTTGATTCTGCTTTCACGGATCCTAAACCCTAACGGTACAATGCGCCCGCATACTGGAGACGCCCTGGGTATAGATGTCTGCTATTCCTACGGACGCTAGATTTGAACCCATTATATGTTCATCAAAGTGGTTGCACCAGACATTGAACACCGTCTGATTTCGACTGAGTGAATTGCTCCGCGAATGCACCGTCTCTTGTTATATATGAGATTCCTCTTTAATCGACAACATCAAATTCTTTTCATAAGTGGGAGCAAGTTTGCCCAGACGGACATCATGTTGACGTCATTGATGATTGTTTAGACCATTTTAGCTTTGTGTGCTTCAAAAACTACTTCACTTATTGATACACAACTCGCTAGAACAATTTACGTAAGTAGACGGGAAGCATGTTACAAGCGCACGCTTGCTCCTATAGTGTACCCTCCAGTCCCTCTCTTCTCATTCACTGATTGACCTTCTTCACTACGCTACTCGCTGACTCCGCTGTTCTGCCTCCTCTATTGCGAACATATCTTCAACCCATGCAAACATGGCATTTACCAACGCTACGATTTGTTATTCGGTATTGTTTGAGTGGAAGATGATTCTCAATCTGTTCTGGCCAATTGGGACGATGGGACATGGCACAGGAAAGACGCTGTAGGATGCTGCCATCAGATGCACAAATAGCCAGTAGGTGTATCTCTGGCGAGTTGACACCGTCATTATGTGGGTCAAGAACGGCCTCTTCTCCCAGCCTTCAGCCAAAGGTACACGGATTAGTGATGTGGACTTTGTCTTATTCCACAATGGATGGGATGTGAGAGTCTCAAAGAAGAGCCGGGCATGAGCTTGGATACGTGTTCGAGCTGGCAGAAGTTAATCTCCTCGCTTGAGAGAAAATGGATCGAGTTACAATACGGCCGTGTTGAATACCAAGCAGGGTTTAGCCAGCTTTGATAGCTGCAAGAAGGCGATGTAGTAAGTACGATGGATTTCCTAATTCACGAGCGCGTCGCGAACAGTCTTGTTGCCGAGGATGATTGCTAATGTAAATGTCAGCTAAATACTTTGCCTAGGCATCTTGCATGGCGAATTGATCATATGCACCTTCTGTGGATCACATGGCTTTCGATAGGAATGGACTACCACTGCAACGTGCTTCTCTAGTCCTAGTTCACGGACCAAGCCTGAACCCTTGGGTCCAATCACTCCGACACTGTATGCATCATCGACAATGAACTGTATGTTTCCTTGACGCGAGCATAGTTTTTCTCCAATGTCAACTATCTCCCTCAGTGGACAAACGTCGCCGCCCATGCTATATATGGACTCCACAGCCACAAGAACGGTAGATTTACCTTCGCGAATGGAACCATCGTTCTCCAAAATATCGATAATCGTATCCCGGAAGCTTTCCAGGTCATTGTGAAGAAATTCCACTCGATGCTTCGCACGGCTCTTCTTCATTCCTTCATGGGTACTCGCATGCACTAGCTTGTCGTAAAGAAGCACGTCGCCAGGCTGGGGTAAAGCGGTCTCCACCGCCACATTTGCTTCGAATACTGAACCAACGAGTAAACCTTCTTCGGCGCCATGGAAAGCGGCAATTTCACGCTCCGCTTCTTCCAAATACGAGTAGTTTCTGTCCATAGTCGAACGCCACCGGAGCCAAGGGTGAAGCAAGGATCCCTTGCCAGCTTCGGCGACAAATTCATTGCGAAGTTTGCCAGTGGCGTTTAGCGACAGTATATGTCCAGAACAGAAGTCGGTCGCGTTGCTTGTCTGCCAGCAAATTTGAACAATCGTGTACAGGCTCCTAGAGTCGCGACGCAAGTCTAGAGTCTTTTCGATGTTCCAGTAGAAAATCGGGAGACAACTCGATCTTTCCGGTCTCGCATGCTGGCTTCGAAGACGAGTGTTGAGGAAACTCAAAGGGGCGAGGATCGAATCCTCTACGTTCACCTGAGCTTTGGGTGCGCGCTTTGGCAGTACTGTGGTTGATGTGATTTCATGAGGACAATATTCCTCCACGAGACTGTGAGGTGCCATTGAATGACAAACAGTGAACTAAGTCTGCACAGATGGCTCGAAGAAGTCGCTCAATGGCTACTCCATGTTTGCAGGCGAGCGCAGTTGGTGATCTTCTCCTTTTGCTACAAGACTAGCCAAAAGCATCAACGTCAACGCAGAGCAAAGTGAGGCGCGACGAATGCTTGTACGCCAGGACGAGCTAATGGTTGATCAGAGTCTGGTAAGACTTCCTCTAATTGTCATTGTCTCCAAGCAGTTTGAGAGTGAAATTAAATGAGAGACCTCAGGGATGCGTTAGTGAAGAAACTGCCATATCCGGTCAATCTACGCCAGAATGTTGCTATAAGAAAGATTGGATCGAATAGGGGGACCAAAAACACGTATCAACTATTGTCCTATCTGCCCCAGCCACGCTTTCATATCCATCATTAACCCTAGCACAAGACTCTCTTCCACCACAGCGTCTTGCCAGGTGCACGTGACAACAAGTAAACGAGTTTTGACTGAAGCAATGCCCAGAAGAAAAGCGGCCACGGGTATCTCGGTACTAAGAGTGAACTGCGAGCGGCGGACGCACCAATCCGTTGCAGTGTCTGCAGGCTTTTGTGTGTCCTTTGCCGGCCTCTCGTCCATAGCCCCCAAGGTTGGTGACAAACCAAGCATGTTTACGAGGTTTTTTTACGTCTCGAAGGAATTGTTTCTTCCAGTTTGGCATGAACCGTGCCAAGCCAAGGACATCGTTGTGAAGACCCATTTCCAATCTCTTGGTTATTTCGCTCCTTACACGTATTGCGGTAACCCTAACCCGAGGCTGTTTCCGAGCTCCCCAAATTACCTAGGGTACCTACGCATGCTCGCGCATTTGTCCCCCGCTTGTGTATTCCGAAGAGGCGACAGGACGTCTGCGCGATAGCAGTGGGGGGTGTTCTCGTGGCAACATATACTAGCTATTATCATTAGAATAATTCTCCGTCTCATAGGGCGAGTGACCTTTTTGTACGCAACATCGATTCTTCCAGGGCCCTTGATGCACCAGTGGGACTTTTAAATGAAGTTCTTGTCTCAGGTGCAATACGTGAGTGTGAAGACCTTTTTAGGTGCTTTGAGTGGGGCCTTACATCCAGTAGAACATTCATATTGGATCCATATTCTACGGCCTCGTGGTTATGTGCCTCAAGATTGCGATCCTGCTGGACTGGCTGAGGCTGTTTGTGCAGCAGGGACAACGCTGGATGTTCTGGACCTTACATGCTTTAATATGGGCCAACATCATTTACTACGGGTCGGGTACGTTGATAGAAGTATGGCGCTGCCACCCACACGAAAAGATCTGGAATCCGCTATTCGAGGGCGGCAGTTATCCCATTAATATTGGAGCGAACAATTTTGTTTCTGGAATTGTCAACATTCTATCCGACTTCGCCATATTGCTACTACCACAGCGGAGGACCTGGAAATTGCACATCTCTCGCCCTAAACGACTCGGCGTATCGCTGCTCTTTGCAAATTGGACTGTTGTGAGTACCACCTCTAATGTTTCATGAATAATATTGAGGAATTTAGTGCTTGTATATGTGTTGTCGTCCGGCTTGTTTATTTGTTGCAGCTGATGCTCTCATTAGACATAACTTACTACATCGCGTACGTCGTGCTATGGGGTATTGGGGAGACAACCATCGGCTTTCTCATACTCGGTATAATCAGATTCTTCCTTTTTCAGAATCCATGGCATCCATTTTCAGGTCTAGATGTGCTGGGCCTTCAAATGAAGCTGAGAGATATAGACCTGGAAGGTCATGGCCTGGATCCGAAAAAAGAAGACGAGATCAATGGGATATCACAGACCTAGATACATATGGTTCGATTTCCGTCACGCCTACAAATCAAGACACGCTTCCCAGCCACGAAAAGGGCGACAAGGGACATGTTGCGATGCGAAGTCGAGATTTGAGCTAGGGTGCACGGCGCGGTGTGTGGAGTGTGGAGAGAGCTCTTCCCCAGATTTGGATGCTAGTGCCATCACGTGGGGGTTTCACATGCCTCGGCTCAGGGAGCTCCAGACGCATCATGGCTCGCAGAGGTCCGATTGCACATGACAGACAGCCAACACCGCCGACGCTGCACTCTCCACGCCCGAGACATGAAAGTCCTCTGCCAGAGGATCTCCATGGCCTGCAATGGCCGCACAATCTACACTGCGACAGCCGCATGATCCGCTCCTCGCCCTCTACAAGCACTATGCGGTCCTGCTCCGCACCCGCGTCGGCGATGCCTCGAAGCTCACGAAGCTGCTCTCCGCCATCACGCTCGCGCTCACCATAATCGGCTCGGGCTATGGCGCGCGGACGTGGTACCAGAAAACCCGCGCCGAGAAAGAGACGGGGCGGCGGCTGTTGAGGCGCAATTCGGGCCTGCGAGGGAAGGACGGGTCCCGGACGATCTACGTGCCATACCGAGACTCGACGTCCAAGGTGGTCATCCACCCGACCAAGCCCACCACCTTCGATGCGCATCGTCGCCTCTTCCTCCAGCCGCCGCGCGCCGCGCGCATGGCCGACGCAAGCAACCCGCAAGCACCGCCGCCGCAGACCAAGCCCGGCCTGAACCTCGCCTTCCTGCACCAGTTCCTGAGCCTGCTGAACATCATGATCCCGCGATGGAACAGCAAGGAGTCTGGCTTGCTCATCAGCCATAGTGTCTTCTTGATGCTGAGGACCTACTTGTCGCTGGTGGTCGCGCGACTAGACGGAGAGATTGTCCGCGATCTGGTTGCAGGCAACGGGAAGGCTTTCCTGTGGGGCATCGTCAAGTGGCTCGGAGTTGGCACCTTTTCGTCCTACACAAACGCCATGATCAAATTCCTGCAGTCCAAGGTCTCCATTGCTTTCAGGACGCGACTCACGAGATACATCCACGATCTCTACCTGAACGACCACCTCAATTACTACAAACTGCACAACTTGGATGGCGGAGTAGGCCAGGGTGCAGACCAGTTCATTACCCAAGACCTCACCTTGTTCTGCGCATCTGCGGCATCCCTCTATTCTTCCCTCGGCAAGCCGTTCGTCGACATCTGCGTGTTCAACTATCAGCTCATCCAGTCGCTGGGTCCGTTGGCTTTCACTGGACTGTTGAGCAACTACTTCCTCACCGCGACGATTCTGCGACGTCTGTCCCCTCCATTCGGCAAGCTCAAAGCCGTCGAAGGCCGTAGAGAAGGCGACTTCAGAGCGCTGCACTCTCGCTTGATCGCAAACGCCGAAGAAGTCGCTTTCTACGGGGGCGATGAGATGGAGAAACACTTTCTCGACAAAGGTTTCAAGGATCTCAAGCACTGGATGGAAGGCATCTACAGCTTGAAGATCCGCTACAACATGCTCGAGGACTTTGTGCTCAAGTACTCTTGGTCAGCCTTTGGCTACCTGATCACTTCGCTTCCCGTCTTCCTTCCCGCCTGGGGCGGCCTAGGTAGCACACAAGAGCTATCTGGCGGCGAGAAGCAGAACAGGGAACGGAACCGCATGAAAGATTTCATTACCAACAAGCGGCTCATGCTCTCGCTTGCGGACGCTGGAGGCCGCATGATGTACTCTATCAAAGATCTCTCGGAACTTGCTGGTTACACATCACGTGTGTACACTCTCATCAGCACATTGCACCGCGTCCACTCAGACTCCTACCACCCTACCCCCGGCACGCGCCCAGAACTCTATTCTGTGTCCGACGTCCAAGGGACAGTCCACAAAGGCTTCGACGGCGTCCGTCTCGAACACGTGCCTGTCGTCGCACCAGCCTTATACCCCATGGGCGGTGACGAGCTCATCGAATCTCTCTCTTTCATCGTCCACTCAGGCGAGCACCTCCTCATCGCCGGACCCAACGGCGTCGGCAAGAGCGCCGTCGCGCGCATCGTCGCCGGCCTGTGGCCCACCTACCGCGGTCTTGTCAGCCGGCCGCGCACCATCGGCACAGATGGCATCATGTTCCTCCCTCAGCGGCCGTACCTCAGCACAGGCACTCTGCGCGACCAGGTCATCTACCCGCACACCGAGGTCGACATGAAGGCCGCGGGCCGCCGCGACATCGAGCTCAGCCAGATCCTCGAGGAGGCAAAGCTGGGCTACATCCCCGACCGCGAGGGCGGCTGGGACACCAAGAAGGTGTGGAAAGACGTCTTCAGCGGCGGCGAGAAGCAGCGCATAGGCATTGCGCGGCTGCTGTACCACGAGCCGCGGTACGCGTTCATCGACGAGGGCACCAGCGCTGTGTCGTCCGATGTCGAGGGCCTGCTGTACGAGCGCGCCAAGGCGAAGGGAATTAGTAAGTCGCCTCACCACTCCCCATTCCTTTGACTACGAGAGCAAGGTTAACCCTGTATAGCGCTCATCACAATCTCCACCCGCGCCTCCCTCAAGCGGTACCACACGTACACGCTCACGCTCGGCATGGGCGAACAGGGCGACGAGTGGGAGTTCCAGCGCATCGGCACCGAGAGCGAGAAGTCGAGCGTGGAAAAGGAGCTTGCGGAGCTGCGCGAGCGGCTCGCCAAGGTCGAGCAGTGGACGAAGCGGAAGCAGGAGATTGACGCGGAGCTGGCGCGCGTGTGGCTCGAGGGCGGCGACGAGCTTGCGCCGCCGGCGTATGCGGAGGTCGCTGACGAGCAGGAGTCGGACGCGTATGCGGAGGTCGCTGACGAGCAGGAGTTGGACGCGTATGCGGAGGTCGCTGACGAGCAGGAGTTGGACGCGTATGCGGAGGTCGCTGACGAGCAGGAGTCGGACGCGCACCAAGGCGGCGACGTGGGCGATGCGTAACGACGTGCTGGCAGGCGGCATGTACACGGTTGTATGATTAAGTGCACTTGCATTTTGCTCTAGAACTGCATAAGAAACACTACGAGACGCCTCCTTTTCCACCCCGCAGCCTAGCACTGCTTCCATCGGATGTACAACTGGTTTGTGAACCGGCCCGTCTCCTTGTTCACCGCGAGCTGCCCGCTCGCATAGCTGCCCAAGGGCGTGAGCGAGACCTCAGCATTGACATTCAACAACGACTGCTGCCCGCACGGGCTCCACACGCTGGTGACGACGTCATCCTGCTTGACGTACTTGCCGTTGTAGGGGCCTTGGAGGGTGAGGCTGGTGGAGCCCTGTTTGTTCATTAGCAAGTGTTCTTCATTCTTCCTTGGCCCCTTGCAGTGTGAGCTGCATAGAGCGTGGGTACAGAAAAGTACGTTGGAGGCACGTATAGAAAAAGAAACGTACGGTGTCCTGCTCGCCGGAGAAGTAATAGTGCGCCGCGACCGTCCCCTTGACGCCCGAGTCGATGTTCGCATACCCTGTGTAGTCGGCGCTGTACACGCTGTACGAGTATCCAGGCGAGTACGAGATGTCGAGGTTGATTTGGCAGTTTTTGCGGCTCTGGTCGGCGGTGACGCTGGGGCCGACGGAGGCGGTGAAGTCTTTGCTGAAGTCTGTGGCGGTTAGCTTAACGGTGCATCATGGATGGTAATGGTAGGATTGGCGTACAGATGGGCAGGATGCCGTTGTTGGTCCAGTTGACGTCGATGCTGCCCTGGGGACAGCCGGAGCCGCCGGAGATGACTTTGTTGATTTTGAAGGATGGGGGCGCCGAGGAAGCGTCGAGCGCGTGGGGTGCGGCGAGCGCGAGGAGCGGGAGTGAGAGCGCGACGAAAGACTTCATTGTCACTACTGTCTGTGGAGTATTGTCCTTCTGGTGAAGTCGATGGTTGGTGTATGGATTTGGATCCTGGAGGAGATCAACTGGGTAGATGTATTTCCCTTCAAGATGAGGTAGGGTGGCGAACAATGGAAGAATGAGATGGTGTGTGGAGGTGGCGGCACGTTTGTAGAGGACTGTGGACGGGAAAGGAAGGGAGCGACGCAGGTCTTATATATTCCAATCTGCTGAACCGGGTACTGCAGGTTGATCAGCTTCCAGTGATGGTTCACGGTAGTTGGAAGCGAGACCCTGCAGCGTTGCGATCCACTATCACGTTGCCTGCAAGCTCATATAGTTCTGCTCCCAAAAAAGCATATCGCTACCTGCTCCAAGGTGGTGATCCATGCTAGGATGCCCTGTACGTTTGGGACGGATGTCTATGATTCGTTCTACTGGCGTGCTTTCACCATGTCGTAGAGCGTCTTCATTTCGCAGCTGCAGCTAGCATACGGACAATCAGGCGCTACGTGCTCAGTCGCATAGAGAACACGTTTGCTCTAGACCTTTGAAAAACCTGGGGTATCTTGAGCTGTGGTCCAAGAATAGCATGCGATAGTTGGGAGTGGGAGCACGATGGCAAGATGGCGCGCTCGAAAGAGGACGGGCGTTGTATATAATAGATTGGAAGACCTTGGTCGAGGTCGCGACTGGCGAGGTGAACGGCAACGGTTAATTACCAGCCGGAGACCTGCAGAAAGTTTGAGATCTCTAGCGGGAAGAGGCTTGCATATAACCCAACGGTCCTGCCGAACGCAGGTAGGAAGATTTCGCCTTTCGTATTGTTCATCAAGGAGATATTAAATGGTGGCCATTGCAGTGAACGACGCAGGCTTCCGAGGAATTTTGTTGAAGAACAACGACGAACTCGATACATTGCGAGGTCTTCTGCTTTTTTATTCGATGGATATCATTCGAAGAGGTCTCTGTCTGCTATTGTTAGCATCGTGATGTTTGGTTAATATGCTAAGCGAGGGAGTACAGGCAAAACAGTCAAGCCAGTCAACTGTTACCGCTCCTGGATCACGTGTCTGTCGCAGGCCTGGGCAGATTACAACATAAACTTGACGGCGAAGGAGCAAGCGGTATCCAGCAAAGGTTTTCGATGCTGCGATAAGGTGCCACCTCACTGAGCGTTGTGCCCGAGTCAGTTTTGCGGAGTCTCTCAAGCAGCGTGGCCAATCAGCGATTTTCTAGTATACGCTATTGCGAGATTACAAAACAGCACGCCCAATGTGGCGAACAGAGCGTACACGAGGCAGGTCGAGGCTTTTGAGTCGAGCAGAATGGGTGTCGCGGTGCTGGGTACTCGCGTCTCGAGACGGGAAAGTGCTCGCCCATGTGGGCCAAGCTAGCCTCCTGGACATCAGGGTCTTGCGTGAGGGTCCTCTTTCCGGTGGAGATGCGAGGAACATCGCTGTGTACCCTCTTTTTTGCGTGTACACCGTAACTTGTATCGTGTGCAATTGCTGAACATCAGGGTAACCTCGGGCCGATTCAGTGGCCCCAGGCCACACTAGGGCGGTGCTCCGGCACTTGGCTGAGGTTTCGCAGCGCGGTTTCGGCAGTGTGGACGTTGTCGCTGGCGCCCGCAAGCTCCATTGTGGGCTTGGGGGCGAAGACGACTGTATCTCTTAGGCCGAGGATTGTTCGTGCGACGGTGCTTTGTCACTTGTTTCGACTCGTCTCTCGATGATACGACCCGCAATGCGCTAAGCGGCCAGGTGCGCGCAACGTCAACGTCAAGCGGTCGATTGCCATGCGCGAGTCTGCGTTGATGGCGTCTGAACGTCAGCGGCATTCTTCTGTCAGCGTCATCAAAGAGCAGCGCTGGGTGCAAGACGGATGTGGCAACCTCCGGGTACTGTCTTGGGAAGCATGGAGCTTGCCCGGGTGGGCAATTGCACCTTTCCCTACGGCAGGTGGAGGCTGCCCCGCACGGCTCTGGTCGCACGCGGGAAAAAGTACAGGACTGCCCCGCCTGCATCATCGTCTCTCTCCTAGGATACAATCGGGTAGACATGGGTACTGTGACGCTGGCGTGTCGCGGCCAGCATTGCCTTAAATATCACCTCATTCCTCATACTTGGTCCAGATCTGATCAGATTCTCATCCCCCCTCATCTCCCCATCCGATTGACTTAAATATCACCTTATTCCTCATACCTGGTCCAGATCTGATCTGATTCTCATCCCTCCCTCATCTCCCCATCAGACTTACTGCAGTATGTCTCCCTCAAAAGTGTCGACCATCGAGTTCGACAAGTTCTACAACATTGTCGACGGCAAGCGGCGCGGCAGTGACAATGTGCACCACGGCATCAACCCCGCCACCGGCCAGGAGAACTGGCCCGTCCCCATTGGTAGCGAGCAGGACCTAAATGACGCCGTTGAGGCCGCAAAGAAGGCCTTCCCCGCGTGGAGGGATACGCCGCTTCAGAAGAGGAAGGAAACCCTGCTCAAGTTCTGCGACTACTTCAGTCAATTCACAGACGACCTCACCACCCTGCTTTGCAAGGAGACGGGCAAGCCGGTACGTTGCCCAGTATTGCTGGGCCCGTGTAACGCATCTGACCATTCCACAGAGGAAGTTCGCCGCCATCGAAGTCGGCGGCATCGTTGGATTTATCCAGTACCACTGTAAGTGACATTTTGGCTGACGACAAGCGTTGAATGCTGACGCCATCCAGGCTCACTGGACATCCCCGTGGATACGGTCGATGATGATGAAAAGACCATTTACACCGAGTATACCCCGCTCGGTGTTTGCGCAGGTATCATCCCCTGGAACTTCCCCTTGGTCCTGTCCATCGGCAAGGTCGCCCCTGCCCTTTTGACCGGCAATGCCATCATCATCAAGCCATCGCCTTTCACCCCCTACACCGGCCTCAAAGTGGTCGAGATCATGCAGGAATTCTTCGCTCCGGGTCTCGTCCAGGCAGTAGGCGGCAACAATGAGCTCGGCGCCCAGATGTGCGCTCATCCGGACATTGCCAAGATCTCTTTCACTGGTTCCATCGCAACTGGCAAGAAGGTCATGGAAACCTCGGCCAAGACGTTGAAGCGTGTCACCCTCGAGCTCGGTGGCAACGATGCTTCCATCATCTTGCCCGATGTTGACATCAAGAAGGTTGCCCCTGAAGTCGTCATGGGTGCTTTCCAGAACTCGGGCCAGGTCTGCGTCGCCACAAAGCGAATCTACATCCACGAGTCCATCTACAAGGAGTTCCTGGAGGAGATGGTCAAGTTTACAAAGTCCATCAAGGTCGGAAGCCCCGACGACGGCGACAACCTGCTCGGCCCTGTGCAGAACCCTATGCAGTACGAGAAGGTCAAGGAGTTCTTCGCCGACACCAAAGCCAAGGGCTACAAGTTCGCCGTCGGCGAGCCCGACGTCGCGTCCGGCAAGGGCTTCTTCATCCAGCCGGCCATCATCGACAACCCGCCCAACGACTCCCGCATCGTTGCCGAGGAGCCCTTTGGCCCCATCGTTCCTACGCAACCGTGGTCAGATCTCGACGAAGTTGTTGCGCGCGCCAACGACACCAAGATGGGTCTCGGTGCCTGCGTCTGGGGCAAGGATGTCGAGAAGGCGTCGCAGGTCGCGCGCCGCCTCGAAGCTGGCTCCGTCTTTGTCAACTCGTGGGAGAAGCCGACGCCGCAGGCCATCTTTGGCGGGCACAAGGAGTCCGGCATTGGTGGCGAGTGGGGCAAGACTGGGCTCCTCGCGTTCATGAACGCACACGTCATCCACGTGTACAAGTCATAAGCGTAGGACGGGGCGAGGGGCTCGGCGAGAATGTACGCATACGTTGGTGCAGAACGGAACTGCTTCGGCACTGTGGAGACTGCACGCTGGATTAGGGTATATTCCTACTGTAGGACTAGCAAATGAGAACATGAACCAATGGTGTTTGCTTGTGTAACATGTATGCGAGTAAGCACGGTACTCCACTGCAGAAGGAAGCCTTCTCTGGAACTTCCCAACTCGGCAGTATTTTGCGGTTGTCGAAGGCCGGGGCAACGTTCAATCGTGTGCGTACGTGCCTGAACGTTAGTGTCCAATCGGATCCCTGGCGAACGCGCTGCGGGGCATTACGGGGTGCCAGTCGCGCGGGCGATGACAGCATCGTACCATCCGTCTGGAACCTTGGAATGCATCTCTCGTCGCTTGCCGGGGCTCGCGCTCACCATGCGCAAGCACCATTGCTGCTCGCTTGGCTACCACGACCGATAACACCATGGTGCTCGACCTGCTGGCGCTGACGGCGATACCCACGGCCGTCGGCGCGTCCGAAGCAGTGCACCAGCAGCGGCTGCTGGACGAAGAAGCCGAATCCGAAGAGCGCCAGGCCCCGTTTTACCTCGACGTGTACTGCGATGCCGCGTCGCGCAAACGGGACGAGGTGCACGATGCCATCGTCGTGTTAAAGGACGGAAAGGTGTGCCCCGTTCCCTGCACGATGCACGCTGCGCCTGCCTGACACAGAACCAGCTCCGCCTCTGGCCCAAGGACGCGCACACGCAGCTCCCAAAGGACGACCCGGACTCGCACGCTGCACCACACCCGTTCACCGGCTTCTACCTGCCCTTCCCCGCCGAGGACCTGCCGCACCGCCCCATGCCCGCGCGTCCCGTGCTCGGCCTCGTCAGCACCGTCCCCGCCGATGCCGGTGCGAAAGGCAAAGCCAAAGCGGGCAAGCCCAAGCTCAACTGGATATTCGCCGACACGGAGACGCGGGAGCTGCGGTACGGGCCGCGGGCGGAGGCACGCGAGCATGTGGTTGGGCCCTGGGACTGGACCGAGGACGACGAGCAGGGGCTCACGTTGAACGGGGACGAGTGTCTTGTCGCTGTGGAGGAGGCCGAGGGCGGCCGCGGGTGGGCGGTCTACTGGGACGACGACGACGATAGGCTGAAGGCGCACGGAATCGCACAGAAACACAGGGTGCTGCGCTGCAGTCTGGAGCGGCGACTGGTCGAGGACGACAGAAGGCGGATCGACGTCGAGTAATGCATGTCCCTATCCTGCGCCAGCGATCCTTCCTTCTTGATGGATGTAGCGACCTCGCCCTAGCCGTGGAAAACCAGCCCGTCCTTGCACCCCTCCGCCCGCACTGCGTCACCCCGTACAACCACCCCGGACCCCGACACTGCCTCCCCACGCCCCCATCCCCGAAGCTCTCCCACCCGCCCCCAACCCCATCGCTCACCTCGACCGTGTCGTCCGCCCCGCACAGCACAACCCTGCCTCAAGTAATCAAAGCAACGGTCCCACTGCGCCTCGCCCTGGTCGTCTTGCTCATCAACCACAGAATCCTTCCTCTTCTTCTCCGCTTGCCCTCTCAGCGCCCACAGCATCTGGTGCAGACACTCGAGCTGGTGGAACATGCCGAGCCACGCCTCCCGCACCCCGCCGCCGTCCTGCTCCTGCACATACCCGTACCCGTCGCTGCCGCCCGCGCACAATTGCACGTGTAGTTGGCGCCTAGCTCTGACACCGCGAAGGCGTCGCGCGAGACGGTGGCGTAGCAGCGTTCGCCGCCGAGGTAGGCGAGGAAGAAGGCGTTGAGGGTGAGGGAGAGGGTGGTATTGCGGTGTAGCGCGGGTGTTTGGGGCTGTGGAGAGGGCGCGGCGTGGTAGGGCAAAGGAAGGTCGACGATGCCTGCGTCGCTGCTTTGTGTGGTGTCGTTGCCGGCGAAAATCATGGTGCCCGAGGAAAGGTCTGGTAAGGAACCTCTGTTAGAAGGCAAATGGCTCTGGCCGTAACATTTTCATCTCGCGTTGGTGTCGATATGTGGTTTGTAGTAACGCCTATTCAAGGCCGTTTTGGGACGTGCGGCTGTGATCCAGTCGAAGCCTCGAACCGCTCAACAGCATCCGTATTATTGGTTCTAGACTTAATTCGACCTTCCTTGACAATTCAATCTTGCATCTCAATTATCTCCGTACTCGTCTGAAGGAGCGCTTTCTGTACAATCAGATTGAACTGAGTCAATCATTGTTCGTTACCAAGATGAGTCGGCCTGACCTCGTTGTGTCAGTTGACTTCGGGACAACGTGTGAATAAGACTCACAGCAGCTACTAATGTTTCCTAATGAGACCCTCTAGGCACTGGATTGGCATACTGCAACGTTGCTACAGGCTCTGACATGGTCAGACATATTCAAAAGTGGCCCGGGAGACTTCAGGCAAACGAAGACAAGGTGGGAGGCCCCCGTATCCAGGTCATCAGTGGTAATACTGAGTGTGTAGAGGTTCCCACGATCCTCGTCTACCCACGAGGCTCGACTACTCCATCATGATGGGGTTTCCAGGCGGAGAGTGCGCAAGATCAGAACGGCGTAGAAGATGATACTAGAGAATGATTCAAGGTCTGGCTCGATGAGGATTTGGCAGAAGAAGCACGCAGAAGCTCTAAAGACCCATCCAAGATGCCATTGCTTGCAGACGTCGAGAAATGGTACGCGCTCTAGCCTTCTCATACTGACTCTGGCTCACCTAATCTAGGTACTGCGACTATTTCCAGCTGCTCTGCCGACGCATTGAAGCCCGTCTGCGCGGCGAAGTCGCAAGCCGCTGGGAGCACGCGAAGATCGAGTTCATATGTTCAGTTCCGACAACATGGAAGCCCCCCACTGTTGAACGATTGCGAAGGATTACACAACACGCGGGTTTTGGTGTCCGCTGAATCATACAGTGGTGATTGGGTTGACTGAGGCAGAGGCTGCGGCGGTCCATACCGCAAGGAACACTCCTGCGATCTTCAAAGTTCGTGGAAGATGATATACTGTTCGTTTGCGACGTGGGCGGAGGTACTACGGTATGTTAGATGCATCGCACAGACTGTATAACAGGACCTTGAGTGGTTTCAGGATCTGCCGGTCTTCGGGGTGAAGAACACAGCTTCAGCTGGAGCGCTGAGTCTCCAACAGATTGAAGTCGTTTTCGATAAGCCGTTATCACTAGACTCGTGGCTCACCTCCGCTAATCGCGCCTGCAGGAGCAAACATTGGATCAACGAAGCTTGATGATATATTTGAGTCCGTCGTGCACCAACGCCTACACGCTGCGAATTCTTCTTCTCATATGGGGCTTCAGGATCTTGGGGAAACTGCCTGGAAGATGCGAGTTAGCAGACAGTATTAATAACTCGTGCAGAGCTACGCAGAGCAGGTTTTAGAGGTTAAGCGTCAGCTCAAAGGAACGCGAAATGTGAGTACGGCTCGGAAGATTCTTCTTCTTTCACTGTTACCTTCAGAATATGCGTCCCTGAACTTGATAGACGCTATGTCAACGAAGTGCACGGAATTATCAATGGCGACATGGAGTTCAGACGGTGGGTGGAGTGGAAAGTTAGGCGCAACGACTGCTTGCTAAGAGTCTTGCAGATCTGAACTGAAGTCATACTTCGACAATCAGGTTCGTCTTCCCTATCAGTATGAAAGCGACATCTGACACGTTGCAAAGCTCCTCAAACTGTACGAGACGATCCATAAACAGCTGGTTCGCGTGCAAGAAAAGATCCCTTACGAGCTAGTGGTATGTCACAAATGACAAGTCTCGAAGCCGTACACGCTGATACCAACAGGCGCACATGGTTCTTTCGGGGGGTTTTGGGAACGCCGCCTATGTGCGAGACTCTCTGATCGAACGATATGCCCATGAATGAGCACCTCGTCTAAATGGACAGAACCTCCAGATACGCGTCGTTCCAGAGCCTCAGCTAGTTGTCTGTAACGGCAACGTCGCCGACCGCATGCAAAAGCTGAAAAGCGGTCGCAACGTCCTCGGCTGGCGCTGCTGCCGCACGTCCTACGGCACGCTCTGCAAAGTCCTCTACGATCCTAACGACCAACTTTGTTACGGAGTCACGACCCAGATAGATCCGCTTTACAAGAAACCTTACGTCATGCAGTACATCGACTGCTTCGTCAAACAGGCATTACAATCCGAGACGAAGACTGGGCCTGTCACTAACGAAAGCAGGGCCAACCCGTCTCCAGCGACGAGCCCATTGTGCAAACCTTCAAGCGCAAAGGCCCCCCCGCAACAGCTGCGCAGCCGAGCCCCACGCGAATGTTTCCCACCGAGATCATCTGCTCCGAGTTGGACGCCAGCACGCTTCCAAACGTCATGAACGCATATAAGTCCCAAAATCCGCATAATCGAAGCAACATTTGCCAACTGACCCACCAGCCTGCCGTTCTGTGTGCCGCGTAGACTCCGAACTTTCGCTCCTCCCACTGAGCACGTTCAAGCTGAAGAATAGGTATTGGTGGACCACAGGCGAGATGTACCACCGGATAGACTTCGTGGTAAAAGCCAATTTCGGCGCTGCGGACATGGGGTTCCAGTTGTGGCATGAGGGCATGAAGCTGAGTAGGGACTTTTCGATCAAGGTGGAGTGGCATGCGTCAGCGCCACCAGTATGACAAGCCCAGGTAGTACATCCGGTGTTTGACATGAGTACTTTAGACCTGGGCAAGATGACTATGACACAGTACCGGATAGTCAACGACTCACGCATGGGGTTGGAATACTAGGAGTTGGTTGTGGAAAGTGATTCGTTTGTTGCTATCTTAATCTGGCGCTTATACGCAGCGAAATGATCCTATTTTTGTCAATACAGCAGTTCAGATTAGACGAAAGCTGTAGGTTTCTCGCCCAAATTCCTTGCGCAGCCTCGTTTAGTCCACTTTAACAGCCGCATAGATCCTCCTCACAAAGACATAGCTCGCGAGGAACCCAATCGTGCCAACTAACAACCCATATACCGCGCACGCCAACGCGCCATATGCGAAGAAAAGCAGGCCGGACATGAAGCCGGTGATGTTTAGTTTAGTCCAAAAGTAATAGGCGAGGTACCCGAAGATCCAGAGTGCGGAAGAAGAGCCGGCGAGAAAAGATTGCCACCACCAGTGGTAATTCTAGAGCTCGAGGTGAGTAAGGTGCGCAAAGAGTTGAGTTGAAGAGTCACTCACCTCAGAGCATAACTGTAGATATGTAGCTACGACCGCTGCCTCGACTACAGTAACCCCCAGGATCACCCCTACAACGCTCATGAACCCGAACACATAGTAATATCCACTTTTGTCCAACCACAAGCTCTTGAAAACAAACAGCAATTCAATGTACATAACCATAAATGGCGCAAAGCCGGCAAACAAGAACGTTTGCATGCTTCTCAAGTACCAACTGTGTGGAGGCACTTGTCGTGGAATTGCGTTCGCTTTGATGGGATGGTTATAGGCGCCGGCTTGCGTGTATCCATACCACCCGCCAATATATGCAAGAGGCAGTTGAACGAACAACCACAGGGCTATCAAGGCAACCAGAGTGGTGAACGGAAGTGCGGTACTAGAGGCCTGGATCCAGACAAAGAGGTTGAGGATGAAGATAGCTGCGAAGAGGAGACCGGGGACTAAAGATGCGGTACAGAGAACGTTCTGCTGCCAGTCCTCAAGACCAAAGGTTCTGTAGAGACGCGAAGAGAAGTAGCCTGCGAAGAGACCTCCGAAGAGCCAGAGGCCTATGCCTACGCTGATGTAGCCGCCACGGAAGCTTGGATTGAGGACACCTACGGCGGAGAGGATGATGATGCCGACGGTGGCGAAGATGAGCTGGGTGCCAGAGCCTACGACAGCAGAGAAGAGACCGGCGTAGGCAGGCGCGCGGAAGACGTCTCCATGGACGAGCTTCCAACCTGCAAGTTCTTCCTCTTCACCGTCAGAAATTTCGGCTGCTCGCTCGATGTCTTCAATTGAGCCTAGTGAGCCGCTGCTCTTTTTGACTGCGCTTGATGGATGATGCTTCATAGGTTTGAGCTTGCTGACATCGCCTTTGAGCTCACCTCGTATGGTGCGCGTGAATACCACCGCTACAACGGCCGTGAGGAGTCCGGCAATGACGAATGAGTTCAAAATCGCAAGCCAATGTACGTTCGAGCTGTCGTCGGAAGCTACGAAATACATGTTCCAACGATGCTTCCACTCGAGCTTTTCATCCTCACGCCAGTACACTGAGTACGTGAATGGTATCGTGATGCTTGTATCGGGCGTGTCTCGCACATCTGTTGCATTTGAGGGTACAGCCAGGATGAACGGATCATGAGTGACCTCGCCAGACGGTGGCAGCCCGTCCTCCTTTCGACCACTTGCGGATATACTTTTCGGATAGACTTCGAACCCGACGATGACCTTCTTTCCCTTGTTGGCCCCCATTCCTGGCACACGATGCCATCTCAGCACGAGAGTAACATGATTATATATCGCAAAATTGAGATTGGCATCCACAGGGTTGATAACCTGACCAATCTTGAAACCCGCAGCATAGTATTTCCTGCTCTTGTCTGTACTCATGAAACTCGTCGCGCCTGGTAAGTTGTCCACAATCCATTCTGCCCTGTACTCATTTTGGATGAGAAGCTTTGTCTTCTGAATCCCAGCTGCGCTGACCTCCCTGGAGCACAGAAACTTGGCCTCCTCGTCTTGGCCCATCACTAGTTGGTAGTCCGAGACCGTGATCCGATCACCGCGCAGGACTTCGCCTAGATTCAGGGAAATGCTGGCCCCGCTCGAGAATCGCCCTGCCTTTAGGCGACCAGTCGGAGGGCATACGAAAGGAAGTTCCGTGTATGCGAACTGGAGTTCCGATTCTTCGCTGTAAATCTTGTTCACGAGAAGAGGTATTGTTTCTCCGTCTCGGTAGGACTTGAAAGTGACTCCTAAAGCTGGCATCAGCTGTGATTCCGCAAAGTTAAGGACTGGCATACCTGGCACATAGAACGCGTTCGTGAACGCGAGAAGCGCACATATAAGCGCACTGTACCGCACATCCACGTGCATGTTGAACAGCTTGGAGATGTGGGTCTTTGTGGATACCCGATCTCAAGATAATGCAGGACGGTTTGAAAGAACTAGAGAAAGGACGTGGCTACTGGGTCAAGTGAGAGGTATGCGCAAGAGCTGCAAGGGCGCACAATCGCGGTTGCACAAACAGGTCGCACATACCGTACCGTGTGCGATAACAGAAGCTGCGATACATTGGAGATACTCGTCATCTAACGAGCGGTGATGCAAACGCTCGAGGAAAGTAATACGCCAGGTCCGCATGGGGTCCGCTCCACATTCTGGATGGCGATAAGGCGAAGCCGTTGCGTTGGCTCTGCTGCACCGACCCAGAGCCATCCTGGACATATTTAGCTACGAGAAGAAGCTCACAACTGATTCATTGTAATTGCATCGCAGGCGCAAATCTTGGCTCTGGCGGAATTCTGTTATGTCTCGACAACACGCTCTTCGCCATGCAACACCTTTCGGAACACGTGAAGATGCATGCGAAGAGGAGGATATAGAACAAACGAAAATGAAAACCTCAATGATGAAGCTGACGGCAAGAGAAGCCTGCGTCTACCACCTGTACAAGCACATTGTTTTTAGGGAAGTACCGTTTACCGGAAAGTTCTCGAGCCAGAGTTCATTTGATCTAAGAATCGCTAAATCATGTGAACAGGATAACTTTCGAAATTCTGGGAAGAGAAAAATTAGGAGGCCACAGTGGCTACAATCACACAGCCCTGGTCTGTGGCCGCACGTAGCACACGTATCACAATTCAAACCGCGTGCTCAAGCAAGACTTGCTTGAGTTTTGCAACTTGCAGATCGTCTACTACAGACGAATTGCTAAACGGTATCGCGTTGAAGAGCTGCAGCAAAGGCATTACTATCACCCGCTAACCTAGTTCGGATATGGAGTTCCTTCCAGAAAAGCCACTCGTTGGGCTTACCTGCGGTTTCCCGTCATTGCACTCACAAATTTCCCTCACTTTCTGTCTTTCTTTTAGCTAAAATTCTTCTACTTCCTGCCTGTGTCATCGTGCTTCAGTCCTTGTCTTGCCCGTCAACTCTGACGGCCTTATATCGACCATGAAGCTGGAACAAGTCCTGGTGGCGCTTGCAGCCATTGTGCGCGCAGCACCGTTGGAACCGCGGGATGTCGACTATCCAGGCTTGTATTTCTCGAACGGCAAATTCGAGATCACCATGTTCAACGACCTTCATCTGGGCGACTTCGGCATACAGGACGACATTCAGAAAGGCACATGGTCTGACGACCTTACTGTGGATGTCATGAATAAAGTCTTGGATTATGAACACGGCACCAACTTAGCTGTGCTCAATGGCGACATCACGACCTGCGAGTGGCTCGCCGAGAAGGACTCTTACAGGTTCCTCGACAAAGCTATGCAGCCCTTCCTCAACCGCAAGCTGCCTTTCACGGCAACGTTTGGGAATCATGACTGGAGCGCGACCTGCAACACGCGCTGGATGTCGGAGCACATCTGGAGGACGGCAAACGATCGCAAGAACGGTGGACAGCTTACGTTTACTACGAGTTCAGTGGCTGGCGACCCGAATTTAGTCGGAACGACCAACTATTTCATTCCGCTTTATTCCAATATCAATGGAAAACAAGTGCTCAAGATGGTCCTATGGTTCTTTGACAGCAAGGGCGGGTTTGGATATACGGGTGACGGTAACAACAAGCAGGATGTCTACGGCTATGTGCACTCTGATGTGAGTAAGACTCGCTGCATATTCAACTGCATCTCTAACAGTATAGGTCGTCGACTGGTTGTAAGTCAAACATTCTGTTCGTGTACTCCCGCCTGCGTTGACACCTTCGCGTACAGCAAGCGAACGCGCAAGCAACTCGAAAATGAACATGGCGGAAAGCCTGTTCCAAGCCTTGTATTTGCCCACATTCCCATATTGATAACAGATAAATATGCACAAGCTGGGTTGATAAGCGCGAACAAAATGCCAGGCATACAGTGGCACGAAGAGCTTGGAGTTCAGGATGACAATAAAGGCATTGTATTCATGCAAGGGCTTGTTGATACGCCGGGTCTGTTAGGCGTCTTTTCTGGACACGACCATAAGACCGACTGGTATTGTCCCCCTCGTTTTTATTCCGCAAGGCCCTTGACTGAGTGATTCAGGTGTATGAAATGGACCGAGACTCCCAAGCCAATTCCTGCTGGCTGGCCTTCTGATACTCAAGACGGTGGTCTCAATATATGCTTTGGGAGGCACACGGGCTACGGCGGCTACTCAGAGGTCATGCGAGGCGGGCGGCACATTGTCATCTTTGAGGATGCCCTCGGAGGCGATAACGCCATCGAGACGTGGAACCGGCTTGAAGATGGCGAGATCTCCGGTCGAGTCATGTTGAATTCGACTTATGGGATCGACAAGTATCCGCGTGTCGAAGTCAAGCTGAGTGACGGTACAATACCCAAGAACAATGTTAGCGGTAGGCCCGATGATGATGGAATCAGGACGACATCGGGGAAACCTCATTCCTCCACGAGCAAGCAGAGTACAAAGACGACGGCATCATCATCTAAGGCCACGAAGACAACAGCTAAGTCCAAGCATATTAATACCAAAAGAGAATCCATGGCCACCAAGACTACGACTATTCGGAGCCCAAGACCGACCAAAATGTCCCAGACAGCAAGTCCACCGAAGAGGAGCATAAGAACGTATCCCGCGACTCGATACAACCATGAGCCGTGGAGAGAGGTTGACCGCAGTCCGTCCGTTCAAAAGCCCACTAATTCCAAATTCAAACCCGAACAGACTTACAAGCGATGTCCACTTCGTCCGATACGCCCGATTGATTGTGTTTGAGATGACTTCCAAGGCATCTGAGCCTCAACGCAACAGTGCATCATCTGCTGCGCTGCATCTTCTACCAAAACCCGTACCGTAATACATATAGCGATCGGACAGAAGGCATGTTTAGCCAATAGAGCAGCATATACGGGTCGCAAAATTCAATGAGCTGATCTGAGAGTTTCTGTGTTCCAGATGGAACACTCGTCCCAAATTCTACTCGTGAGGAATTTGAATTTGTGAACTTGATTTCGTAGTGGACCTGATTTCTACTTACTCCAGAGTATATTACATTCGGTACCGCATCCCGGGCAGAGCGCTCATTACCACAATCAAATCGAATATGAGTGCAAGTTTGTTTCCGTCCATTTCCACAGCCTCTCTGCCAGCGAGTTGTCCTTAGCAAGAGCGCTTGCGCCGCTCTGGGAACCCACTCCAACCTGCATCACACCTATACACGTCTCTGGCGCGTACCATTCGCCGCTCTTCACGTCCTTCCCCACCGATGTCCAGAGCTGATTCCTCGCCCCTTTCTCAAGCGAAGTGGCTGCAAGAGGCGATAACGCCATGAGCATGTTCGCGAAGGCCGAAGTTCCCGTCGCGCTCGACCCCAGCCCCGTCCCTCCCACGAGCCCAGGATGTGCCGCGGCAAACGTGATATTAGGATACAGCGTAGCGGCGTGCCTTGCCCAGAGGATCTGGGCAAGTTTGCTGGCACCGTAGCGCTCAAAGGCACCGAGGTTCTCGCAGTCTGTTTGCAGCTGGTCGAAGGGGATTCCCTCCTTGGGTGCCAATTGATGGCCCACGGACGTGACCATGATGGCTCGCACGTCTGCGCCTGGCAAATTGCTCGTTTTCTCCAGCAGAGGAAGCAGTAGCTTGAACAGCAGGGCGTGCCCGAGGTAATTGACACCGAACTGCATCTCGTATCCGTCTTTGGTGAGGCCCGGCGCTGCGGCCATGATGCCTGCGTTGAGCATCAGGATGTCGAGACGGGACTCTTGCCCGAGCAGCTTTGCGGCAGCGAGTTTGACCGAGCTGAGAGATGAGAGGTCGAGCTCCAGGATGCTGATGGGGGTGGAATTTGAGGTTCCTAGCTGTTGCTTGACTTCATCGATGGCGGCTTGGGCTTTAGAGGGGCTGCGTGCGGCCAGATAGATGCGCGATGGGTTGTGGCGAGCGTACTCGAGAATACATTGCTTGCCCAGGCCGATGTTGCCGCCGGTGACGAGAATTACCTTGCCGGAGAGGGAGGGAATGTCTTTGGCTGGGTCGAAGGAGACCATGACTGGCGGACTTCTTACTGAGGCAATGGGTGTAGATATTGGTGCTGATATGGGAAAGGGAACTATAGCAGGGTCGGTGTGAATAAAGGTCTGATCCTAGATATGAACAATGAAGTTGCGCAACGAGCCCTATTTAACTTGTCTATAACGCCATTGGATATTCTGGGAACACACCGGGCGGCTTGATTCTTCACCGACGGTGAATGCTGTCGCCTATTCCCGTCCACCAGTTAGTACGTCTAGGCAGTATTTCTCGCGCGACGAAGCTTTGATGCATGCAAGGCTGCGGCTGTGTAGTGGCATGGAGGTAACATGGAGGTAAGATACGGTCTTAAGCGAGCGGAATTCCACTTCGGCTGAACGCAGAGCCAATTAGATTCCGTGCAGCGTATAGGCGGACGAACAACAGCTGTTCAAGGAAGAGCTGGACGAACAACAGCAATGTCAATGAAGAGCTCGTCAAGATTGTGAAAATACAACGATCCTTAGCATACAGAGAGTCGGAGATGCAGTGCGGGTCAACACAGTGGAGCTACTTGTGAACAAGTCACGCTAAGTCCATGTCAGGTTAGCTCTGCAGCGCGTCGATCTTATCGATCTTCCAAATTTCTCAAAAGTCCATCCCGCCATCACACGTTAAGAACACTTAACTTCGCCGCCATAATGTCGTCCATGCGAAATGCCGTCCAGCGGCGCAACCATAAGGAGCGTGCGCAGCCGGAAGAGCGCAAAAAATGGGGTCTCCTCGAGAAACGCAAGGTATGTGCGACTTGCTCAGCGCCAGTTTCCACGCAACTGACAGTATATAGGACTACAAACTCCGCGCGCACGATCACAAAGCGAAGCAAGCGCGCCTCAAGATCCTCAAAGAGAAGGCCTCCGAGCGCAATCCCGATGAATTCTCCTTCGGCATGATGAGCAGCACGGTAGACAAGGCGGGCAGAAAAGTTACCGACCGGGGGAACAAGAGTCTGGATATGGATGTGGTGAAGTTGCTGAAGACGCAGGATGCTGGCTATATACGGACTATGCTTCAGATGGTCAGGAACGAGAGAGAGGAGTTGGAGAAGCGGCTGGTGTTGGAGGACGAAGAGGTGAGGGTGCTGAAGGACGGAGACAATGAGAGGAAGGGCAGGCATACAGTGTATGTGGGGAGGAAGGAAGAACAAGACGAGTTCGACGACGACGAGTGGTTTGGGAAGGGTGCCGAGATGCCAGGCAGAGGAGGCGGGAAGGAACCACAGGTGGAAGATGACGACGAGGAGGGGACATCGAAGAAACAGAAGAGGCCGTCGAAAAGGCAACAAGAGGCCAAAGACCTGGCGCAAAAACAAGAACAGCTCTTCATGAGCAAGAGGGAGAGGGCACAACAGCGGGCGGCAGCACACCTGGAAGCAGTCAAAGCCCGAGAGCGCGCGCTCATGGCCGCCGAAGAGGAGCTGGAGTTGCAGCGTGCTAAAATGAACCACACGGTTGGCGGGGTCAACAAAAACGGTGTCAAGTTCAAGATTCGGGAGCGGAAGCGATGAACGAGGTTGTCCTTCAATGGATTTGGGATGGCTGAGATCGAATAACTACTCTACAACCTGGCCGGCATCCTCATAGCGCCATCCAATCGTATTACCGTCCCATTCAACATGGAGTTCTCTATCGAGTCCCGCACTGTCCTCGCGAACTCCGAGGCTTGTCCCGCCCTTTTCGGGAATTCCATTGCATTCTCCAGACTTTGCTTCACCTTCCCGGACAAAAGCTTGGTCATGTTCGATTCGAACAACGCTGGCGCGATTGTCACCGCTCGGATGCCGTATTTGGACAGGTCGCGCGCCAGAGGAAGCGTCAAGCTAGCCACCGCACCCTTGCTCGCTGCATACGCAACCTGTCCCATCTGCCCGTCGAATGCGGCAGAACTCGCTACCATGATGATCACTCCACGCTCGCCGTCCGGACCATCGGGTTGTGCAGTCGTCATGTGAGGCAGCGCTTGCCTAATCAAATCCAGCGTTCCTCTGAGATTGATGTTCAGCACAAAGTCGATGCTGGATATCGGTAGTGGCTCGTTCTTCTTGTCTATGATTAGTCCTGGAAGTCCAACTCCTGCACCAGCCACCACACCACCTATCGGCTTGCCCGTTTCTTTAATCCATGCTACGGTGCCTGTGATTGCTTTCTCGATTGCGTCTGTGTCCGAGACGTCGACTTCGAAGAACTTGGCTCGGGAGCCGAGCTCTGAGACGATTTTTGATCCCGCGTCGCTGTTGAGGTCGAGGAGAGAGACGTAAGCGCCGTGAGTATGGAGGTCACGGGCTGTTGCAAGGCCAAGGCCGGACGCGCCGCCTGAGATTATGAATGTGCGGTCGGCGATTTTCATGATGTAGTCAAACGCTAAGGAAACAGTATTGATCTCTCTGGAGGGAGCACCGCAGAAGCGTAATTGTCAATTGTGAGGATTGATTGTGTTTGCAGAGTGTTCCGGCATGTGTAAATGACATGCATTCGCACTAACAAGAGCAACCTCGGCAGAGCGAGGAGAGCACTTCCGCGCTGCTCCCAATCCAAGACCCTGGCGGCACTGCTCCCAAAGACCCGACGCCAAGATTTCGCGCCGAACCCCACAATTTTTTCTGGCGCTCTCGTCGCAGCCTTCTTTCTGTCGCAGATTTCAATCACTCAGATTCGCCTTGATTAGATGAACGCAGAAGGTCTCCTCCGCAGGCAAGGCTGGCGCGGTGCCGGCTTCTCCCTCGACACCTCCGACCGCGGGATCAAAAAGCCTCTCCTCATCAGCCACAAGCAGGACCAGCTGGGCTTGGGCAAGAAGAAAGCCAGCCACACGACAGACGACCAGTGGTGGATGCGAGCGTTCGACGAGTCACTCCAAAACCTAGGAAGTGGAAAGACAAGCACGCTTAGCCAGATCCAGGAGAAGGGAATCAATCGTGGTGGGCTTTACGGGTTTTTCGTGAAGGGAGAAGGACTGCAGGGATCGATTGGAGAGGAAACCTCTATACCGGCATCAGGAGCCACCACACCGCCTACGTCTGTCGACGACAGTAGTACCGATGAAAGCGAAAGCGATTCGGATTCTATGAGCAGCGACGACGCTGCATCCGATTCCTCGAAATTGACGAAGGCGAAGAAGAGCCAGAACAAGCGGAAGCGTGAAGCTGAGGAAGATGTACCAGCCACCAAGAAGCTGAAGCAAGAAACTGGCGGAGTGAAGATCGGCGCACGGGCACAAGCAAGTGCGAATGGCGAAGTGCGGACAGGCATGGGTCCCATCAGCGCAGACGCCTGGCCACAAATGTGCGCTGTCACGTCCAGGATTGGCAAGCAAGTCAAAGCGAGTGTCAAAAAGAACGAGAAGGCCGGTGCGTACGGCGATGCAACAAACGTCGATGACCCGAAGGTCCCTGGCACAAAGCTCGGCAAGAAAGCCGTGAAGCAACAGCAGCAGAAGGTCATACGGGCTGCGAAGAAGCAGATGGCCAAGGAGTTGGTTGTTGAGGCTATCCTCAACGGCGATCTGCCGATGCTGAACCCTGAGAACTTGGCAAAAGAAGATATCCTGCAGAACTACGGCAAAATTTCCAAAGCCATCAAGGCCGTGGAGAACGCTAATAAGATTTCGAACAAGACAGAGCGTCAGGCTAAGAGGGAACAGAGAAAGGAGGCAAAGGGTAAGGTTGCCAGTGGAAAAGCTCGCAGCAAAGCTGCAGCCCAACAGCAACCCACTGAGCAATCTCTTATCGAAGCGCATCTTTCTCGGTTGTCGCCGGAGAAGCAAGTCGACTACGCAGCTCGCGCCGCGGAGAAAGGGCAGACACTCGAGGAATACACTCTTCGACGCATCGAGAAGAAGGAAGCTAAGCGTATAGAGAAGGAACCCAAGACTGAGGATGAGAAGGCAGTTGCTACAGAGGCAAAGGGCGAGTCTGGAAAGATTGCGCCTTGGAGAGCACAGAAGAAAGTGCAGAGCAAACTGAAGAAGGAGCAGAAGACCAAGAGCGAAAAGTTGGCGAGTAAGGTAAAGAACAAGTATGAGGTCGGCGAGAAGGCGAAGGCGCGGAATACGAAGATCAGGGGAGACGACGAGGGAGGGGTGAAGGATATGGCGGGGGACCAGTCGTTCATGGAGAAGGCGGCGAGGTTTGGGGCTATTGCCAAACCCATTGCTGCCGCTGCTTGAATCAGCGGAGACGGAGAGACGGTGCTAGATGATTCAATGACGCATTTAGGAATGGCGACGTACACAGGCGGTTTGGCTCTTCAGCGGCATGGCGTGGCATTTGCAAACTCAATTGAATAAATCCTATCTTCATGATGGATATGCTTTTCCTTTGCTTCAATGTGCTTCAATGATTCCCGCATAAACATGCCAGCCAATACACTAGAAAACGCCGAGGCATTTCTCGGGCAACTCCAATCCACAGGCGTTGCTCGGTCAGGACTCCCTCCCGCTGTCGTTGCGGGCTGACGCCGTTGCGTGCTAGATAGAAGTTTAAATTTCCACACTGGGCCGCTTCATGATGCTCGACAAGCTTTGCGAAGGAGCGGCATCCGCGATGCTCAGACTTGGGCTCCGTGCCCAGAGAGCAGAACTCAGTCTTGAGCCATTGCGCAACCGCATTGCCTATAGGAGGTGGTAGTAAGAAGCCTTGAAACCACGTAAGATCGGCGTGTCCAAAGCTTGATAGCCGGCCGGGAACCATGGCGATCTCCAGATCCCAGGGATGCATGGCCAGGGACTCGAAGGCCTTGCCGCAGTGGCGCACGGAGTTGGGGCACGCGAACAAGTGGGACATGGCATCGCCAGCGCGGCTGCACTCGCGACGACGCGAGCAGGTTGCGGTGAGCGGCGGCGGGCTCGCGGCATCGTCGTCGCCGACGGGCGCATGCCAAGGGCGCGAGGTCGAGCTGTGTCTCAGGCGAAACTCGCACACGACCTGCGTCTCTCCCAAACAGCCCGTGATCGTGGTGCGCTACGCCCAGCTAGGCACGCGAGCCGCAAAAGTGAGCTGCGTTCCTGGCTCGTTTGCGCCCGCGAACCCTCGAAGAAGCAATTTGCGTTCGACCCCAACTTTCGGCACCCAGGCTTGCCCAACTGTGGCGTCTGGCTATCAAGACGAGTCTTGTGCGTGCCCGGCTGCTGCCGTGTCACCGTTCGTAAATTCAGGTAGGCCCGGGGGTGCATGTCCTGCGTTTCATCTCGACCGGGAGCTTGTGAAGCCTCGACCTCTGCCTTTCTTCTCGCTGCTGACGTCCGGACAACTCTTACCTCGATGCCTGCCGTGCCTCGAGCTTAAGGCGTCTTTACCCGTCTGAGATGCTGTGCGACCAACAAGCTAGGAGGTGACGCTTGCATACCTCGCCATGGCAAATTCAAAGTGAGTCAACGTGCACGCAAGCGCTCGCCAGCCGTGAGCCAGCGGACCATCGGCCAGCATTCGGACGAAATCAAACTGACGAGTCGCCAGGTACGAATACGTACGCAACTTTGAGCAGCCCGACAACCTGCTGCCGAACACCTTTGTCGTGGTCCGCATAGACGGCCGGGGCTTTACAAAGTACCTCTCCCCTCAGAACCATATCCTTTCAGCTGCACATGCTCTCAAGTCGATCTTGCTTCCATTTTTGGGCATTTCGGGGGTTGGCCGCATATGCGGTTGAAGAGGATGTGTTTCAGGAAGCGAGCACCGATTACCCGACCTATGCTGACATGCTCGCTACTGCAGACTTACGACCAAGTACAACTTCGTCAAGCCCAATGACCGCCGCGCACTGGACTTGATGAACGGTGCGGCTGAGGCCGTCATGAAAGATTTGCCGGACCTTGTTCTGGCTTACGGGCAGAGCGATGAATTTAGGTACGCGTTCCAGCCTTCCAATCGCTTGTTTGATAGAGATTGAATGTCGGCAAGATGGCAAGCATGTTCAGCTGTCAATTTGCATGTGAGCGCTAAGGGTCGCGAGTCTTAGCTGACGAGTGACACAGTTTCGTCTTTCACAAGGACTGCATGCTCTTCGAACGACGCGCCAGGTACGAAATTCCACATCATCATCATCCAAATTCATGTGGATGTATGGTGCACAATGCAACACCAAGTTGCTAATGAAATACAGTAAGCTCGTGACAACCATTGTATCGACATTCACTGCGAACTACGTGCTTGGATGGGCCAAGTACTTCCCAGACCACCCCCTGACGGCTCCCTTACCCTCATTCGACGGACGGGCAGTATGCTATCCCAGCAACACTAATTTAAGAGACTATCTGAGCTGGCGGCAGGCTGACTGTAAGTACGCTACTACTGGCTACGGGGTGTTTGTCCATACATATACCCGAAGCGCTATGCACCCCACGTCGGGCCCTCCTCAGCTCCAACATCTATCTTACATTGCACAGGCCACATAAATAATCTTTACAACACTACTTTCTGGGCTCTCGTCCAACAGGGCGGTCTCGAGAACCGCGTCGCGGAGAAGGAACTATCGGGCACTGTTTCTGGCGATAAGAACGAAATCCTGTTCAAGAGGTTCGGCATCAACTACAACAACGAGCCGGATATCTTCAAAAAGGGCAGCGTGCTCTACAGAGATGTAAATCTTCGTCTTCTAGTTGCCCCATGAGCTAAACGTTACAGTTTTTCCCAACCTCGACGCAATCGTCGCCGACTCCCGCGAAGTCTCCAATAATACATCATCCGACGCCGCAATCGATAGCAAGACCAATGTCTCAACCATTGGAACTGACACATCACGACCTCTTCCGCTCTTCACCGGCGTCCGGAACGTCGACAGCAACTGCATCGACGCCTCGCGGACCGACCTTCCTTTCCACGTCTACAACCCCGTCTCCGCCGCCTTCGCCACCCACAATCCCGATGCCCTTGTTCACAGAAGCTTTCAAAGATCAGACCTCTGTTGGATACCCGTCAACTTTCTCGCTCTCGACCTTCTCACCCCTTTCTCCGTCCGCCAACGCATCGGCTCCACGCCATGCTGCTTTGCAGCCCATACCGCTCCCTCCACCAACTCTCAAACCAAGCACACGTCCACCTCTGTCTCTGAATCCACCGAACTCGATAACGCATGCCAACACTTCACCGATGCCTTCTCCATACGTACCGTCATCAGCAGCTTATCCATCACCTACAATATCCAACTCCAAGAAACCCGTAAAACCAATCTCGCACTCCGCAAGCGCGTCGCTCTCGCTCCACCCCAAGCCACTAGCACCGTCATACAGACCAACACCTAAACGTAGTCCCAGCTTATCCGTCCTCGAAAGCGGACTTGCTCGCGGACCTCCACAGATCCCGCAACGCTTCTCCTCCATCCCTCCCGAACAGCCACCGCGCAAGCTCTCCCTCCCGACGCAAAAGTCCCACGCCCTCCTCCGTCAAGAAGCATCCGACCTCGCCGTCGCCAACCCAGCGAACACGTCCTCCTACCGCGGCGCAGGTCGCCCCCGGACCCCACCCAGCCAACTAATGACAATGAAGGAGCTTCCCAGTCCGCCAACCGGCGAGTACGACATCGGCGGTGTGCGCGGCGCAGTCATGGGGTCGTCGCCACAGCCATGGAGCCAGAGTCCGCCGCCACCCACGCGTGGCTCAGCGATTTCAGCGGGCGGGTCCAGCGGACACGGCGAGATGGAGAACCTGATTGTGAATCCGGTGATCCCGCCGAGTCCGCCGGGCGCGTCGCTGCGGAGCCACTCGCGTGCGGGAAGCAGCTACTCGAAGAGCTATTCGTTTCCTGCGCCGCCGTCTTCGGGACCACCGACCAGTAGTGGAGAGCAGTTCGCTTCATTCGATTGGGGGAACAAAGAGGAAGTGGAAGTGCCGCCTGAGGTGCCGGAGAAGTCGAAGGGGAGGCAGATAAAGGGCAAAGGAGAGAAGGGGAAGAAAGTGCTGGGGATTGAAGATGAGGGGTGGAAGGAGGGGCTGGATGGGCGGCCGAAGACGATGAGTAAGACGCAGAAGGAGAAGGAGAGGAAGAAGAGGGGGAAGGCGAGGATTGTGACGGAGCATGTGGATATCATTGGGGATTCGTTTTGGGAAAGGAGACCGTGGATTTTGAGTGGAAGGGTGGGGTGAGTGGGACAGTAAGATAAGAGGCGAGTAGTGAGAGTTCGTGCGGTTCTGTTGAGGGTCTATTTGGTTATGCATAGCGTAGGCACGGGTGTACAGTGTGATGTCTTTCTCCACTTCGTTTTGGGATGTATTATCTAGGAGTATTGTGGACGATTGACGAATGCCACTTCAGCGTGTCACAAATTCCCTCAGCTGGGGAAGCCAGGTGTGGAGGAGGCTGCAGGTCAATGGGTGCCAATGTTCGGGAGCCGCGTAGAGGCTTAGACCGGCTGTCTGAGGCAGAAGCTCGACGACATCCGCTCAGCCTTGCGACTTCTGCCTGCAAGACATGTTTGAACTGAGCACAAATCGTCGCGAAACCTTGACCGTCAAAGCGCTGCTTGCTGCTACCGGCGCAACCTTTAACGCCAGTGTTTCTGGATTATCTCGAAAGTGCAAAACGCGAACGGGGCGAGTTTGCAGCGGGTGTAACTCATTATGCAGCCCAAGCGGAGGTCGCAATGCTCTCGCCTTTCCTCATTCATATCATCGAACGGGCGTCGATTGCCCAAACTCTTGTCGCGCAGTGACACGAGTCTCCCTCGCTACGAGTACCAGCTACTGTCAGGACCAGACAGCATTCGTGTTCTCACGCTCGATAGCTCTGTCCCTGATCCGATTGAGTGCACGCTTCAAGAAGTCTCTTACACTGATCGATGCTACCAAGCGCTATCATACGTTTGGGGCTCGCAAGAGAAGCCCTTCGAAGCGATCATTGTCAATTCCAAGGGTGCTCGTCGGGGTCAATACCCTTGACGACAAACCTCAAGAACGCTCTTTTAGACCTCAAGAACTGCGTCGAACTCGAATTCAAGACGTTTCGGATCGACCAGATAGGCATCAATCAAGACGGCGAGGACAAGAGTCAACAGGTCGCATTGATGGGCAAGATTTATCGGCATGCAACGAGGGTGATTGTTTTACACAGGCCTGGCCTCCCTGACAGAAGTTGCAGAGATAGGATTGCACTTGTTCAAATTAATCCAGTGGATCTATAAGAGCTATGTCGACTATGTTTGTATGCATGTGTGGAACGACAATGCAATCCCTGGCCATGAGGAGTAACCTCGCTTCCCTGAGGACACTTTCCGCATAACAAACTACGAAGACTGGTAATGGCTAGTTGCACTCGTGTTCGGGGATTGGACGAGCAGGCTTTCGATGTCGCAGGAGCAGCTACTAAATGACGAAGTAATCATCTTAAGGGTGTCATAGCTTTTAGATTGCGAGACAGCGGCCATGATACCGGCTCTCTGGACGTACTACCAGGAAGAATGATCGTTCATCGGTATTGGTCAGAACACCCACCCGTTCCCTTCAGAATGTCACTGGATACGGTTGACTTCCTGTCCCACATATTAACTAACCGGAGGTCCTGCCATACCGTTACCAATTTTCACAAGGTCAATATTCAAGAGATTATAACACTGTGCGAGAATTTCAGCAGGTACAACAGCTTCCTGGATTGTTACGATCCGCGCGATCAAATCTTTGTCCTTCTGGCAATTTCATCCGACGTCGCCGACCGTATAGTTCCTGGCTACTCCGAAGAATGTACCATGGAAACCTTTTTCCAAAAGCTTCTTGAGGGCAGCATGAGCTTGCTCCCATTGGCTATGGCTGCTGCAGGGAACGACCTGACACGAGTTGAATGCGCATCTTGGACCTACCAAGAACGTTGTGCGTGTGGAAATCGACCTTCATTTGTGGATAGTTCTGGTTGCTAACTACATCCTATTATGGCCCTTCCTCGGAGGCCAATATTCCCGTCCGCACGGTGTCTTAGGGTCAGAGGCCGCGTCCTGGATATCATTTGGGTCTCCACGGGATTTCGGAGCTGGATTCAACAAGGAAAACCTGACCTTGAGAGTGTATGGACCTGTGTTATAAACAGGCTTTCAAAACTCTCTGACTTCCTTCATACTATGGAGATCGGGCCGAGTGGCATCCTTCCTACGTGTAGAACACTGAAAATGAACGGATGCTGGATTCCGACACATACCAAGGACGATCTGTCGAGGTAGAAGCGGCACTCCAGTTATGGTGGTTTATGTCTAAAATCCTACGATCTCTTGACAATAAACGACTATGTCACGTATCAGCGCCAAAATACACTGAATTGCCAGCGCGGACAAGGCAGCAAATGGAGGTGTTCCTTCAACTAGCAGATCTTGTCGATCCTGATGACTACATGGCGAGGCACTATAACGTAAGATTTCCTGGCCTAGACTTGCTCGATAGAGGACGAACACCCAGCGTTACAAAAAACAAACGCCCCCGCAACGGGATGATCGAAGTGCTGGAGGGCGACGTCATCGTGGCCTTGCAGGGAGCAGACAGTTTGTTCGTCCTACGATCCGCTGGTTCCAAGTACCGGCTTGTCGGCGATGCGTGGGTGGACGGCTTGATGAACAGCGAAGCTTATCAAGGCCTGGGCTCGGATCAAGTCGATGTCGACATCGATATTATCTAGCAGCGACCCTGTTAAATTGTTATCTTGCGAAAGCCAGACAGGAAGCCTCGATAATTGCATGTTTGTGTACTGTGTTTATCCTAGAGGCACCAGTTTAGAAGGTGGAACACACTTCATGTGGGGTCGCTGGGGCAGGCGTTTGTAACCCGCTTGCTGCGAAGCTGATAAGTGGTGAACACACCATCATCCACACCATCTGCGTAGACCTGCTAATAATAATCATAGTCTATGATGACACCAGCCACATATCGCGAATACGCCACATATTGAGGCTAATGCGCTGGTGCTGAGCCATGGTTGAAACTACCTGTTCGGATAGACGAGACATCCGGCGCTACCGCGTTCAACGATCTAGGGAGGCCATCAATTCCAGATCGGGCCGACTATCTCCTCGGGCAACTTGATCGAACTATATCGTTTCGAAGCGGAAGATCACTGGTTGGAGAACATTGATCAAGCCAGACAACCACATGTGGACAATAAATCTAGGAACCTGTGCTCCCGGGCAAGACTGGCCGACGAACATAATTCGCGGCATTTGCGGGACCCATGGATGCATCCCGTGCTACCATTCGGTATTATACGTGCCCGTTAGGTAGCCTAGACGCGGCTACATTGACAGGTGAGGGTTAGCAAAGCTTAGCAGAGCTTGTCGAAGCTTAAGTTCAACGGTGAATACTAGCTTCCGGTGCCACATCATCGCGCCACACTTGAGGCTAGTGCTCACCCGCTTCCCAGACTACCATATCGAGTTGTATCCAAAGGAACGGTCTAGATCCGGAGATGAGGCATTTCGTGATACAGACAGAGACCTCCTGCTCCTCAGCCACTACGAAGATGCACCATTAGCCTCATACTGTGGCGCCGGAGGGAACGTTTAGTGGCTGGTGACTGCCTCCTCATAGCTCAGTTGGACGCCTCGGATATACGGCTCTGTTTGCATCGCAAGCATCTGCCACGAGTGGGAGTGGAACGCTTCTGCTTTGAGGCAATTCCAACCTGAGGGTGGCCGGACCAGCATCCGGGTCTCAGTCATGGTACACTCTCCGCAACAGCTTGAATCCGCGAGATATTTGGTCACCAGGGGATACACTAATGCAAGATCAAGTGTATGGTGTTTACATTTAGGTAATGCTGTTGCCACGCACTGTCTTCGAGTCATGGCATATAAAGGCGATGAAAGCCTCCTCATTTCCAGTACACAGATTTGCTCTTCTACTGTCCTCACAGCCTGATCGAGTAATACTCTTCATCATTATGCGTTTCTCTGTCATTGCTCTCGCGGCTCTGCTCGGTACCGCGTACGCTCTTCCCCTCGTTGCCGAGGGCCCGGAAGATGCGGTACTGAGAACCCCGTTGACGCTGCGTTCTGCCGAGCCTGAAGCCATCCCGGAAGCTGACCCAAAGAAGCATAAACATCATCAAAAGGGAAAGGATGGGAAGAAGAAAGATCATGCGGCAAGAGATGCTTCTGCTGATCCTGAAGCTGAGGCTAAGAAACATCACCGTAAGTACCATCCGCGAGTAAGTGGTATGGCGATCGCAGCTTTCTCGAAGCTTAAAAACTTGAGCGAGCTGCCCCGAGACTAATCCTTAAAGGAACTTGCGCTATCTGCAAAAAAAAAACTTGGCTGACACTGCTGCTTCACTCTAGACAAACTTGGCAAGGACAAACACCACAAAGACAAGGGCACGAACACTGCGAGGGGTGAGAAGCACGATGGTAAGGCAGCCAAGAGCGCCGACAAGGCCGCGAAGCATAATGAGAAGGCCGGAAAGCATGACGATAAGGGCAAAAAGCACGATGGCAAAGGGGGTAAACATGAGAAGGGAGAGAAGAAGGGCGGTAAAAACCCTCGCGACGCAGACCCAAAGAAGAAGCATAAAGAACACTACCACAAGGAAAATCACAAAGAGGAAAAAGGCAAGGGTAACAACCCCTAAGAAAGTGGCTGAAGTCATGCAATCGGAGGAGGTCCGTATCGGGATCTCGTGCATGATCGTGGGATGTCTCGGTGCCTAATCTGTCTAAATGTTTGCTCGATAGTGCCATCAATAGTGAATACAGACTACTAGCTCATGCAATCAATAAGCTCCCTCCGCTGGATTAGACTATTGGCGTTTGAAAATAAGAACATAACATTCAAATTTGAGCAATAACTTGGCTCCATTGCTTGAACAAAACTTCTGAGCTGTATCGAACACATGCCACATCCAACTTCGAAGTAGTGCTTCATCCAACTGATGCAAATGAACAATGCCCGTCACGGATTCCTTGACGCGCGTGCAATCTACAGCGCTGCGTCAAAGCATGGCCTGCAGAGTACTACTCAGAGTGGGCATCATACAGGTCGACAAACTCAAGTCTTTGACATAGCAGTGTGGAACGGCTCTCTTCGATCTCGGCACTTCCACTCAAGGACAGACTCTCAGTGAAATTTGCTCGCCTTCGCGCTCTGCTCGTCCTCCTCGTCATCGCTTGCGACAATTGCGCGCTTTCGCTTGCGCTCCCTGTCTTCGGTGGGTGCTGCGTCTTCTTCGGTGGGGTTCTTCTGTGCCTCCACAGCATCGGCTGCTGCCTTTCGCGGAGTGGGAAGCATCTCGTCACCGGCGCAGTGGCCGGCGGGGTCTTGATCCTGCGAGAGGATGTTGCGAAGTTGCTCCCGATCCGCGGCTTTCCTCACGGCCGGCGTCTCTGTGAGACAAACTTAGCATAGAATCTTCTTCAGTGCGGCCTGGTGTAGCACATACTCCTTTGCAGCTCTATGGCAGCGTCTTCTGTGGAAGCGCCTGCATTCTCCTCGACGTCCTGCGCGTCTTGGGCGTGTCGCTCTGATATACGTGTTAGCGCTGCTCTCTATACATATCGGGGATACGTGCTGTTCAGTTTGCGATCGACTTCACGCTTGGCCTTCATAGGGAGCACCACGGCGAAATCGTAGTGGTCCTCTGGCACAGTCAAGATGACTGACTTGCCCTTCAGCTCTGCGAGCGACGGCTCGTGGCCATTCTTTTCCAGCATTGCCTGCTGGAGCGCCCGCCCCTGCAGCCGCCGTTGCCCGTAGAACATGATGTCGTCATGCCGGAGGAGATGTACGTCGTACGCCATGAGGTGCTCTGCGCGGTATCCGAACAGAGTCTCGAAGAAATCAATTTTCATCTTGCAGTCGTGCAGCTCCTCGAGCAGGATTCCGATGGCAGAGACAACTGCGTCGGGGTCCTCGTCGCACTTCAGCTTCTTCGCGGCCGACCGGAAGTCGAAATCAGGGGTAAAAACATAGCCGTTTGGGTCTTCGGAGGGAGTGCTCTTCGAATTCGTCGAGTTCGCGAGAGGCTCGTTTTGCGTAGGCGTCTGCTGTTCGGAGCATGCGTCGGTGGCGGCGCGCTCCGTCCGTCCGTTGGTGGATTGGAGCTCAGACATGATGTGTGCGGTTGTTAATACGCAGGTTGCACAGATGTACTCAAGCTGCTCGGTTATATACGCTTACGTTTGGGTTGATAGTTGTGTGCTGGGGGTGTGCTGACAAGGAAACAGGCAAACCAAATGCCTCACTTAACGGATACTCGACTGGTGAGAATTTGAAGCTTGAAATTTTTGGAATGAGACAAAAGCGGTACTAGATATGGAGTTTTTATTCCAAGACAAGCGCGGCGGATTCGCGCTGGCCTTGCTGATACTTTTACCTGGTACAACCACTTGATTTCAAACTGAGTCCCGGATGACAGGCGACGACGACGAAGACGCCCCACCTAGTACGGACGTGATGTGATTGGTCAAATGCCTACGATATGGAGGTGCTTAGGCTCTTTGACAGCCCACAGGGGCCGTGGCTTCAATGTCAGAACGGGTTCAGGGAGGGTGTGACATTGCTTTTGCCAGAGGGAGAGCCTCCAGTTGTGGGGACTGCCCATGTCATGAGGGGGGTGTTTCGTCCTAGTGGTAGCGATGTTGGGGCTAAGGCCTTCTAAAGGGGCTCACCGTGTTCTGCGGGGTGGTGCAGATATCTCAGTTTCGCTTAAGAATTTTCATTGACTTCTGCGGCGTTGCCGGGCTTTCGAAAAAGAAGCATAGCTTTGAGCAAGGTCAGTCTTCACGGCCGTTTGCCATCTCTACACGCTTGGAAGGATTCTTTGACAACTTCGAATATAGCGTAGTATCACCATGGCGAACTGGAGTCTCCACCAGTTTTTCACTGTCACCTACACCTGAGATTCGCGTACGGTCGAATCCCTTCGTGTCTGTTTGCTCCCGCGTCTTCTCGCGTTTTGTCAAGAATTTTTGTCTATTTAAGTCGTCGCCTTGTTCGTCGACTCTCTTACTTTCTCTCTCACTTCGTCTCGCCCTCCGTCCTCGCCCGCCGCCCACCCCCGGATCCCCAAGCTAGCTCCTCCTACAGGTGGTAACGCCCAACTCGTCTTATGATGTAGTAATATTGCCTGAGATATGTGGGGAGCTTGCTCTCCACGACAGGCCTGAAGGTCCATGGCATATCGATGCAGCCGCACACTTCCTGCGCGTTCACCCGATATGGTCCTGCGCAAAACTGGGGTGGTGCTTGGAAAATCGGGTAAGTCTAGAAAACTGGGTACTCTTATTGGTTGAATAGGCGGCCCTCGAAGTCGGACTGTGCACTTGTACGTGGTGAGGGCTACGAACCTGGCATTGAGTTTGCTCAATGACCAGAGCCAAGCACAGACGCAGCAGAATGATTGTCGCCTTCCATAGCTCATCATCCTAGTCTTATTATTTCCTACTGTAGCGCCAAGTGCATGTGAGTCCATCCGTTGTCACGTGTTCCGGATGTGTGTGAAATAGCGGATGTGTATTCACGACTATTCTTGAAGACATCCTGGCGTCTCTTGGAGTGGTGGCCCCAAAACGCGCAAGGATGCGTGCGCGGTAAGATATAGTATACGGGTCCTGATTTTCGGGTCTCTTCGTTGCTCTCAAGATATCGCCTGCTTCGCAGCACCTCAAAGCCTTAATTTTGAAAGCAACCATACAAATCTCCTATCCCATAGCGCGATCCTCGACCGCACACTTGATGCATCATTTCGACGAGAACGCAAAGTAACACACCAAGCAGTAGCACCAACTTCATAAGCCATGAACCATGCTCGGGACAATGAGATTGATGGGGAGATGGGGACGCGTGGCGATGTGTTGTTGAGGCAAGGTTTCGACGGGCTTCGGAACACCGGCAACATTCGTCCGACCTCAACAATCGCTCTTTCTCCTCGTTCTGCTCTGTGCCGCATCTTCTGAGCCTTTATCACTTGCAACATGCTGCCGGAATGAAGAGCGACCGTTTTCGCGCTCTGAAATTGCTACGAGACTGCATGTTCAATTAAGCTCTCTCCTCTCAGCTGCTTTCGTTGACCGAAATCGCCTCGAATGGTTTACAACTGGTCAAGTAATGGAATGTGAAAGACCTGCTCACCGTGTCACTGAACATTTCCTCTGTTGCCGAACTGTTTGAATACTGCTTTCTTATACTGCGGACGCTGCTGTTAAAAGCCTGGTAGTTGAATCTTTCATGCACTCTTTCTCTCATCCCGGCAAAGTTGTAATTGCAACGTCACGGTTTCTTGCAGAGTAATATAAGGTCTACGAACCATCTTGTATGCTAAAGATCAAGCTCGGTAAACCACCTTCATTGTGGCGCTGCATGTGCATGGCATGGCTCACCAACCCGCCTGGGAAAGTTCACCCCAAACACGGAAGGCGCAAAGCCCGCCGTGCCTGCCACAGCACACGCTTAGAGCAGTCCGAGGCCTTTCGCTTCATTCGCTCGCCCTGACGCTGATGCTGAAACCACTCACTCTACCGCCTTACCCACTATTTTATGTACACTTTAGCTTGTCCAGGATTACACTCGTTGTATTTCGTACGACAGGCCTCGCGTTAGTAGAAGCCGCAAACAGTCTACCAACGCTCGCAAAATCAGGTGAAGCCGGAGTGGTTCCAGGTCTATCTACTCCCTGGCAACAGGCTTCACTATCAACACGGATAGGTGCATATATTCGCCCGCCGCCCCACAGAGCGCTGACACAGGACGGTTACACAGCCTCTACGTCAACAACCATCGTACAGCGGCACGAGCGACCTCCCCCGACCAGGTCACCTACGACCTCTGAGCAGATGCCCCCGCGTACTCCGCATGGTGAGCGGGAAGAGCCAGGAAGATTATTGTTGTCAATGGCGCATTTGGGAGCTACCGGAGGCGTTAGTGACGACGTAGCAGACCAAGTGGAACGCACACTGGGTGGAAACATGGATGAACTCAGCGGAAATATCCAGCTCGCAATCGCACATCCTCCGCACGCTGCAGCAGCAGCTCCTAATGCAGCAGACATTGCAGATTCTTATATCCGTGACAGCTTGAACAGACTACGCAGAGACCTCCAAGCGCTTGATGGTCATTTCGATGATCACGGACGAGCATTCAGGCGGTTAGAGTTGCCAACGATTGCCAGGTATGTCAATCGAGGTGATTGCTTGTCTCGTCCAGCCCTGACTGTGAAATACAATAGAGATGGGCGCCCCAACCGCATCAACAATTGGTCCACCTGCACGGGAACCGTCATGTCCCAAGACGATAACACCTACGACCTGATCGTGCAGGGACCTACAGCCCGGTCTGTCCACTATGGCCGTGGGTTCCGTATCCGCTGGCCAGCAGCACGAGTCCGATACCGTATAGATCGCGACATTCCACTGAGCCCCGAGGACACGTGTCGATGCGTCTTGTTCCGCACTGAATACAACAGGCGTTTCGTACAGACTTTAGATTGGCATGATTGGATGCAAAACCGCATTCGATGTGAGAGGCGTCGAACCCGCCGCCAAGCTTTGGGCGAGACAGGGCTCTTCAGTACAATACCGGACCATGCCCTCGTGGAATTGCGACAGGGTCGAGCACTCGCTGGAGTTGACGTGAGCGAATATGACGTGGAGATCACGAGGAGGATTCTAGAGGATCCGTCAGGCTGGGGAGCGGTGGGATCTGCGCTGAGGAATCGACTATGGGTGGATGAAGTGCTCGAAGACGGGGGGAACTATGTGCTACTTTGAGGAAATCGGAGCACGAATGAGAAGGAAGATTGTTCGGTTCTCCTGGGGGTTTCGCGGCTGGAATGCAACGTTGTGTGTTTGCTTATCACACGAGGTATGTTCGAATGGCCCCTACGCACTGGTTGTGGCGTACGGTACTTGCATGGCTTAGCTTTCTCTTTTGAGCGCATACATATGCGACAGAAAAAAACCATCATACGGTTCTTGTAGCCAAATCTTGAAGAAGGCATCAAAAATGACCCGTGGATCATGTACTCGTGGGCTTCCGCTAAGCACGTGACCATGTGTCGACGTCATCAACATAGTCCTTCCATCAATTTGGATGAGGTGTAGCAGTGATGCTACACCATGGAGCCATGCTGCGAGCTGCAAGCTCTGCGTGCTACGGAGGGTAACAAGGACGAAAATGAAAAGCTGACATGGCAGCGCTGTGTACCCTTGACGCGGGTAGGTCGCGAGCGGCTAGACCGTTTTAGTCTGGCGATGCGCCAGTGCGGTTCAAGGAAGGCAGCGGCGTTAACCCCCGGACACGATTCTTTTCGCGATCACCTCACGAAGAAACATCTCGGTCAGCGCGCCTTGGAGACGTGTCAGCGCGAATCCGACCACACCAGCGTACTCCCCCGACGGCTGCCATTCGTGCGACAGCACATTCGGGCTGATTCATGTTGATTTCGGGTGGCGCGCGGTGGTCCCCTTGCTGTGACTTATTGTGAGGAGGCTCCCAGCGCGACCATCTCTGTGATGGCCTCCGACCCACAACCGACGCCTGAACACGACGATGCCCCCTCCGCCGCGACACACGACGCGTTGCCAGCCGACGACGACCAGCCTCTCGGGATAAAGGAAGAGGACGAGACATCGGCACAGAATGGCGATGCTGACGCGGACGGCGATGACGGAATCCAGGCGTCGCGCCCTGCGAAGCGGCGGAAGCTTGAGAGCATCACACCACGACGGTCCCTGTCACGCGCCGCATCGCCCCCATGGAAGTCGTTCGCGGCGGATGGCCCCACGACTATTTTCGATAATGGCGTGAGGAAGTCATCGCGCGTGAACCGAGAGGCACCCACCCCGCCCGAACCGGCCGTCAAGAAAAGCACGCGCGGTTCTGTCGCAAGGGGCATACAGACGAATGGCACGTCCAAGAGCAGCAGTAAACAGAGCTCGCGCGCAGTCTCGACCTCTGGAATGCCTGCCAAAGCCAAGACAGCATCGTCGGCAGCGAAGAAGAAGGGTCCGGCACCGCCACTGCAGTCGCCAACGCGCAAGTCTGAGCGCAATAAGAGAGCCTCGGCCGCCGCGCTCGCCACTTCTCCCACGTCGCCAGCCATTGTCAAAGCGTCCCCAGAAACTCTCCGGAAGCGCCCTGGACGCAAGTCCACCTTGACTGCAACCGATGACGCAGCCCACACCTTCGACCCCGCCGAAGACTCCTTTGGTGCATATGATGGACTGGATGGGAATCCGTCAGATATGTCCACACCCCGCATCCGACTACGGTTCCGAAGACTCGACCCACCGACACGGCATCCCCACCACCTGCCGCCTCCTCGAAAACACTCGTCGTTTAGCGAATGGTTACAACAGGATGACCCGTTGGAAGGAGAGGAGGGTCACAAGATGACGGAAGAGAAGGCGCAAGAAGAAGCCGAGCGCCGGCTGCAAATCGCTGATGCTGCCGAGCGAGGCGTTCTGAGTCTGGGACGGTGTAGCATCTTCCAACCTGAAGCGGCTGACGAACCCCCACCAAAATATGGCCACTGGGACCACGTCGTGAACCATGCTCTTACGTTCAACAAGCTCCTGAGGGAAGAAAATGCATTTCATCGGAAAATGGCGAAGACGCTTGCAAGAGAGGCTTACGAGTATTGGAAAAACAAGTACAAGCGAAAGTCGCAAGATGAAATCAATCAAGAAGAGGCTGATCGCGCTCTTCTCCGGTACAAGCAGCTTGTCAAAGACGTCAAAGACACATGGGCGAATGTCAGGCTCGAGATCGACAAGGAGCGCGTGGCAAAGTGGGAAGCGGAGCAGGTACAACTTGGTCACAAGGCAATGGATGACATGTTCAATCAAGCTCAGGAGATCCTGGGTCGCAACATGATCGACTCTGCCTCATCTTTTGTAAGCGATGACCGCGACACCGAGGGCGAAGGTGGCGACTTTGGGAGCGGCACATCGCAGGTTTCAGGCGAAGAAGAAGTGGACCATCAAATGACATCTGATTCCGAAAGCGATGAGGGGCACGAAGAGGATGAGGATGCTAACCTGACTGCTGAGCAATTGCGCGCCAAATACGAACAGTTACCGGACCTCCCAGATGATAGCTCTAGCGTTGATGAGCAGGAAGATGAAGACGAGGCCACGGACGAGGAGGATCGAGGTACACCTGAGCCGACTCCGGACCCAGATCTCGAATTGCAAATAGCTATGGAAAACGGCGACACTTCTTTGCACGATTCATTCACGCAGACGAACGGTGTTTATAAAGAGGAGGTTGATGAAGACGGAAAGAAACCAGATTACATCGACCCGGCTACTGTCGAATTGGAAGCAGTAGATGATGCCTTGCTGGATTCTGACGACGATGTATCTGGATCTGGCAGCGAGGAATGGCCGAGTGATGAAGATGAGGATTCTGATGAGGGCGAGGTAGACTCGTCAGCTTCCGGTTCCGAGAAGGACGAAGAAGAGGGCGATGATGACGCTGGTGTGATGGGTTTTCTGACCCCGGCCGAGATCAAAAAGCTGAAAGAGTCCGCTAAGATGGTTGTGGAAGACTTCAACGCAGGCGACGAAACACCTTTGAATGGCACGCACCCTGCAAATGGCACGAACGGTACAAATGGAGTTCACGAAATTGAAGAGGAAGACGTCACAGTTATTCCGGACACTAACGGCACGCCAGCAGATGTTAATGGTACGGGTATCGTTCCATGCGATGACACTTCTAAAGCTGTGCCCGACCCCATGGAGATGGATACACACGAACTCGAGAAAGAAATTGCAACCGTGCCCGAAAAGGCCATCATTGGAGGTCGCTCTCGGCACCCATCTGAACCTCCGCGCGTTGAAATACCATCACTACTACGAGGTACACTCCGTGAATATCAGCATGATGGCCTTGACTGGCTTGCCAATCTGTACGAGTCTGACACAAATGGAATCTTGGCTGATGAGATGGGCTTGGGCAAGACCATTCAGACTATATCAGTGCTGGCATACATCGCTGTTTACCGACAGAAGTGGGGCCCACATCTAGTCGTCGTTCCCACAAGTGTTATGTTGAACTGGGAGATGGAGTTTAAGAAATTTTTGCCGGGCTTCAAGATTCTCACGTACTATGGAGACATTGCCGAACGAAAAAGAAAGCGTGTCGGCTGGCGAAACACAGGTCGGGACATGATCAACGTCGTTATCACCTCGTACCAGCTTATCCTCCAGGATGCTGCAGCATTCAAGATGCGTGCATGGCAATACCTTGTTCTTGATGAAGCCCACAACATCAAGAACTTCAAGTCTCAACGATGGCAGACCATGCTGAATCTCAGGACCGAGCGACGTTTGCTATTAACGGGTACACCACTGCAGAACAACATCGACGAGCTTTGGTCGCTACTCTACTTCCTAATGCCAGCTGGCTTCGCTGGTGAAGGCCGCATTGCCGGGTTGGAAGAATTTACGATGGCCCTCAAGAACCCAACTTCACAAATCCTAGACCAAGGACGGCAACAGCTGGATGCAGAAGCTCAGAAGATCGTCAAGAAACTTCATGAGGTCTTACGTCCTTACCTCCTACGCAGACTCAAGGCGGACGTTGAAAAGCAAATGCCAGGAAAGTACGAACACGTAGTGTACTGCAAGCTGTCCAAGCGACAGCGACAATTGTATGACGGGTTCATGGGCCGCGCATCGACCAAGGAGATACTGTCGTCCGGGAACTACATGTCAATTATCAACTGCTTAATGTCACTCCGAAAAGTCTGCAACCACCCTGACCTGTTCGAGACCAGAGCCATTGTGACCTCCATGGCCATGCCAAAGTCAGTTGCTGCCCGTTTCGAAATCAAGAATCTTCTCATCCAGAAGCGACTATCCGAAGGCATGGAAGACAAGCGAGTCAACTTGGACGCATTGAATCTGGTGTTTGCGCACCGTGAGCGCACTTCAATGTTGCAAGCTCGGAGATCGCAGCAAATCCGCGCTACTCGTCCATTGGAAGACCTCATTGAAATCCACACACGCCGTATCAACAAGGCTGCTGAACCGCAATCATCTTCCATTCAATCAACTCTTGCGGACATGGCAAACAGGGAAAGAATTGCTGTGCGAGACCAACTTCGGGTATGCCTCAAGCTCACTCGTGCCCGGACACAGTTCTTGCCTATCTACGGCAAAGGTCTTATCGATCGGCTCACCCTAGATTACGAGAGCTATGCGTTTGGTGCTCGTGAACCAGATGAGCAGATCACTAGACCTCCTCAGCCGGCGTACAACCCAGCGTATCCACCAGGCATGCAATATCATCACCCAAATCTTTTCGGGCAAGCACCTGTGTCTCTGCCTCCCGTTGTTGGGATCAAAGAAGGTCGTCGGGGAAGGTTAGGCTTCCGTCAACCGCTCCGTCCCGCACTTGCTTCATTATGGCATCAGCAGAAGATCAACGCGTTTACCGAGATGATACCTACTCTCGAAGAACGTGCCGAAGCCCTGGAGCCGCTTGTCACGCGCTTCACTTGTGTCACTCCCGCGGTTGCGGCTGAGGAGTTGGCCCCTCTGACGTTGTCCAACACTGGTGTTCAACTTGTACGATCTTCAGAGATGGTCCGCTATCGGGACCCCTTCCACGAGTCCCGCATCCGCCAGTCTATCGCTTTTCCTGACAAACGCCTCTTGCAATACGACTGTGGTAAACTGCAACGACTCGCGACTCTGCTTAGAGACCTTCAGGCAGGCGGCCATCGCGCACTCATCTTCACCCAGATGACCAAGGTTCTCGACATCCTCGAGCAATTCCTTAACATCCATGGCCACCGCTATCTCCGCCTCGACGGTGCCACCAAGATCGAGCAGCGACAAATTCTGACCGATCGCTTCAACAACGACCCCCGCATCCTCTGCTTCATCCTGTCGTCCCGATCTGGAGGTCTCGGCATCAATCTCACAGGTGCAGACACTGTCATCTTCTACGACCTCGACTGGAACCCGGCCATGGACAAGCAGTGTCAGGACCGCTCCCACCGCATCGGTCAAACGCGTGACGTTCACATCTACAAGTTCGTCTCGGAATATACCATCGAAGCGAATATTCTGCGCAAGAGCAACCAGAAGCGCCTTCTCGACGACGTCATCATCCAGAAGGGAGACTTCACGACCGACACTTTCAACCGCGTGACGTGGAAGGATGCCCTCGACGATGGACTTGGCGACGAAGCGGGCGCAGCCATGGACCGCGTGCTCGGCGAAAAGGCAGGCCTCCTGGGCGACGCGCGCGTCATGGGTACTGTTGAAGACACCGAGGACATGGCCGCGGCGACGGTCGCGCAGAAGGAGATCGTCGATGAGATCCACGACGACCAGGTGGACTTTAGCGAGAGCACGGCGGCGACGCCGGGCGGTGCGACGAGAGCTGGGAGCGAGCTGGGCGAGGAGATGCCGGGAGGGATTGACGGCGAGAGGCTGCGGCGACATGTTGATGAGTACATGTTGGCGCGGTTCAGAGACGAGTACGGGAGGGAGCCGTACAAGCCGCCGACGGACCGGCAGAAGCGGAACAGGAAGGGCGGGGACGTGCATCGCACGCAGAAGAAGAAGAGGTACTGAAGCGCTGCGGCTTTTCGAATTGGTTGTGTATGTGTATGAGATAATGAGGATGGAGGCGTTCCGAGACGGGGTCATTCAGTGCATTGTATTAGTAGCGTGGTGCAGCATGGTGCATTCTGCGGGGCGCAAGGTGTCGGGGGCAGGCAGCATGGGCCGGAACTGTATGAATAGGTGATTGGATGTGTATGGGGGCGTGGGCAGCATATACATAGCATGCATGGGCGGCGTCTGTCGGCGAGCGTAGTATCTTCAAATGAAAGCCCATATGAATGTTCTAGCCAACATGTCCTCGTCTGCGTCGTCCTTGCCGCTGGGTAGCACGTTGGTGATCACAAACGACCAGCTCAATCAATCTCGTGTGAGCGGTGTGTTGGTGCGCGTGGCGACAGATGCGCCCACGGCCTACGGACGCGCTGCCCTGCCGCGCCAGGAAACCTACTGGCGCTCTAGGTCCAGCTGCACCGAGGCCTTCTCTCTCTCTCTCTCTCTCTCTCTCTCTCTCTCTCTCTCTCGCCTGCGGCGCTACCGCCGAGCTGCGCGAGAGGAAGCCGGACAGCGCGCCCAACCCACGAGTGCGATGTGCGAAGCAAATGCAAGCAAGGTTTAAAGCTTCCGTGCCATGTGGCTCTCGGTCTGGGTATTATGCCGTATGCTGAGCCGGAGCCTCACCGCCGTGTTTCCACAGCACTGTCTGCATGCGACGCTTTCTCGATGATACCAGTCAGCTTGCCCATGCTCGCTTTGTACCAAGACCAAAATAGCTGTTGCCACGGAGATATTCATAGGGTATCATATCATTTGCTTTTCCTCGTCCCTCACACCCACAGCCCGCCTCCTCCCCCAAAGTCTAAGTCTCCACCCTGACCTTCCCCCTCCGCTCCCTCATCTCCATGACCCTCCGCCTGTCCTTCTCAAACTGCTTCCGCAGCATGCCCTCTTGCTCCTTCCTCTTCTCGCGGTTCTGGAAGCGGTAGAAGCCGTCCAAGCTGCCCTTCTTCTTCATCCTGTCCTCGTGCTCGGCCTGCTTCTGCTGCGCCATGTCGAGGCGGGCAGCGGGGAGACTGCGGCCGCCGCCGCGGGTGACGGTGATGAAGCCGTCCTCGTCGGGGACGGAGCGCAGGTGTGCGAGGGCGCGGGAGCGTTGGGCTGCGGCGGCGTCGAACTGGGCGAGGTACGCGTTTGTGGTGGAGGAGAGGAGGGTTGGCGGTGGATGGAGCAGGGCGAGGTGCGATTTATAGCCTGTGTGTGTCAGTATCGTGCTCGTATTTCACGTGTGTATGTGGTGTGGGGCGCCATACGATCGACGCCCAGTGCCTCGCCGCCGGTCCAGCTAATCGTCGTTCCCAACTTGATGGCTGCATGCACCGCCTTCAGCGCACCCCGCATGCTCGCCTTGTCCACGAACACGACCACAGCGCCGGACCCGCTCCGGCGCACCGGCGCGCTCCATATCCGCGGCAGCGCGCTGTCGTCGTCCTCCAGCACGCCCTCGGCCACCATGCCGCTCTTGTTGCCCTTGCCGTCATCCGCCCGCTTGCGCTTCTTCCCCCGGCTCTCGGGCCCGTCGTTGTTTCCGGCCTTCACCTCGGCGGGGTTGAAGTGCTTGTGTGCCACCTCGGCCGGCACGCTGCCGTCGAAGTCCACGCTCTCGACACGCGCACCGCCGAGCTGCTCGGCGAAGAGGGCGCGCAGATTCGCTTCCGAGGCATCGATGGGCACGTTTGCGAGGAAGAGCGAGCGCGCGGTGGACTCGGTGGCTATGGCGGGCGCGTGGGCCTTGACGTAGAGGTAGTGCTTTGCATCGGCGCACGAGGGTGGGAGGCCGGGCTGTGTGGGGAGCGCGAGCGCGAGGATGGCGAAGTCTGCGACGGCCGTGGGGGCGCTCTTGCGCTTCTTAGCGGGGGCGGGAGAGGCCATTGTGTGAGAGAGTGGACGTGTGGTGGTGGTGGGACGGGCGCGGTGCAGACTTGGGTCGAGAAATTTTGGCAGGGATCTGGGGTTGCCGTTGGTAAGACACTCGCGGCCGGCGCGCCGTCATCGACGGGCTCCCATACTGCCGCTTTGGGAAGTTTGAGTCGGCACAGCCGAACTTCTTGTCCCGTTCCCATTCCCGCTGCGAACACGTGCGAAATCATCATGCACGGCTAACATAACTTACTGCAGGTGATCAAATGCATATTTTGGAAATCAGCCTCGACAGCTGTTGCTGGAGACCATATAGGTAATGGGCGAATGCGTGTCCGCTCAATTTAGGGGGAGAGAGCGGCTCTAGGTCCATGACATCGTGGAGGTGCTCGGCCAGCCCTCTTCATGAGGAGCATTGTGATACCTGCCATAACTGAATCTCTTACATGAACGCACACCACACGTGGACGCAGGATCGAAGACAACAGTGGGTGAAACGAATGAAATGCAGGCGCACACTCGTCAATTACATAGGAAATACCTTCTCGACGCTCTCCGTGACCAGGACTCTCGTACTAGCTCATCACATCCTCATCCCCTTCATACTTTCTCCTCGCATTCGGATTCTTCCCAAACACTCCTTCGTCTTCGATTCCATTTCCATTCCCAACTCCGTTCTCCCGACCCTTCCGGCCTGGGTCCTTGGCTTCATGACAACCGCGCATCAGCCCAGCGAAACCACAGGCGGAGACGCTGAGTGATCCACTCGGGGCCTCAAGGCCCGCGAGCTGGAGCTGCATTTGGCCCGCCTCCATGGAGTCGCCGATCCCGTCGCCCTCTTTGCGGACGTACTGGCAGTCACGAACAAGGTGTGAAGAGAACTCTTCGACCCCTTGGTGCGGCGTCGCCATCTTGCAGTAGCCCATGGCTTTGTTCGCATTCGCAACATCTTGGCCATTGGCGTTGCACACCGGGTTTGAAGAGAATTCAACCCTTTGGTGCGGCGTCGCCGTCTTGCCATAGCCCATGGCTTTGCTCGCAGTCGGGGCGCCGTGCCCATTGGCGTTGCGCTCCGTCACCAGACCGGCGGCGGTTCCGGTGCCTTCCATGTCGAAGTGGCTTTCTGTGTGCATGCGATTGTGGTTGAGGCCCGCGGTGGCAGGCACACCGTAGAGCGCATCTGCACGTGTATGTACCTTCTCCCAGAGCAGCGAAGAAAGCGCGTTGCGGAAGGAGTCAAGTCCGCGGGGGAATGTTTCGCTGGCTTTGAGTGCGTTGCACTCCCAGTACATCTGTTCTTCGCCAAGGTGGAGGAACCTTCGCGAGAGGAGACGTTCCTGGAGTGACCACGCCCTCGTATCCCAGGCGAAGCCTGGCGTGAGATACGTGCTGAGGGGAAGGACGGCAGCTTGGAGCGCTTGTTGATCGATGCCCTTCTGCGTTGCCACAATGGTGAGCGCCGCGTTGCGATACACATCTGCCATGGCGCGGGACTCGCGTTGCTTGTCTCCCTGGGAGTCCTGAAGGACGCAGAGATTGTCTACCCAGAGGTATCGGAGGCCGATGTCTTGAGCCTTCGTGATGGCTTCATTGATTGCCTTAGGTAGGGCTTCGCGGGGTAGATTGCGTTGCATTGCGTCCAGACGAGCAGTTGATAGCTTCAGCTCATCATCTGCCCAAACGTAGCTGAGTGCTGCGTAGTCTGGACTCTGGCGATCATCTAGGTCCGCGCCATTGACAATGCGAACGGACAAGCCTACATTACCTTCTGGTAACATGTCGATCAGACGGGTGGGTAAGGTCTTGTTGGCAAGAATTCCTTGTACGTCATGACGACAATCAGCGTGGTCGTGGGAACACTCTTCGAGCCAGCGCTTGGCATGACGGACAGTATCGCCTTGTTGCTTGTGTTGATCATCCACATCGCGTAGATGAGCACATGCATCTCGGCCATCTTCCTGGCAGAAAGTCTTCACTGTTTGAAGCTCTTCAGATGGTCCGGGATAAGCGACCTTTTCGTTGGGCCAACTGAGGCAGCAAGGTGCAGGTGTAAACACCATTGTCAGCTTGGGTGCAGTTGGTCGTGCGGTTGGATCGGAATTGAGCATTTCCTTGACAGTGCTCGTAGCATTGGCTTCAGTTCGAGATGCTGCTTGCTCGAGGGATTGGGTCAGGAGGCCTTGTAGAGCAGGGACGTCTTGCCAGTAGTATTTGCCCTTGCGTCCGCCAAATAATTGGCGGAAATCAAGCCAGCGCGGGTTATCCTCTTTGTAAGCAACGGTCAGCATCTCAAGGAAGACGCAGCCGAGAGACCAGACGTCAGACGCGAGCTCGCGTGAGACACCCTCGGATACTTCGGGCGCACAGTACTGGCGTGTAAGTGGCATTGTCTTGCTGCTCGCAGTGATCTCGCCCATCGAGCTGACGCCGAAGTCGCTTAAGAACACATGTGGCACATCCTCGCCTTGCTTGACAAGGATGTTTTGGGGCTTGATGTCCATGTGCTTTACGACTGGTCGCTGCGCATGGAGGTACCGGATCGACGAGGCAAGGCAGCCCATCATCGTGACAATGGTCTCGCTCAGCCTGTCTGGCCTGTTCTGCAGCTTCATGTCCAGCCAGGCGGCAAGTGTGGTCTCTGCTACCGGCGATAGCAGGATCGACATCCTGTCGCCCTTTTGGACACTATCCACGAACCGGATGATGTGAGGATGGCGGAGTTTCTTGAGAACATCAACTTCGTTCTTCAGTTCTTCAATGGCTGAGCGTTCCCGGTTCTTGAGGGTCTTGCGGGCAAAGCGTAAGCTCGTTTCGCGATGGACCACTTCGTCGACCGTACTAAAGCCGCCGGCGCCAAGGAGCTTGAGACTACCGAGCAGGTCTTGCGTCTCGCGGGTCAGTGATCCTGCTAGATGATTAGACTTGCGCGTCCTCTTGGGATCTGCAATCTCCTTACCACTGGATACTGCCATTGTAGTCTTCAGGCGATCTGGTGCGGGATCACCGTCGCTTGGAGGAACGAACGGCGGTCTCGTCTGAAGCTGGACGACGTCGGTGCTCAGCAAGGAGACAACATCTCCGGCCACAGACTGCGAGTCATCTCTCGTTGCTTTATCGTGCCGGCCATGCACAGAGCATTCATCGGTGGATGTTGCGTGTTGTGTTGTCGCGGTATCGCACATTGCACCCTGAGGTATCTTGCTGCACATTGCGCCGTCCAATCCGAAGGCTGGTTGAATATGCTGATTATTCGTGGAGTCCCGTTGAATGTGCTGCTCGACTCCTGGTGATGAGCCGCTACTATCGCCGTCTGCGAGCTGTGAAACCTGGAACTGGAAGAAGCCGCTCTGGTGAGGCTGTGAGCCGTTACCGCCGCTGCCGTTGTTCTTCGGTCCAGAGCCAGAGCCACGAGGATCATGCTCCGGTGGGAAGTGAGGCTTGCCATTGCCGAAGCCGCCGCTATCAGGTCGGTCGTCGTTGTCGTCATCGTCATTCATGTCATCAGAATCATTTGTGTCCTCTTCGTTCCAGTCAAGCATGGACTTGCCGTTCTTGAAGTGGTCTGCGATGTGGTCGATGCGATCCTGTCGAGACACGAATCGGTGCGTACAAAAGCCGCACTTTCTGGCGGCCTGTGGCAGGCTCGTGTCGGAATGTCTACAAAAAGTTAGCGATATTCAATTCACGTAGGTGGGTCCAATGATTTTTAACGCCTCGAACGGTCTGACGAAAGAGGCCAAGCTAAGCTACTGGTACTTACACGACAGAAGACTCCTCGTAATCAGCGGAGTTCAGCCCAGGGTGGATGTTCCTGAAGTGCTGAGAGAAATGGTATTTTCGGAAACACGGCTTTACGCGCTCGACACCCTCGCTGACGCATAGGCCTGTAGAACGTTAGCATGCTGTTCAAAGGGTGGGTACCAAGGTTGTTCGGCTGCCTCAGGATAAGTTATGCAAAGCTGGCTGCACGAAACCTAGTCCAGCTCTATACTGTTCACCGTACTGCCAAAGCTTGCATGTGTGTCCTAAGCTAGCCAAAATTTCTCGACCTATCTGCAAGGAGGAATGACTTACTGCACAACCAGCTCTTTGAGGGGTACCCCTCCTCTTCGTTCCGCTTCCAGTCACACCTAAGATACAAAGTCAGTGTAAGTTAAAACAGGGTGGCACATATCTCAGCCAAGAAGGAAAGGCAAGAGACATCAACTTTGTACCCGATAGTTACTCACTTCCTTCCATACCGCTTTCCGCACTTTCTTGTGCATTGGTAAATTTTGTTCGGATCTCTCTTCAAAAGCTCCGGATCCTCTGTGGGGTTGCAGCCTTTCTTTCCCCCGCGCAGGGGAGACTGTGAGACCGTCGTTGTCGCCGCTTGCGTCTCATGTACGCATGGGACATCAGGAATCATAAGTTGTTGCGATGCAACTGCGCCCGTAGTAGGAGCCAACTGCGGGAATAGTATTGGGTCCTGAGCAAATCCTGTTTGTGACTTGTACGCAGAATCCTGACCGGTCATCCCCTGCTTCAAAGCCTGACCGAACCATTGTCGGATGGCTGCTGCTGACTCGCCAGTGAGTTGGGCAAGAGAGTCAATATGCCTGTCACTGGGGAAGAGTTAGGACATCCATTACTCGTCTCGGGTAGAACCGTGTATTATGCAAGTCGACTTACCTCGGGAGTACGTTGTACTTGCTGAACCATGTTGCGCACACGTCAGCAGCTTCGTCGCTCAGACCTGTCACATCAGAGCTAGCTGCTGGAGTGGGCTGGGTTTCGAGCGCCCAGTTGCTCGACCCTGTCATGGAACCCGTGGTAAAGGGCGAGAATGCCTCATGTCGCTTCGCCGGAGGGAAGTCATGTGCATCTAACTGAAGTGGCCTCTTGTTGATTTGAGGTGTGTATAATGACTCGAAGGACTGCGCAGGCGTTGTGGGAAACATGTTGTTCCATGAGGCATCTCCGGCGGTGTTACCCAAACCCTGTGAAGGTCAGCTAGGCCCCACCATGCGACTACGAAACGTCTCTGGGGACGGTGTTGAGTCCACCCACAACCTAATATGATGGGAGATGCGAACATACAAGAGGCTCTAATCCGAACGCTGTGGTGTCCATACCGCCGACCGGGGCAAATATTGAGTCATATGAATGATCAAATGTGGCCGTCGTGTCGATACCCTCGTCGCCGAAGAAGAATGCCGAAGAAGTGTTACCCTCTCCAGTACTCTTCAGGTCATTAAAGGCAGGCTGCATCCCGAATCCTGTAAAGTCGATGCCAGCGCCCGCATTGAAGTCGAAGTTACTGTTGTTGCCGCCCTGAGAAGCCATTGCTAGTTACGATTCCAGTTGCGTTGGATGGCGGAAGGGCGCGCCGTTAGTACAGATGGGAGCTACAACTCGAATGATCGAGAGGACAATGAGCGAAGATGAGTCAAGAGCCTGAGGCCGGGTTGGCCCCGACTTTTAGATCTTACGGTGGTTGCTCGTAAGGGTCGTTCGGAGTCATAAGCTAGTGCACCAGATTGCAGGTGCGAAGGGCGGTTGGCGACAGGACGGGACTAGCGCAAACTTGCACAGCGGCTTGGACGGTGGGGGTTGCGGTGTGTGTTAACGAGGTTTAACTGTTGGGCCGAGGGCGGTGCCGGTAATTTCACGACTAGCGCTTACGGCCTCGACGAGCTTCAACTGTGCGTGTCCAGGACTACAAAGACTCGTGTCCAGCGCGATGCTTTTTCGTCCGCTGTCGCTATCGCGCCCCAGAAATGTCTGCTGAAATGTTCGGGAAGATATGTCGGCCTCCTCAAGACGGCCACTGGCTGCGATTGATACGTTCGCGCAAAGTACTGCCGCAGCCTACCGATCACGTAATTTCCAGTATTAATACCTAACCGGGTTACTGCTAAACCCCACACTCAAAGGGCGCTCCACCTCGCCCTTTCTGTTTGAGGCGCAGGCCGCAAATGCACCGGATTCCTCACCCATCCCCGTGGCTCAGGTGGCACAGGTGGCTCAGCCTGCAGCGGGACTCCACCTTCACTGACTCGAGGGCTCAGGCCTGCTCGGCGTATGCTTAATTCGCAAAGTCGCATCCCCACGTTCGTCATTGCGGCCGGCCTCACGTATTTGAACATGATAGGAAGGTGAACAACCGATAGTTTTGGTCTCCTCATTGTGTCCAACGACCAGCCATGACAACGCGGCAATGCTCGTTAAGAAAAAGGGGTATCTAAAAGAAGTGCATGTCCAGAATCAAAGATGACCACCTTGTTCCAAGTGCCCATGAACGATGGTATGGTGGACAGGCCAAACACACGCTTTTGATGAATTGTACAAGGTATCAGGTCGCGCCCTTGATGAACCAATCAGAACTGGCATCCACCATATAATTCGTAATGTTGAACTCGTTGACCGGTTGTCCATCAGGCATTGCGGTCTGGATGGTGCCGTCCGGCGCTACATACGAGTTCGCGCTGTCCATGGAAACAGGAAGCCTTGGCATGTTGAAGAAATCGAACACGTCGAGATACTCCAACTCGTTTGGTGCTGGAGTCCGAGCTGGGGTCGGCTGGTGGCTGGGGTGCATCTTTGGCTGTCGCGCAATGAGGAAGTCGAGGTCGAATGCGCAGCGGCGCATGTCTGCGAGTATTTTGACGGTAGATGGAGTGACGCGCTCTCCGTTTATCCCGGCATTTTGTTGCGACTCTTGGTACTCAAGCAGCACGCGGGAAAGCAAATTGGCATAGCGAGAGCCCACTTCCCAGTAAGTACCCATTTCTCGGAGGGTCAAGACGAGCAGGTTGATGGATTCATCCACGCGGTGAGCTATCGTCGAGCCATGGACCAACAGAACACGAGCCGCAACCCACAAGGAGAAAGCGAAAGGGGGACCGAGCTTCGTCAAGAGACCGTTTTCGCGAATGTATTGGCAGAGCATCACTATGCTCTCGACGGCACTCAAACATCTTTGACTTGCGCTGAAGGAAGGCGCAAATATTGGTGAGCGGTGGGTAGGGTATGCGGCAGAAGAGTGTAGGCGGATCACGGTACTACTCTTGTTAGCCCCTCTCGAGGTGTGCGGCCGGAGTACATACGTGTGGAAGGCGGCGTGCAGCATGATCAAACTACTGCTAAGATCCTTGCTGGCCGCTGGTCCTGCGAAGACGCGCGTGGCGTTCCCATATTCAGGCGGCAAATTGTACTTCCATTGCTCAAGCGTGCTATCCAATGCACGATACTCACTTTGCCATTTCTCGACGTCGGCCAGAGATGTGATGTCAACAGGCTGCTTCAAGAAATTGTGAATGCGGGAGAGTATCTCAAGAATCTCGACATAATAGGAGAACGCTCCCAGATTCTCTGGTCGATTCAGTGTAAAATCTGTGCGCGTTGACGTACGGAACCAGCGAGTCTCCACTGACGCATTGCGAGTGAAGAATTCGTCCCGGCATGGAAGCTGACGGTCGATTTCCTTTTCGTCAAGTGCGAATTCGAAGGCGGTTGCAACGGTCGCGTATCGATCAAGAACGTAGATCATCCAAAAAAGCCGCCTTCGACTTTCCTCCATGATCCAATCCGTCGGTTCTGGGAGGACGATCGCCCGCAAAGTATAAATGGACGCATATTGAGGGGCTACTTTTGGCGAAGAGTTTTCGACTGATAGGCCAAGGTTGACGATCGACCGGGTGATTAAAGCCAGGAGGTTCCATCCCGGAGGGCCGTTCGAGCATCCCACGACATCCAGCGCCAGTATGACGAGTGCCTGCAATGACTTGACTGAGCTATTCTGGATTCCGAACAATAGCACTTTCTCTTTCGAGTTCTGGTGGTAGTGCTCTCTCTTCTCTGGGGTCAAGCGAGGGTCAGTTGAAAATCTTAGGGTGGTTGCAACCATAGCATGTAGGAGGATTCTATCCGCCTCATCTAGGCTGGTATCCCCAAAAAGGGAATTTAGGGTCGCTTGACGATGAAGTATTGGACACCAAGGGTAAATGTGCTTGAAGAATAGATCCACCAAACCATATAGTAAGTCGTATGGTGGAAAGTCCTGGTCACCTCGTGCGAGTGCTCCGGCCATTGACGGGGGAGCGAAACGATCGTTGTTGAAGGCAAATGCATCTCGTTGTTGTAACCCACTCACATTCGACGCAACATCCTCGGGCGAATTGTGATAGCCATTGCTGCCGACAGAGGGCGCCTGTCGCGCGTCGGATATTCCACCAGGAAAGCTTGGCTGCAGAGGGGTTGCAGTTGCAGCAGAGAAACTACCTGCTTTCTGTATGAAAAGTGCCGTTTCAGGCCGTGGCACATGTGGCGTTTGTTGTAAGACAGTAGGGCTCCGGAAGACCGGTCCGGTCTGCGGGGAAGGCACTGCTGCCGTGGCCTGGTTGCTAGAGAGTTGATTGATCTGGTTCTGCTGTTGGTGGAGCAATGACTCCAGCTTATCTATTCCCAGTCAGTCTATATCCCCCGCTCGCTCTATAAATGTTCCGTCTCGGTATATATATCGCACTGACCAAAACTTGAGGCTGGAGCCCGTGACAAGCATTTCCCAGCAATGACAAAACGATGAGGGTCCTTTTCTAGGTTTTCTGATGTGGGAGGAACGGAAGTGTACGGAAGTCGACTCACCAAGACGAGCCTCTAATTCTCGACCGTAACCTGCGCGCAGACCTGGCTTCTTTCGCGGTAGATATATGCATCCAGAGTGATTCTTGACACACCAACCGCAGCTTGGCTGGCCACGGTCGCACTTGACCTGTAACGCTGTTAGCAACATTCAGGGCGTCGGAACGAAAAGGGTAACTCCAAGAGCTACCAAATGTTTTCGCAATGTTGTACTCCAGGATGTACTTGCAAAGGCAGGAGCGTAGGGAAGCGCTTCGCGTAGCAAGCTCCCGAGTGACACAGCGACATACAATTGCGGTTGCCAACCGACTCGTGACGCTGCGCATTGTTGTACTCACCTTGCGCTGCTTACATATTTCGCAGCTGACAGAAAGGGGCCGTTTGCGCTTCGTTGCGCCGCTGGCTTGTATGGCTTCGTCGCCGCTGGATCCCTCGCCGCTCCAGTCCTGCTCATCGGTTGGCGAATGCTGCGACAGCTTCGCGTGGCTCTCCGGGCTGGCATATGGGCGCGTCCCATTGCCGTTGAGTGAAGCCGTATCCATGTTTGATAAGAAATCTGTGGGACTGGATATAGGATGCAAAGATCGCTCGACAATAGCCCGAAGAAACGAGGGTGAGCTTTCCAATCGTTGTCCCCGCAAATCGGCGCGTGGAGCCCCGGATTTTGAGCTTGTGGCCTTACCTCGGAGACGCGGACGAATCACCACAGCGCACGGTGGAGCCCGAAATTGCACGCCATTGTCCTAGGCGTGAGCGGACGCGGGGTGCGTCTTTAACTCCAATTGGGACGCAGCGGTTCGCGTCGTGTGAGCGGCAAAAACATGTGCAACTGCGGTTACGTTGCTGTATGGGGATCGCATTGCGATGGTCGTCAGAGCCACATGGCTCTTATTACACGGCAAGCCACGGCGAGGCCCCACTTTCTGTGGCTGTCACGATGGCTCACTCGGGACATCATTGCCAATTCGCCTGGAGATAGCCCGAGATAGCTGTGTTTTAGAGCCTGGTCCAGTTTTCGGCTGCTGCGTTCCCCTCACATGATGAGCTATTCCTTTATAAACATGGGTAATACTCATGCTATGTTACGCCCAATACTCTGCCCCTCACTTGATCCTTTCTTCTAAAATAGAAAATCCCTTCGTCCAGCGCTGCCACCTTGTCACGCATCGAGATGCCGTCCACGATTGAGGGAAGCACAGCGCGAAGCTTTCCTACTATCAAGCATGTCCGCACCTTCATCACGCAAGGGCCAGGGTCAGGCGGCGACTACCACAATGTGCACGGCGGCCATTGGCTCATTGACAGCAAGATATCCACGCCCATGTCCCAGTACGAGAAGTACAGGAAGTCGCGCACGAGCTGGGGTATTAACGTGCTTGGTTCCTTCTGTGTGGAGATTGAGGCGACCGATGGAACCAAGGGCTTCGCGACTGGTTTTGGAGGGCCGCCAGCATGCTGGTTGGTCGCAGAGCACTTCGAGCGGTTTCTGATCGGTCAAGGTGAGTTTAGTGCAACTTCATGGCAAATGACCATGTGCTAATGAATGGTAGACCCCCGGGATACAAACCACATCTTCGAGCAGATGTACCGCGGATCCATGTTCTATGGTCGAAAGGGCCTACCGGTAGCGGTCATCTCCGTCATCGATCTCGCCATCTGGGATCTTCTGGGCAAGATCCGAAACGAGCCCGTATACAAGATGATCGGCGGCGCAACAAGAGAAAGACTGAATTTCTACTGCACTGGTCCTGAGCCGCTTGCAGCCAAGGAGATGGGCTTCTGGGGTGCAAAGGTGCCCCTCCCATATGGCCCGGGAGAGGGTCCTGAGGGACTGAAGAAGAACGTGGAATTTCTCACAAAACACCGCGAAAGCGTTGGTCCCGACTTCCCCATTATGGTTGATTGCTACATGAGCCTGAATGTACAATACACCATCGAGGTTGTGGCGGCGACCGAACACCTCAATCTGAACTGGTGGGAGGAATGTCTCTCGCCTGACGATACGGACGGTTTCGAATTGATCAAGCGTGCACACCCGCGGATGAAGTTCACCACCGGCGAGCACGAATACTCGAGATATGGCTTCAGGAAGCTGATTGAGGGGCGCAACCTGGACATACTCCAGCCAGACGTCATGTGGGTTGGAGGCATGACCGAGCTGCTCAAGATCTCCGCAATGGCAGCCGCGTACGACATCCCCGTCGTCCCGCATGCCAGCGGTCCATACTCTTATCACTTTGTCGTCAGCCAGGCGCATTCTCCATTTCAGGAGTATCTGGCAAACTCCCCAGACGGCAAATCGGTCTTGCCAGTGTTCGGTGATCTGTTCCTCAACGAGCCCATTCCCACCAAGGGCTACCTCGATGTATCTATCCTCGATAAGCCTGGGTTTGGTCTTGAACTCAACCCGAAAGCTCGGTTGATTGATGCTACGAACATCTTGAACCCCGCGCCGGCCAAGTCATTGAAAGCGCCGGAGCAGGCGCCGGTCGAGGCTGAAGATGCTAAGACCAATGGCGTGGAAGCAAATGGGCACGCTGCATAGAAGACAAATCCAAATTCAACGCAGAGCAGCATCGGAATGCATTTCTTTACTTTCATATTTCAGCTATAATGCATGGGCCGGTTGTTTGGGTTTTCGGCGTCGCATCTCCCTTTAACTGTCTAGATGGGTCTGGTGTACCCTACCCTAAGTACACCTGCGACTCGCAGTATGTGAACACAGATACAAGCTGAATGATCTGGTAGATGATATCCTCAACAATGAACAATTGTGCAACCGTTTATTCCGAAACCTATTTTTAGTTGTCGGGGATGATTTTCAGCCGCTTGCGACGAGCCCTTTCGCTGCCTGTGCTTTGAGGCGCGGACAGGGACCGTAAGACAGGGACAGTGGGGCAAGGCGGCGTTAGCACACCGCAGCTTGTTCTTCTAGTGTTGCCAATAAACATTAATTGAGGCTGCGACATCGTGCAAAGTCTTCACTCATCTTCTCATCCCTCTGCTAAACTTCTCCAGTCGCACTTTGACGTTGCTTCTGCTATTCTCCCGTGCCCGCTAAACACTACCCCGCTTGCATCATGGACGCCATCAAGGATGCCGTTACCTCCACGCTCGAGAAGCTGAACATCACCGGCGGCGGCGCGCAGGGCGTTCCCACAAAGGAGCCCACCGAGGAGCAGCTCAATGAGCTCAAGTCCAAGTATGAGAAAGCAGGGCAGGAGCAGGTCTTCGCCTTCTACGACAAGCTCTCCACAGCTGAGAAGGCGGCGTTGTACGAGCAGCTGCAGAACTTCAACCCTGACTACATCAACGAGATCACAGACAAGGCACTCAACCCACCCAAGGCGGAGTCCGCCGAGGACAAGCTCGAGCCGCTTCCCGAAAATGCCACATCGTCGGTCCTCGATTCGAGCGCGGAGGACCTCCAGAAATGGTACGACAGCGGTCTTGAGCTGATTGCAGAGAACAAGGTGGCGGTGGTTCTGATGGCCGGTGGCCAAGGCACACGGTTGGGCAGCTCCGACCCCAAGGGCTGCTTCAACATTGGGCTGCCCAGCAGCAAGTCGCTATTCCAGCTGCAGGGTGAGCGCATAGTCAAGGCTGAGAAGCTGGCCAAGAAGAAGCACGGCAAGGAGAGCGTCACAATCCCCTGGTATGTCATGACCAGCGGACCCACGCGTGCCCCTACACAGAAGTTCTTCGAAGAGAAGAATTACTTTGGACTGAAGAAGGAGAACGTCATCATCTTCGAGCAGGGTGTACTTCCTTGCATCTCGAATGAGGGCAAGATCCTTCTCGAGAGCAAGTCAAAGGTGAGCTCTCTGGTAACCCTCTTTTTGGCTTTGCTGACCCTTTAGGTCGCTGTTGCACCCGATGGCAACGGTGGTCTCTACCAAGCGCTCATCAACGCTGGCGTAGTTTCAGATATGGGCAAGCGCGGCATCAAGCACATCCATGCATACTGTGTCGACAACTGCCTCGTCAAGGTCGCTGACCCTGCCTTCATTGGCTTCTCCGCGTCCCAGAAGGTCGACATCGCCACCAAGGTTGTCCGCAAGCGTGACGCCAAGGAGTCGGTTGGACTCATCCTGCAGAAGAACGGCAAACCTGACGTCGTCGAATACTCCGAGATCTCCACCGAGGATGCGGAGGCCACGGAGTCCTCCGGTCTCCTCAAGTTCCGCGCCGCGAATATTGTGAACCACTACTACTCGTACGAATTCCTCGAGAGCATTCCCGAGTGGGCAAAGAAGCTGCCCCACCACGTCGCGCGCAAGAAGATCCCCTTCGTGAACACGGAGACCGGCGAGACGGTCAAGCCGGAGAAGCCCAACGGCATTAAGCTGGAGCAGTTCGTCTTCGACTGCTTCCCGTTCTTGTCGCTCGACAAGTTTGCCTGCATGGAGGTCAAGCGTGAAGACGAGTTCTCGCCCCTGAAGAACGCGTCTGGGGAAGACAGCCCTCAGAGTAGCAAGAAGGACATAATGACCCAGGGTAAGAAGTGGGTGGAGGCTGCGGGTGCTACCGTAGTCAGCGAGGACTCTGAAGCAGGAGTCGAGGTGTCGCCTTTGATCTCATACGTAAGTGATTGTGTGGGCCAGCTCCAGATCAAGCTAATCATATGTGCAGGGCGGTGAGGGTCTCGAGTTCGTCAAGAACACGACCATTACGGCTCCGGCTGTTATTGAGAACGAGCCTTAAGCGCTATTCGAATGTATAACTGGGGAAGTGTTGCACATGTGTGCTCTAACCAAAGGAGTCACACGGTCTTACGAACATAACGAAACATAAAATATGTGTATACTGAATGTCTTTCGAATATGATGGGCATCTCCGTCCCAAAACGGTGTTTCCGCCATTCTAAGAGTGATGCAGTGAGGGCTACCGGACTTCCCTCGACACTAAAGAGCTCTTACCTCAACAGTCCCATACTCATGTGAGCGTAATCTGGGTCGCTGAAGAACTGGTGCCAATGTCGCACAACGCTAACCAGGGTCCTGCCTCTCGGGCGTCTCGCGTGGTCGACAAGAGGGTCTACCCGTCCGGTGCTATCCCAATCCTTCTGACGAGCGGCTATTGTTCTGCCAAGCGCAAAGCGAAATCACGGTTGAAAGCGCGTGAGCACCGCAGGCTGGGATCAGCGAACAGATGAGCACGAAGGCATGATTCCTACAAAACCACACTCGCTTTCTGGGGGCAGAAGCGCGGCTACGTGATACCCGGAAGTAGGGCGCCCTAAGTACAGGCAAACGTGCAGCGCGCGGATGGAGCCGCATCGCACACTCTGTGAAGCTCGGTTTCGGCAATTCGGGCGAGCTTTGGCCCACGTGCAACATCCAATCTCCTGACGCTGAAAAGATTTCTTGGGAGCCTGGCATGAGCGGCAGACGCAGTGCGAGGGCGTTTGCGGATCTGGAGCTAAGTAATTGGGATCGTAGCACGCTCGAGCCAGCAGATGGCGAGTTGGGCTCGGGCAATCGCGCATTGTGTCATTTCGCGGGGTGCTAGGATGCAGAGGGCAGCTCATGGCTCGGTCGGCTTGCGTGCAGGCGGCTGAGGCGGACAGGCAAATTCGAAAAGGGGCCCGTTCCCGCACGGATGGCCATTCAGATGGATGTGATAGCAGCTTGTCGAGGGTGCTAGCGCCAACGTGGCAAAGCAGGAAGCCTCCCATGGTTGCTTCTGGACCCTTGTTGCGGTGATTCTGCGGTTATGCGACGAAAGAGCGAGCCTTGTTCGCCCAACAGCCCTGGCCCCTTCTCTTCTTTAAAACACGCGCATCGCCCACACAACGCGGAGGACGGACGCAGCTGAGTTGCTGAGGGAAGGACTGGAGATTCGATTGCATTGGTACGTTTGCGCCTCTTGACAGATAATCCCGCGGGAGACCCGCCACGTTTCCCCCCTCGGCGCCCACATTTCATCACCCCTCGAAAATTCTGCCGCTAACGCCCTCGACAGTGAAGGAAACGAGACGTGAACGAGAAGCAGGTGTGTGCGCGCCCATTCACATCTTACCACTGCAACACCCCACGCTCGCACTTAGCCACGGCAATCGCGCAAGCGGCCTCGCAAACGCACCCTCACGAGCCTCTGATACCTCCCCGCCGCCCCTTTCCGCTTCCTACCCCGCCGCCCGCTGTGCAGTACAATACTCATACGCTTCTCACAGATATACCCGGAGGAACCATCAACATGTCTTCCCTATCTCGTCGTGCGTGCTTCAAGTGCGGAAACGTGGGCCACTATGCTGGTGAGCTGCCCTTCCTGCGCGGCTGCCTCGAGGGACAATGTCGCAGCGTTGTCGCAAGACGGCTCGTTCCACGGCTCTTGTGTCGCGCAAACACGCGCTGTGCAATACAGCTAGGCGAACACAGTACTAACGTTGAATCACAGAGGTGTGCTCATCGTCTGAGAGGCTATGCTACAACTGTAAGTCGTCTCCGCGCAACAAGGTTGAACGGTCGCTGATCCAACAACAGGCAAGCAGCCCGGCCACGAGTCCAACGGATGCCCTCACCCTCGCACCACCGAGACCAAGCAATGCTACCACTGCCAGGGCCTTGGCCACGTTCAGGCCGATTGCCCGACTCTCCGCCTGAGCGGCGCCGGCACCAGCGGCCGATGCTACTCCTGCGGCCTCACCGGCCATTTGGCACGTAATTGCCCCAACCCGGGCGCTGGCATGGGACGCGGCGCTGGTGCCGGTGCTCCTCGTGGTGGTTTCGGCGGCTTCAGGGGCGGATTCGGCGGCGGCCGCCCCGCCACCTGCTACAAGTGTGGTGGGCCCAACCACTTTGCGCGCGACTGCCAGGCTCAGGCTATGAAGTGCTATGCCTGCGGCAAGCTCGGCCACATCTCCCGCGACTGCACGGCTCCTAACGGAGGCCCCCTCAACACTGCGGGCAAGACCTGCTACCGCTGCGGCGAGACTGGTCACATCTCTCGCGACTGCACCCAGGCCGAGGTCAACGGTGACGGTGCTGCCCCGATTCCTGCTGCCGTCGCCCCTGTGGTCCCGACCCCCGCCGTTGCTTAGGATGCTTCCGACCTTGAAACTTCATGTCGAGTGCTGCTAGCAACATTGCCATGGCAAATACCACGACATTGATTCATTCGGATTCTGTTTTTGTCTCTTGCTGCCCACTATCGTTTATCTTGCCTTTCCGGCATCATTCGACAAACTTCACGCATCACGAGTTACTGTCATCGAGAAAGGAGAAAAGTTTTCACGAATCCTACGCTGATACCCACGAACGTTATATCCCTTTACGCGGAAAATCTATCATACCATTACTTTGGACAACAAACGGCTTGGCGACACTTGAGGGACGGCATTCTCTATCTTACCTTGTATTTCTGTCGATATCTTGGCCAGACCCTGTCTGGGGCCTGGCAAGGGAAGAAAGACTCGGATAGACTGAACTTGTCGGGGACAACCTAGGAAGGCGGCTGTGGTGGTTTGGTAGTGGAAGTTGGAGGGATTGGGATGGGGCTTTGGAGGACTTCGGAATGGATGGGAACGTGTACGGAAGATGTAGTGTGTGGTTTTTGTCGGAGGAGAGTTGGTTGGCATTGCCCCTGCCCCTTGGTTTCTTTGCGTTTGTCTCTACCCAAACTTGTCACTTGCTCTGGCGAGTTGCATAGCATGGCATGTCTCATAAATCATACATTGATCATACTTGGTCGATTTTACTGGCTAAGCCTATGCGTAAGCGAATCGCAGAGGGCGAGGGCTCTACGAGGTTCGAGCACTATTCACCGCCACAGCTCGCGCTTGCAGGCCGCATGCGATATTAAAGGTGTATCTTCAGCAGTCACAGTATTCCAGGTTTGCATCGTGGTGCGTCTCGGTGCTGTCCAGGACGCTCCTTCCTTCCCACCCTAAACCACTCGACTTAGCGTGAGACCCCTCTGCTCCTTCCCTCGCGACACCTTGACTTAACAGGCTGCTTTGCCTCTTCGCTCCTCTTCTCGTCCTCTCTACTCCCTTACGGTGCATCGCTTTGCTCATCGCTCGTTCAACTCAACGTGTATCCATCCACTGTCATCACTGCACAGCTATGGCGCCATCTTCAGTTGCGAGTGATGACTCCATAAATGATGTGAGTGCATTGGACCTACCCACTTCGCCACTACAGTCTGAGAGGAAGTTTAGCTGATGGCGTAACAGGAAGGCTTCATCGTCGACATTGACGCCATCCAGGCACACGGCATCGGCGCAGTGGACATTGCGAAGCTCAAGGCCAACGGCTACTACACCATCGCGAGCGTGCATGCAGCCACGAGGAGAAGTTTAGCAAAGATCAAGGGATTCAGTGAGATCAAGGTCGACAAGGTCAAGGATGCTCTCGCGAAGTGTCAGGTACAAAACATCACTGCGCGTCCATTGCTCCTGAAGGTCAGTGACTGACAACACGAGCAGCCCTCAGGCGGCGGCTTCCAAACTGCGCATGACCTTGGTCAGCAGCGCAAGAGGGTCCTCAAGATTTCGACCGGCAGCAAGCAGTTCGATGCTATTCTTGGCGGGTGGGTGCATTTCTCTTTTGTTGTATCCAGCTAAATATGGCAGTGGGTTCGCGACCATGAGCATCAGTGAAGTGTTCGGCGAGTTTCGTTGCGGAAAGACTCAACTGTCTCACACCATGTCGGTGATTACGCAGCTTCCGAAGGATCTTGGTGGTGCTGAGGGCAAGGTCGCATTCATTGGTAAGAGTACGAATTGCAGGTAGCCTCGCTAGGACTGATCGTCGGACCTAGATACGGAGGGCACCTTCAGACCCGAGAGGATCACGCAGATTGCTGAGCGTTTCGGGGTTGATCCTGAGCAAAGTATGTATAGTATGCCAACTATGGTCGACGCTAACGATCTACAGCCCTCGAGAACATTACCTATGCTCGTGCAGTCAACTCGGAGCATCAGATGGAGCTACTCAATAAGGTTGCCGAATATTTCATCAACAATGAGTACCGCCTCCTTATCATCGACAGCATCATGGCCTTGTTTCGTGTCGACTATGTCGGCCGCGGAGAGCTCAATGAGCGCCAACAGAAACTCAATCAGTTCCTTTCCAAACTGACCCATGTTGCGGAAGGTAAGCCACCACAGACTCAGAATTACTTCCAGGGCAAGCACTGATGTATCCAGAATTCAACGTTGCTGTCTTCATGACGAACCAAGTGCAGAGTGATCCCGGAGCGAGCGCTCTCTTCGCAGGTGCGGACGGCCGCAAACCTGTCGGTGGCCACATCCTTGCTCATGCTTCTGCCACTCGCATCCTACTTCGCAAGGGTCGGGGAGAAGAGCGAGTTGCAAAGATCCAGGACTCCCCAGGTAGGTTCTCACCGGTGCTCTCGAATCCTTTCTTCCGCTAATGATGATCCAGATATGCCAGAGAAAGAAGCTACCTACATCATCACCAACGGTGGTATCAACGACGCTGAGAAAGCATGAATCTGCCACGGGCGTACGAATATCTGATTGGATCCATAGACGGGCAGCATGAAGGTCGTGCAATCGTATTCGAGGTACGAAGTAATGTAGGATCGGTCCATTTGTTTGTGCCAATCTTAGCACCATGTTTGATATTCACAGTTAGCACATGGTACCGTGAGAGTGAGATGGGACTGTTCGCGCCACAGTGCAGTATATGCTATCATAATTCATAACTTTGCAGCATGGAGAGTCTTATCCCTCAGACGAAAGCCGTCACAATCCTCGACTATGCTAGGTTCTCTACAACGACCCAAACATTGGCAGCGTTACCTGTCTCTACAGTTGTCTTTCCTCTCCGTTCACTTCTTTCAGTCTTCCTCGCCTCCCTAAATTGCCTTCTGACATCGTTCTTCTCGTGCCTCAAAGCCTTCTTCTTCTCCTGATGACGTTTCTTACTCTCCTTCCACTCCTTACTCTTCTTTCCCAACCCCTTCTTCCTCAGTTCTCTCCTCGCCTGTCTATGCTCACGCTTCAGATCCCTGCGCTGGTGCTGGAATTCACGCATGACGGCGCGCTTCGTCCGCTTCTGCTCGATCCTCTCCTCCATGGCCGCCTTGTCCTTTGCCGCTTTCTCAATCGCAGCAGCGCGCTCGCGCTCAATGTCTGCGGGGGCTTTCTTCCCCTTCGCGCGCGAGGCTTCGGCTGCAGCGTTAATCTGGCGGACGCGCGCGGTGAAGTACGTGGATGCGGCGGTGTATGCTTTCTCGTCGGTTTCATCGTCGTCATCTGAGTCGGAGTCGGAGTCGCTGTCAGAACTGTCTGATGAGAGGGATGATGCGTCGTCATTGTTGTCCTGCTTCCGGGAGGCTTTCTTCGCGGCGTGCTTCTCGAGTTCGGCTGCGACGTCGTCGTGAGGGGTCGTGTGCGAGTTCCCGCGGTACACGCCCGTCTCTTGCACATCTCGCGTTGCACTATCTCTCGAAGCCGTCGGCACGCTTGACGCTGCGGCACTCGCCCTCGGCGTACTGGGTCCTGCAGCGCCGCACCCACTTTCACTCCTGCCGCTGAACTGCTTCCCGAGATCAGTCCCCCACGCCGCAGCGTCCTTCCCGAACTGCTCGCCCCAGACCCCCATCGTCTTCCCGAAGTCTTCGCCCCATTTCCCGAGGTGTTGCCCTAATGCTTCCCAAGTGTTGTCGCGAGTGGCCCATTGGCCACGACTTGAGCCGAAACCTGGAGGCCCGCGGGGTCCAAAGCCGGGGGGTCCATGGGGTCCGAATCCAGGGGGGCCATGGGGTCCATGGCCTGGTGGGCCAAAGGGGGTGAACCCAGGGGGGCCGTGTGGGCCATGGCCTGGCGCGGAGAAAGGTGACCAAGGGCCGCCTCGCCCTCGGAAGCCGCGTCCGCCGCGTCCGCGCCAGCCTCCAAATGGTGGGCGTGGCCCGTCGCTGCTTTCTGGGTACTCTCCTGGGATGGAGTGGGGTGGGTCGTCATTGTCCGCCGTAGCTGAAGCTCGGTCTCGTTCGGCGTATTCCCTTTCCAGCCGCGTCTTCTCATTCTCAGGAACCTGAGCTTCGGCACATTCGCGTGTGGTAGAAGTGCTCAGGGGCTGAGATGTATTCCTGAACTTTTCACCCATGTCTCGGAGCATGACGGCGGCAATGCTCGGCTCGTTGACGGTGGCTTCCAGCGCTTCCACCCAGGGATTCAAAGCCTGCGCTCTCATCGCTGGCGTAGCCTTTGGGTCGAGGACACCCGCCACCGCGCCCGCACGTTGGCTTCGCTCCTCGGGTACCTGGGCAGTGTCCAGCAGCGCGACGAACGAGCGCAGTGAGACCTTCAAGCCCCTCGGAGCAAAGAATGCTTCGTTCGTGGCGTCCACATAGCTCCTCACTAGCTCGACGCTGGGATTTGAGTCCTGTGAAGCGGGCTGGATGAGGTCCGCAGGCGTACATCCTGCCGCTGCACACAGCGCATTCAAGCCGTCGAGGAAATCGAGAAACTCTGCGGGGCGGATCGAATGCGCGTGCAGAGCCTTTGCATACGCTCTTAGAAACTGCACAGGCTCTTCGCTTCTGTTGACGTCGGTGGGAAGGGTGTCGGTGGATGCTGCGGGCCATGCGCCGGGGATATGTGCATCAGGATGTACTCTATGCTCTACCTTCTTCTCCTCACGGCGTGCGCGGGCTTTGCCTTTGCGTCCGGTAGGAACGGTAGTGTCTTGCGGAATGGCTACGCAGCGTGTGAGGCGCGGTGCATAGCGGACGTCTGTGTCAGGCTCGTGCTTTGTGAATTGCAGCGCTGCGGTCAAGAGGACAGATTGGTCCGGCTGTGGCGCTGTTCTAGTAGCTGTCCCCCCTGTTTGTCCTACGGGCACATTCTCGCTGCCTTGGACGTGCTGGACTGGTACGTTGCGCGACCCTTCTTTAGCAAGCCCCTCGGCAGCAGCGCGATGCGCATGCACCTGCGCGCCGGCGGGAATCTCGTACTGTGGACTCGCTTCATTGAGGTGCAAGCCGCTCACGTTCAGGTGCTCTGGGCTTAGGGGTGGAATGCCGTTCCGCGCATCGTGGAGGGCTTGCTGCTGCGCTTCGTCGTAGGAAGGCGGGAGGTCGTCATAGTGGGGGCCGCCTGGGCTGTTCGCTGGCGTTGGGTCAAAGACATCCTCGGAATCGGATTCAATGTCATCAGGGAAGGAGCTGGAGCGGGGAGTGAAGCCCGGATTAGAAGTTGTTGATGAAGGTGGAGGAAGGTTGATGTGGTTGGAGGCGGGTGCTGGTGGGGGCCTGTCTGCCATGATGGATGGAGTACCACAATGGTCACACGCCGTGGGGAGCTCAAAATTCTCAGATATATGTACCACTGCGCTGCAGAAGATATAAAACAAATGGGGGAGAGCACTGCTAGCTAAAGCTTATATCGACGTCGCATCGTCGCCTGATGATAGACTAGCTCTGGCTGCCGCAACGCTCCGCCTTCTCGAAGCGACCATCGCAGAAGCGAGTGCGATCGTACGTCGTGTTAGGCAGAGCTAACACCCCGTGCTTGCTGCTGCCTACGCGGGCTGCCAATGAAGTAGCGCTGACCGCTAGAGACCGCTAGAGACCGCGCGGCCTACCACGTTGCGGACAGCTGTGCGAGGGTGGCTTTGTTGTAGAGGTGAGGCTGTGCAAAGCGGGTAAAGGTATGGCGATGCGGAGAGCTGTGCAGGTCAAGGTAGAAGTCATCTTATTTTGAATCTTGTGACGGCCTTCTAGTTTTGCAGTGAAAGCCTGTTCTTTTTCGGATTTCCGAACTTATCTAGTGGATGTTGTTGCGCGGGGTCTGCCGCCATTCCACGCGTCGCTGACCAGCTGGCGCCCGCGGTAGAGCTTGCGACAACAATGACTGCACTCGCGCCTTCTCTTGTGACATCATACCAAGACGAGACTTCTGGATGTTACTCTGCATGTTGAGTGTATCACTTTGTACCTTCCCATGCATTCCTGCTGGTGTCGTCCTTGTAGTCGGACTGCACCTCCGCTGGAACGGTCTAGGAGTATTATGACATCTCGAATCGATTCCATGTAGCATCTGTACAGATACGATCGAAACATTCGCATAAACATTCACGATCTCACAGCTCAAGCCCCTATGCGAGGCTAGCTGTATACGCGTGTCCGCCCATCTCATAAGGTTGTAGGCGAGCAGAGAACCTGCGCGTGGCCCATATCTCATGCTTCCATACAGGAACTTGCATCGCGTGGAGTGAAGACAAGCCGAAGAGGAGCTGTATTGTAGTCACAATGAACGTATCAAAAGCCTCGCTCTCATCCAACAAGAGAGTGAGTATGACCGTGCTGAAAAGTACGGAGTTGGAAGAGGAGTTGGTTCGCATGGCGAAGGTGGGAGTAAGAATAGGGTTGCAAGAGAAGGTTCGGACCGAGATACGTAGAAAAGGGGCTATACCACGCAAGTACACGAGGCAAATTTCCTAGTATAAGATGAACTAATCAAAAAGCAAATACATCCTGCGAAAGAGTGCGAGCTTGTGCGGTCAATGCTGTTTTTGATGTACGAATGAAGTACATTTGACACATCGGGCCGCGGCTGTGGTCGGCCTCCGACCTCACCGACATCACACCATCCCAGACCCACAGTCTCTCCGCCCAAACTTATACGGCAGCGGAAGCCAGAACACTCTACAGCCGTAGCCTGCTCCTGACCTAGAAGTATGTACTCAAGACGTCATTTGGTTTCTTCCATACATTGACCCACCAAATCCATTGGTTCGCATGAATTTGGCAGATCGCAATATGTTCTGAGAATATAAACATTGCTATTTGCTCTACCATGGCCAACAACCCTCATATTCGGCATCTCAATGCCGCTGAAAGTCATTGTGGTCGGCGCTGGCCTCGGTGGTCTGGCTACCACCATCGCCCTCACCAGGGCTGGCCATAATGTCGAGGTGCTTGCCCATGCTGTATGCCATGACGTGATTGCTCACACCTCGCAAGGTCTTCGAAAAGTCCTCCTTCAGCAACGAAGTCGGCGCCGCCATCCACCTCGCCCCCAACGCAACCCGCATCCTGGACGCATGGCACTGTGATCTGGAAGCCATGGCGCCTGTCCGCTGCGAGCATATGAGCTTGTCGAACAAGCAGGGCAACATTGTTAACATGTTTGTGGTACGTGCTAGAGCATCTGTACTTGATTGAGAGCGTCCAACTAAACAGGGAAAGACTACGGATGAGCTTCAGAAGCGGTTTGGCTTCGATGATGAGTGGCTGTTGGTGCACCGTGTGGATCTGCATAATGGGCTGCGCAGGACGGCGGAGGCGGGGTTTGGGGGGAGAGCGCCGAAGATCCATCTAGGCTGCGGTGTCGAGTCGTTAGTATGAGGCTCAAGCACTGATGAAGAAGCGGGATGTGCTGATTAGGAGGCAGGATCCTAGCGCTGGGAAAGTGATGCTTGCGGATGGGCGAGAGTTCCACGCCGACGTGATCATTGGCGCGGACGGCGTGCATGTAAGCGCTTTCCTTCTGTCGAAAACGCATATATCAGGCCACTGACCGCGGGCACATAGTCCCGAACAGTCCACAGCGTCGCAGCCGAGCCCCAAAAGAAGATCAGCACCAGGCAAACCTGCTTCCGCTTCCTCGTCCCAACAGACAAGTTATCCTCCAACCCCTCCGCCAAAGCCCTCGTCGATAGAATAGGTCTGAAAGGCCTGCACGCCTTTCGATCAAAGACCGAACAACTAGTCCTCTACCCCTGCCGCTCGGGCTCCCTCATCAATTGCGCGGCATTCCTCCCGACCGACGATTACGATGATGACATCGGCGAGTCGTCGTGGCTCAACTCGAGCCAGCACAGCGACTTGATGGCTGCGGTTGAGAGCTACGGGCCCGAGCTGCGCGAGTTGTGTAGTCTGGCTGAGGACGTCAAGCTGTGGAGTCTGGTGTCTAGGGATCCGCCGAGGAGCTTTGTCAAGGGGAAGGTGGCGCTGGTTGGGGATGCGGGACATCCCATGCTCCCGCGTAAGTACATCCCTCGTCCTGCCTGGATATGGCTTCGATTTTCCTGACTTGCGACCGCAGATATGGGCCAAGGCGGTGCGCAAGCTTTCGAGGACGCGGCCGCATTGGGCGCCCTCTTACCCGCAGATACCACGCCAGAGCAAGTCGCAGAACGGCTGCGCATGTACAACGACGTGCGGTACGAGCATGCTGTGACCATTATGTTCCTGTCTAGAGTCGGGGAGCAGTTTCAGGAGGTTGTCATGGGTGATCTGAGGCGCTTTGTCCCTAGTGCCCGTATGCCTGAGGATATGTTTGAATACTCTTGGTGCTCGTATCCGACGAGAGATGCCGAGAGAGCTCTGGCTTCGGCGTCGAACTGACGTTTTTTATTGGGTTTTTGTGCGTGAGAATGAGGCAGTGCGTTGTGTAACGGTGTGGATCGGTAAGGACTGCCTAGTAGCCACGTGTGAGTAAGTTGGAGTACTCGGAGCAGCATTGGTAGTAGAGGCTCCTGGATAATCTCCATCGTGCACCGGAAAAGTAGTCAACGTAACCTTATTCCGTCCAATTCTAGTCACTGTATCAAGTTCCGTGGTAGCTAGGTGCGTCCGGCTCATAGCGTAGGAAACTGTATTCTCTCCATCGACGTCAAAATATCATTCTGTCAAGCGGAGCATGTTCTTGCATGTATCTAGCCCTATGTACACTAGACTCGGTTGGATACCGTTGATGCAGATCAAAAATATTCTCAATGGCCCTCACGCCTCACTTCCCCTCCTCATTCACCGCGAATTTCTTCAGCTCCTCCATCGTCGCGCCCTCCAACGCCCGCTTATTTGTCGCACTCAGCACTACCCTCGGCACTTTCCTGTCATCATCCCCAGTCCTAGCATTAAATGCTTCCTTCCACCGCGCCACGCAAAGACACCACTTGCATCCATCCGTCAGCCCCGCCTGCCTCAAATCATTCCCTCTCGCGGCGGAGAAGTCGAGAAACTCGTTGGTGACGATGCCCGCTACGGAGTGGTTGCCGGCGTCGGAGCGCGGCGCTTCGCAGTAGCCTGTACGGAGGAAGCCTGTGAGGGGGGAGGTGCCGTGAAGGCTTAGGGGCTGGTTGTGGACTGTGTGCTGGGTTAGCAACGTGCAGGGGCGGTTGTGGCTGCGGCGGTGCTATGTATAGGGGATAAGGTGGGAATAGCAAGAGGTGAGGGTATGTATGTGCGTCAGGCGTGCCGTCGGTCCACGTGCGGCATGAACGCCTGTTTTCCTTTCTTTGCCGTGTCTTGCCTTGCGTTCCATCTCTTGCAGGTTGACGCCCGGGAACGGGGAACAGTCTCACAGCATCCAATTGTTTTCGCAAACGCGGTGCCGAGAACGTGAACAGGCAGCGTTTCTGAGCCCCAGACCAGGCAAATCACCACATTCCCTCGCCAAGGCCCACGCAGAGCACTGACCGCCCACCCCTGCCCATCCTCACCTGAAACACGAAGTCCGTAGGTGCAGCTTACCGTTCTTGTCCATGATGGGTTTCTTCTCCTTGTCCTGAACAAACTTGATTTGTACGTCATGAACCTTTGCGTAGCGTCGTTTGGTAATGCCCGTAAGGAGGTTCTTGAGCAGGCGCATGGATGGTTATTTCGAGGTGTTAGTCGTGATGCAGTGATGTGCGCAGAAAGGGTCTAAGCGTGGAGATGACGTGAGGTGCGTAGGGCTGAATGACGTTCTCGAAGCGACGGGTGGACAGGGGTGCTGGGTGTTAGGCGATCGCGGCGATCGGTGGAACAGACTGGGTCAGGGCTCGGATCGCGGTGCGAAAGTCTCATAGAGATGTTGGGGGCTGTAGGTCCTGTTCATGCCGCGTCGATGGATTTGCCCAAAGAGCTCCTGTGCAACACTCGCGAGGGTGCGTCGGTCCTGCTGTCCAGATGCTGCCTGGCGTTCGGGCGGGAGTCCACTTTTTCGGCTGCACTACGGCCGGGTCCAGTCGCCAAGTCGGTTCGGCGGACGGAGAACACCCAATGCGTTGGGTGACTCCACGGAACTAGCGTGTTTCCCCAAGACGTCTGATACAAACACAAACTGCATAGGATAGACGAGATCGGATTGGAGGAATAGCTTTTGATTGGTGTTCTACACGCAACGTTGCAGTGGCAGTGCAACTCATTTTGTTTATCCATTATGCATCATGACCGTTCGTAGACATTGGTAAGCTCCAGCTGAGCACCGCTAAGATATGTAGGAGGTGGGGTAAGCAGCAGAACTCCAGGACCCATATGCAAAGCCCGTCCGTGGGCAGGTAGAGTATATGCAAAAATTAGAAAGACAGCCCATAGTCCTAGAACACAAATATGAGACATCCCAAAGGAAAAGTAAATCCAACACCAAGTTTTATGCAATTTGCCTCGGGGACAAGGGCAGGCCGTTATGAGTGGTATATGTCGTGATAATGATGATTGTTTAGCGGTGCGCGCCAGCACCGGCCTTGATCTCTCGCTTCATCTCTTCGAGCTTCTTGTGCATCTTGAGCAGATCGTCGCGTTGAGCCTGAGAGGGCGGGGTCGCCGACTCGGTCAGCTGCCAGTACAGAGCTTCGTACTTTTTGTAGTACCTTTGAAACTTCTGGCTAAGCTCAACGGTCTGGCGGAAGCTGAGACTAGGTACCGTAGGAGAGGTCTGCGACGACGATGAGTCGCCTGGCGAGATTTGCGAGCTTTGTGGATAGCGAGCTGCACGCGCGGTATCGATGCTATTGACTTTGCGAACTTTTGTAGAGGGAGTGGATGAGGAGGAGCCGTCGGACCGGCGTTTGAGCGAGGTGATGGACGAAGGGGCATTGCCATTTGGTCGACCGTGGGCGTTGGCGGGCGTGCCGTTTGGCGCGGAGCGTTCGACCTGAGGCTTCTTGACGGCAAGATTATGGTTGTGGATGTCGCTGTCCAGGTCGTTGGCCTTGCGCTTCAACGAGCGATCGGAGTTGCTTGACAAGTTCTTAGCGGGAGAGGGGGCACCAGACAGGGCCTTGTGGACAGGGTGGCTGTCCTCGAAGTCACTAGCATTGACAGGTGGGGAAGCGGACAGCGGCGATGGATTCTTGGGCTTGGTGTTGACAGGCTTGGTCGGCCTGAACGGGCGGTTCTGCTGGAGATCGCGGGAGGCCATCTTAGGTTTGACGCGGGGAGAGGGGGCTTCGGCGGAAGGCGCGACCTTCTTCGGGCGGATCTTGTTGGCGTCGGCAGGAGCGGCGCGGTTGGAAGGTGCAGTGGTAGAGAGTTTAGGCGTCGAGGTTGCAGCCGGTGCAGGCGAGTTCTTCGCGGGCAGCGGTGAACTCTTTGCTGGCGCAGGTTCCCTCAACGGCTTCATAACTCTCTCCTTCACTGTCTTCTTTGGCTTCGCTTCAGGATCCTTCACCTTTCTCTCCACCTCCTTCTCCCCAGCTTTCTTCGCAGCGGGCTTCTTCTCATTCAACTTAGACATCTTATGGAGGGGCGTAGAAGCCTTCTGTGGCTTCTCAGGCGCCTTTACGCTGAGGCGTGAGAGGCACTTGCCTTGGCCTCGCTCGTCACGTGGCAGGAGAATCTGCCAAAGCTTGTCCTCCTTGGACAAACGCAAACGATCAAATGACTTGATAGCGCTGTTGATGGCCTGCTCTCGGTCTTCCTGGCTCTTGTAGGGGAACTTGTAGGGATCGATCTCACGAAAAGACTTGTCAGTCAGCTGCCACTTTTCTCCGTCGTCTGCTGTGTGTTTGGCGATCTTGGGCAGCAGGTCTCGAACGTTTGCTACTGATGTCCGACATGTCTGGGCCAAGTAGGACTCTTTGGCGGGCTGCATAGCAAGCAGATGGATTATGGGGACACGAAGAGCAGCAAGAACGGCCTGATTGGCGCCGCCAGGTTGCGAGGTGGGTGGCCTCTTGGTCATGGGTGAGGAAGGCACGCTGAGCAGCGGCGACCCGGTGCCGGAAGGAGCGAGGTGGCTCGGCACGAAGCCTTTGGAAGGAACGCGGCGGTGTCCTGCATTGCGCATATCGCCGACAACGGTCCTGAGAGGCAGCACTTGTCAGTCTCATGTTCACTAAACCACTGTTGATTTGCAGCAGTACGACACAGCCAAGCGTCACTAAGGGACACCAGGGAGGCATACTTGTTGGCTTCCTTCATCTCTTTCACAGCTGCCATGCTGTTCTTCAGCTGTTCCAACGCCGAATCGACACCGGCAGTCACATTCTCTGCCTTGTGCAGCACGAGGCTGTGCTTGATCAAGCTGGCGAACTCGAGGTTGTCGTCGCTACCAGTCCCGCTGGAGTGGTACAATTCGTTTCTGGTGGTCTCGGAGGTGCTCTGTAGAGTAAAGGTCTTGTCGCCGTACTTGAGTTGCTGTGTGTTTGTCAGCCGTAGTCCTTGTCTAGAATCCTCCACCGCCAACGCTCGAAGCCGACCCGACAGCTGCGAAGCTGGTGTGGTGAGAGTGTAACGTACAGGTGTGCGTCCGAAGAGGATGTGCGGAGGTTTCCCGGTCCGCACGCTCTCGAGGAGCTCGTCGACAATATCCTGGGTCATGTCCACTTGCATTGCCTGGATGGGCGTTGTTTTGGCTACCCTCGAGCCGATGTCGCTGTCCGGGGCGCCGAAGAGGGCAATGCTCCCCGAGGGAAGCAGTGAAGTCGCCATGGTGAGGCTGTCAATGGGAGCTGGGGACGACGATGCAACAGAAAGCGGAACCAGGTGTGTGCTCGCACCCTGAGGAGGTCAAGGGAAACGCTGCATGGAGAGAGCACCCAGGCACTCTGTAGCAAGCACAGCACAGCGCAGCACAGCGCAGCAACAAACAAGAGGCGAGCTGTGGCCGTGGCAGGAGCCCCGTTTGGCGTGTGGGATGTTAGGAGGGCGGAGGAACGAACAAAGGGCTCGCAGCTCGGAGGACCGTCAGACCAGGTCAGACTGTCATAGCGCGCGATGGTCCCGGAATCGAGGCAGGGTGGGCGCACGGGTACTAAGGTACGGTGCTGAAACGATTGGCTGTCACGGAGGGAATGAAGGCGGCGATGTCATTCACTCTGGACAGCACTTGGGACCACGACGGTGTAAGGGCAGAGAGAGGAGCGGGCAGGCACAGCGGGCAGACAGACAAGCACGCAGGCGGGCGGGTGTTGGGCCAGCGTGCATGGCTGCATGCCACGGCTCTCTAGCGGTGGAGGCCGGAGAGGGCGGTCGAGGCAGAGCGACTAGAGCGACTGCGCCAATTCTGGAGGGCGAATCCAGCGCGGGCCGCGTCCAGTGCCTCGTGCTACCTCGCGCTGGCTGCCCGCTGCAAGGCATTGCGCCCATTCCACGCCCGGCTGCCCATGTCGGCGGATCGAGCACCTCTGCGGCGCCCACCACACGCAGTCACAGCGCGAGGCAGAGCACTGCCAGTCGCGCCCTGGGCCCGCTGCCCGCTCCCGAGCACGGCGACGAGCGTGCTGAGGCTGGCGCTGGCGCTGGCGCTGTCTGCGCCGAGGCGCTGCTGCTCGCCTCTCGTGGCAGGCCTGGCTCCGCGTTTAACAGCGGCGGAATTTGGATGCCGGGCCCTGCACTTGCACCCTGGCCCGGTCCATCCGCGCCAGCGCATCCTGGCGTGCCTGTTTCGAGTGCAGTTGTTTGAGCCCCAGCAGCACCGCACCGCCGTGCCGCTTATCTGCTGGCGAGCAGCTCGTCGGCCGCGCTCCTCTGTGCCCGCTGAGCAGCCCTGGAGAGCCGGAGGGCGGCGTCGGCTGACGCAAACGCGGGCGCGCAGGGCATCGAGGCTGGCTGGCTGCTGTCATCCACCACGGCGGTCCGCTGCGCTCAATGGGGAACGCCACGCCAACGACTACGCCAGCTCGAGCTACCCTCCAGCCCTTGTCCTATGTGCGGGACGACCAGCGAGGCCCCGCAATAGTGGTGCGGAAACACCCACCGAGCACCCCCAACGCCAGACTCACCTCCATCAAAGTGAAATGCCGTCTGCGTGCAGACGCCGCCGCGAGACAGTCGCAGGCGTTCGCTCTGCACGCAACCTTCGCCTTGCTGGTCCGGCACGCCCCGGGCAAGCGCAGGCGACGGCGACGGCGGCTCCACCCCCACTCTCTCTGCGTGATGTGGCCCACGCCCAACAAGCCCCGAGTTGACTCCAGCCCTCATGCGAGGGCGCCCGCACCGAAGCCTCGCTTTCCCCAATATCCTGCGGCACTCGATGAGCACTGCGCACTAGCGGACGACTAGAGAAGTCGATCCGGAAGCGTATGCGCCATCTGACTGTCGGCTCGACGGCCAGCAGGATTAGCCGGCATCCCACTGCGTGTGCATGAGTAACCACACCTGCAGACGATGCTCGTGGTGTCGCTCCCCTCCTGCAGCGAACCCGCCGGACGCCGACGTGTGCATGAACTACCTCCAATTGTTCTCCTGCCTTTCTGGCAATCACGAACCCAAACTGGCAGGCCCTTCAATCTCGCACAAGGCCCTCACGGCAAACCGCAGTCTATCGTCTGGCTAGAGCTGCATTGGGCCATGCCCGCCGAACCCAAGTCCCCTCGATATGCTCTTGCCCCCTCGCAGCTTCTGGAAGCCTTCCGCACTGCAATATGTGAACCCTGGATATCTCCCCTGGCTAGATTGCGGTTGACGTTGACCGCGGGGTACATAGATTGCGTTGCACAAGACGCGCCACCGACCAGCTGTGAGGAAATCGCTGCGTCCACGTACACAATGGCAGCACAGCACAGGGTGAACATCTCCACCTGAGTGCGACCACGCAGGAACCGTACGAGTACCTATCCTGTTTCGTGCCCGCACATGACCACAAGTGCACCATTGGGTGGAAATTCTTACAAACCCCACAAAACCAACAGTCGATGCGACCGCGGACATTGGTACTCGTTCAGGCGTACGCGGCATCCTGATTATATTAACGTCTGGCGCTTCCTTCGCTTTGCGAGGCTGCTAACCGTCTGCTAACTGTGTCTTCCCCAGAGTCGCCTAGACATCCCGTCGGTACGGGTGCTGAATACGACGGCGATTGATTACACTGGCTGCACGTTTCTATAACGAGAGCAGCGTCTCAATGCATTTATGAAGTCACGACGAAGCGTACAGCAGTCCATAATATCCCATATTATAGTAACGGTGACGGCGGTCCTGCCATCTCTGCACCCCTGCTGATCGACCGTCGGCGTGCCATGCCGTCCTCACCATGCCAGGCACACACCCTCCCACCACCCATACTCCACTGCACACCTATTGTAGAGCACTCGGTCAGGTGCCACCTAACACGTTCCAAGGCGTCGTGTTCTTGTAGAACCAATCGACGCTACGCCGCCATGTCACCCTTCTCAGCCAGCACCCAGCACCTCTAGCCTATATTTGGCAGTCCACCTCGCCGCCAGGCACACGTCTGCTTACCCAAGCAGTCAGCCAACAAGGCACTTCACCCACCGGCGCACGCCCGTCCCACCCTCGCAGCCACTGGATTCCGCGCGCGACAGCCACACACCTCAGATGCTCAGCAGATCTGCAGCGCGGTGGATCGTGTCGCTCAGCACCCGTCACCTGCGCGCCGCCGATCGCGACGGCGACGGCTTCGGGCAGGCCTCGACGTGCCAGAGATTGGGGTGCGCGGCGGGGATCTGCTGTCGGCGCGCGACCCGGGATCGTCGCACGCTTGCTGCAGGGCCAATCGCTGGAGGCGTGGCGCGCCGTTGACCCAGGTATCCACAAGTACCGTCCGTGCCGTACCTTGACTGTGGGTGGACGTTTTTAGCCTTCCAGATTTCGAATGCTTTGCACCAGAGGTGTTTGTGAACAAAAAGAGGGTTGGGTGAATATGTAGAGGGTGCGGTGTGGTGTTGCTGGGCGGTGTAGCAGGATGCGGAGACGTCATGTGTGGGCTGACCAACACGGATGGGGAGTGGGTCAGCATGGGATGCTTGGGTTGTGGCGTGAGTGCTACACTGGGAGTTGCTCGTGCGATTGAACCAGATCAGCCACAGTTTGGATCTCGGGTTCTTGATGAGTCTCCGGATCTAGAGGGTAAGCCATACCTTGGATTTGCTGCATCGGAAACAGCAACAATGCCCCTCGGTCGCTCTGCGCAGTACAATATCTTTATCCTGGAACATGTGGGAATTATAAGTACTGTAAAGCATGCTTATAAACCAGCGTGTCCAATCGTCTCTCCAGCTGTATGAGGCTGTTACTCACTGGCTTGCCACCTCGAGCCGGGTCATCACTGCTTCCAAGCATAGTATTGGTGTCCTGGCATGTGCATTCGACCTGGTGGAAACCTTGTGGGGCACAGGATCCCACCACAGATCTCGAATATAGATGCAGGAAGTCAAATTAACAAAGACCAGCGCGAAAGAAACCCGAAGCCCCGGAAATTATGCATCACCGTCGTCCGCATCAGTCAGACTGGCTCCAAGCCCACCCTCGCGGGCATGCTCGTCTTGGACATGAAGCTTATGGATGAAGATGGTCAAGGAATGGACATCGAGCGAACTTGAACGAAACGAGGCTGCCAATTCTGCATCTCGTGCGGCGAGTACCCCGTGGGCTCGACCGACACGATGCGCGTGATAGGCATGGCAGTCGACCAGGACGACGCGAAGAGAGTGTTTAAGACGGCACTGAAGAGATTCAAGACATGACTTCAGGATCGCCAGATCAGCAGGAATGTGCACAGGACGGTAGCTGGGCTGTGGGTGTGGGTTGAGTTGTTGGAGAGTCGGTTTGGAAAGTTCACGGAGGAGGGGGAGCAGTGGGTGGGAATACGTGGTGCTGTCAGGAAGGTGATGGGAACTGGGGTTCGAGGAGAGGAGCTTCAGAGAGTTGTGCTTCATGGATGTGAGATCGAGGGAGATGAAGATGCTGTGATGGTGGACGTTTGAGTCGGTCTCTACGGCATGGGTACGGGGTATGATTTCTATAGTTCCTACAGTCTTCATGTAGAAATGATACTACAAACAAGTGAGGAGCCTTTTACGCCGTTGAGTCAGAGTCTTCGGAAACTGCGGGCTGCTTGCTCTTAGGCGTTGTGCCTCAGCTGGTGCTCCATGCATACCTAGCGCACATCTCCGGCTTCGATATCTCGACATGTTGATGATGTTGGTGAATGAGTAGGATCACAGTCACTGCCATCGTCCCATCTCGGCCGCCACTCAATTTTCTTTTCATCCCTATGCAGAGCCATGCATAGCGTGTGTCATCCGGCTCGCCTGCCTGGTCCTCTCGTTCCGCGGCCCGCTCCTCTGCTTCCACCGCTTCTCTATCTTCTGCTCCTGATTAGGGGCCTGGTATCCTTCTTTTAACTCTTTCCTGCTGGTCGTAATTTTGTAACCTGATGGCTAAGTGCGAGAGTTTTTGCGCGATCTGACAACATTCAGGTCGGGTTTTGTCAAAGGTATGCTAACCCGCAGACCATGCTCCACAAAGAAGCTCTTCTGTTTCTCCTTTCTGGCGATCGTAGACTGCAGCCATGGTGGCCTGTCCTGCTGTGCTTCTTATGCTGCCTCTAGACTTCTGAGTGCTATCCAAGTGTCCCAAATGCCCATCCTGGACTGCACAACGTCAGCACGATCATACTCCCACGCGGCCATCACGCGCTCATCGATCTAATCCTAGCCTTGAGCATCTCGTCCAAGTAGTTTACCATGGGCCTCTCTTGTCAAATTGTGGGGTGGTGGAGATTGCCTCGCGCGGCGAGCTCCTTCCTCTTCTTCATAAAACCAGCAGCCACCAGAAGCACGATACCTATACAGTCGTCATCCAGCACAGGTCCAGCATACGATGGCAAAGCGCGACGCAACAAAGTCTCATGTCGCGTACCTGACGCGCATCGATTGGGTGGGGGTCGAACCGCCCTAGCGAGCTGAAGCGAGACGGTATCCGGGGTGATGGCGCGAACAGTAAACAAGCACGCACGACATTGACTGCTCGAGCTCCATTACCACCCCCACTTCACCTTCACCGCTGTACTCTGGTCTTGTCGGCGACCTCTTACTTTCTTCTCTTCTTCATTTTCTTCAACAAATCGATCGAACAGGACTGCATTTCGGCGGTTCTGCTACAGCTTTGGAGGCTATTCTTCGTCGTAGGAAACAACAAAAAAGTCAAGACGACAGCACAATGGCACTCTCAACCGGAGCCCGCACCAACGGCAGCGGCGGCGCCACTGTCGCTCAACGGTACGCTCTCCCTGCCCCCCCTCTGGCCGTGACGCACGCTAACCCCACCTCAAAGCCTGCAGAAAGAGCTCATGGACATCATGATGAAGCCCACGCCCGGCATCACCGCCTTTCCCGACGACGAGAATATGAGCCGCTGGACTGCCACTATTGACGGCCCCGAGTCAACGCCGTACGAAAACCTCGTCTTCAAGCTCAGCATGGAGTTTGGTGCCACGTATCCGTACGCCCCGCCCACGGTGCTCTTCAAGACGCCCATCTACCATCCCAACGTCGACTTCAGCGGCAGGATCTGCCTCGATATCCTCAAGGACAAATGGAGCGCCGTATACAACATTGGTACCGTGCTGCTGAGCCTGCAGAGTCTGCTCGGAGAGCCAAATAAGTAAGTTCACAATTTACTACGCCTTGCAATAGCAGGGCTAACCGCACAATAGCTCGAGCCCGCTCAACGGCCAGGCTGCCGAGCTTTGGGACAAGGACATGGACGAATTCAAGCGTCTCGTCCTTGCGCGCCACAAAACGCCCGAGGAGCTTGATGCGGCTGGTCTTTAAACGACCCCAAGCTCTCAGTAGACGCCAAGGCTACGACATGGAACGTTCCTCTCCACTTTGGAGTCTTCTTGGATACACTCTGGTCCGGCAATCAGTCCTGCAATGTGGCTTGGGACAATGACGGGAGACGTATGTCTCCAACATGAGCACTCACGAGATCACGAGGCACAAATACGTTACGCTCGTGCTGATACGGTCCGGGCTGCTTCTTTTTCTCTTTGATTTTGCATTGCGTTGGCATGGCATAGGTGGAGTTTGGATGGAGCATTCGAGCGGGGGTGTTCATTTTGGCTGTCGGGGTTTGATTTCCTACATAACCGATCCTATTTTGCTCCCAAAGACATGACTATTTCGCATTCTCAGTTGGTCTTATGCATATGAGTCGTGGCTCAGACACTGTGTTCCAGTTCATGCCCGCCATACTATTGACAGATCTGCGAACAACTCGGATCAAGACTCGAGACCCAGAAGATGGATGCCTGTCAAAGCATGCACAGTACGGTATCATCGGACATTGCTTCAGTCAGCCACGACAGGCCAAGCCATGCCGTCGCCTAGGTGTTCTTTATCTCTGCCCAATGTGCCACATCGACCTCTAGAAGATTGAAGAAGTACCATATGATCGTATCCCCGCCAACGTACCACGTAATAATCTTGCTGCCTATCTTGTCGACGACAACATTTATCGTCATCGTCAATCGTTTTTCAAGTTTTCAAGTCCTAACTGGTCTGTACTCAGAGCTGGAAATGGATCAGGCACAGCGACAGAAGGGAGTTGGGACGCTCTTATGTTATACATGAGGACAGAATAAGAGCGAAGCAGTCGTAGAAGACCTTCATTTTATAGGGCCTGGCATCAAGTTGATCGCGGCAGAATCGATTCTACCAGGTGGTAGTAGCCTACTCCTCCAGCAAAACATTATGGCCACCAGAAGCCCTCTTAGCTATGCCGTGTAACGCCCAGATCAGGTAAATAAGCACGTCGCTTGCTGGCGTTTACGTCTGAGACTTGCACTTCTATGCAATATCATCAGCATCAGGGGGTGTATGAACGTTTCGGAATGTCAGATGGACCCCTCAAGGGAAAATTGAAACTCAAGCCGCTTAACTTATGGTGATGATGTGCATATTGTTATGCACCCATGAGAGTTATGTTCCACCGCTGTCACATCAGCTTTCGTGACGAAGACACAAGAAGTGGCTACCGACTCCACCACCGGAGTCTTCACCCCAACTGCCAAAGTCTGAGGCCTAGTTTCCTTGGAGTATGGCGCCGTTCCTAATCGAACAGATCAGTTGAACGTATAAAGAACTGTCGCGGTATCACTTACGCATAAACCTTGGTGTATTCCTCAGCCATGTTGTGATCCTGGTATCGCTCGCGAAAGGCTGCCTTCATTTTTGCATACCATTTTTGCTTTCCAAGATCTGCACAGTTGCGACCGACATCAGTGCCTCCAACGAATTGCTTGCTGACGCACGCTTGGAGAACACCCAACAGGCACTCTTCCGGCAGATGGTTGTGAGCCAAGTCTGCTTGATGAAAGCGCCGTTAAGACCATGGTCGAAAATGTTGGAGTACAAGCAGAAAACATCGCGATGAATTCAAAACTTCTTCTGGAAGCGAGGTCCTTGAGTGACCTGAATGGTCATCATGTTGTCGAATGCTGATCTGGTCACAGTGAGAAGCACTATGTCATTTTCAATTCAAGAAGTTCCTTGATGAAGAGAATGCGTGCGAGATACCGCGACGCACAGACGGTCCGTGAATCTGAAATACGAGTGAGCTCTACCAGAGGCGAGGTGTAGAATCCTCGTGGATATGCCACTTCAGCCGTCCTGGATTGCAGGGCTGGGGCCTGATAGTAGCATCATATTGCCACTGAGTGCAGCGAATTACACACGATTGCTTACCCTGTGCTTGATCCCTTCCGCACCACCTCAGCATAGTCATGGTAGCGCTCGCAGAAACTCCTCTCCATGACGTCCACCCATACATTCACCTTGCGATTATTAGTGCACTGTCCACATGCTGAGAGTTTTGAGACTCGAGAGACTATTATTGACATCAGTACCTTGTCCTGGGAAAACCTTCTTGTCCCGACATGAGCTCTAATGCGCCGTTTTCGAATGCGGGAATAGCGTAGAAATCGACGAAGATGAAGACATCCACAGGATCTTGTTGTTGGAGCGATTCGCCATCGATCCCAGACGACAGGAGGCCGGTGTTTAGCCAATAGACAGAGATGGTGAAGGTCCTGATCTTGCAGTTATGCATCTCATACACAGTTGAACCAGCTTCTTTGAATGATCCGTTCAGAGCGCAAACAAAGAAACCGGAATAGAAGCACAATAGACCGCGATAGACAAGGAACTCGTTGACAGAGATGCCATCTCAGCGAGGTTCCTTGACCCTGATGGTCAGCATACTGTCGTACGCAGTACTGTATGTGCATAGGGGAGCTTGCGATGTTGTGGCTACGACTTACATGTGTGCCTCCGAAACCGAAATATTTCATGGTATCTTGTCGGTAGATACTGGGCTGGGAAGGCTTACAGCGTCAGCACTTGCTGTTGACGCCATCTCGGCGAGTCCTGGGCGGAGGTGAGGGTGTTGAAGATGAGTAAGAAGATATAATTGGTTCTTTCTATACTTGTTGGTGTTGGGGATGCTAAAGCCAACAAAAAGTGTGGAATCGGGCGAGAGAGTGGGCCTCGCCTGTTGAGATCGATTGTCTGCAGAGTGAATAAATAACAAGTGAAGGTGAAGGTGACACGGCTGTCCACTGTAGACATTGCAGGAATTCGATCGCTCCTGGGTCAGTACGTTGAAGTACAAGCATTACGCTTTTAGTGGAACTGCTAAACTTATACGCTAATTGTCCATCTCGTGTGCGCATCTTCTGATTGCATAATTATATTTTGTTGGCGTACTACCTTATTGCATTTGAACGCGCCATCCTAGATAGTTAGGTTGATTCCTTGCAGCCTTCGACCATCTCAGTGACATGTCAGTGTACGATGCGGTGGACAGAGAACATATACGGAGTATCGAACAAGAAACATCACAAGATCTGGCATCTCAACCCGCCGGACCGTCGAAGTGTACACAATAATTTACATTCTTATGGCCTTATAGTATACTACAAGAATCTCTCCACCAGAGCCAGGAAATACCTTCTTGCCTCTTCTATCGTCATCCCTACACTGATAGTTCCCTTGAGTTCATCTTCTTCCGTAAGCGGCCGCCCCAAAACCTCAGTGATAACCTCGCGTACGGCGCCATCGTTCGGCTGGTTCTTGATATTCAGACGCACGGTTTGAGACTTCGCTTCTTCAGCACCGATGACGATGATATGGTTATACTTCTTGTTATGGGCTTCGCGGAGCTTCTTACCCAACTGGCGAGCGCTCGAGTCGACGTCGATGGGAAGGTGGATCGCAGATAATTGTCTTGGCGTCGGTTTGAAGTCGGCGCTTGTCTGTGCGTTGTTCGAATGTGAGGGGTCTAAGACACCTGCGAGTACGGATTGAACGCGAGCCGCGTATTCGAGCAGTTCAGGCTTTTGATTCAACGTCACGACCACCGCGGGCCGCGGCGAAAGCCAGAATGGGAAGCTGCCGTTGTAATGCTCGATAAGGAGGGCCATGAAGCGCTCCAATGATCCGTATATGGCGCGATGGACGATGACAGGCCGACGGCACGATGGATCAATATTCTTGTCCCCAGCTGAGACAGCACCTGCCTCCAGCTCCTCGGGCGATGCTTGATATTGCAGGTCAAAGCGCTGGGGGAGTTGAAAGTCGAGCTGAATGGTTGCTGTTTGGTGTTCTTTCCCAGTCGCGTCTTTCAGAATGATATCAATCTTCGGACCGTAAAAGGCACCGTCTCCCTCATTGATAGCCCATTCTCTTCCGCTGTTATTAAGAGCAGTAGTCAGCTGCTCTTCCGCTCTATTCCACTCTTCAAGTGTCCCAATGTAGTGTTCCTCTGGTCGAGTCGAGAGCAACAACTTATAAGGACCAAGATTGAAGGTGTCGTACACCATGCCCACAAACTTCAACGTCTGTTCAATCTCCGACAAAATCTGGTCTGGCCGACAAAATATATGCGCATCATCTTGATGGAAACGTCGGACCCGTGTCAAGCCCGTCAGGGACCCTGAAATCTCGTTTCGATGCAACGCGCTGAAGTCGGCATACCGCACAGGCAGGTCCCTGTAGCTTTTGAGCTCGCCCTCACCCCAGAATAGCAGACAATGTCCCGGGCAATTCATGGGCTTCAGTCCGAACTCTTCATCCTCGCCAGCCTGCGCATTCTCTGTCTGCCCTGTCGCGCCTCGACCCTGTACGCTGAACATGTCTTCCGCATAGTTGTCCCAATGCCCCGATTTTTCCCACAAAGATTTCTTATATATGGTTGGCGTGATGACCTCCTTGTATCCGAACTGCGGGTATTGTGCTCGGAGGAAGTCTTGCAGCTTCTGGAAAACGTAGGCGCCATTCGGGAGGAGCAGCGGCGAGCCAGGGGACATGGGCGACGTAAGGAAAAGGTCATGCAGCTTCGCAATCACCCGGTGATCAGCCCCAGCGTCGGGCTTGGGGGGTTCCGACGTTGTAGGATTCAATTGAGCATTTTGCGAAGCTCGTTGCGCGTTGCGGGCCACCGATTTTTGGAAAGGACCTGGAGCTGAGCATGAGCAGCTCCTGACCGAAGTTGCTACATGGTTGCGAGAGATTTGTGAGCTCAATGGCCTCCGCCCAAGAACACTTGATACTGCTGAAAGTTGCCGTATGCTCGGCATCGAGAAAGCTGGCGAGCTTTAGAGCTGCGCTGCACCTTCGAGGCGCGTTGAATTAGCGGCTTGGCGCCGACCGATCTTATCTGATCATGACGATGACGTCGTCACATGTTGAATCAAGTCTTTGTGAAGCGCATCGCAAATGCATAATCATGAATGGAGAACACGCGACTAACCCAGTTCTAAGACCAGGGTTAGACTTTACATTGACGCGGTTCCTCATCAACAAGCGCTGATTGGTCAATACCACGTCACACCTTGAAGGAAGTGGCAACCTCGATTTCCAGCCTCTTCTGTAGAACCATTACATGTTAACGACACTGAACATTGGACACTACGCAATCTCTTGCACACCCTACTTGAACTCAAACTAGTTGGAGCATCTTATTCAGATTAGTGTTTGAAAGAGAAGGAGGGAGGTTGATACAACATGGCCGCCGCACAACCGCGAAGGCACAACGGCAGCCTTGGAGATTCCTGGGGCTCCGCCGAATACTCAGATGACAACGTTTCTATTGATTCTGCGGATTCATTGTCGGACACTGGCAGCCAGAGCGACTATTTTGAAGAGCACCGGCGCGATGTGTTGGACGAAGAGGAGGACGACATGGCTACACCTATGCCGCATCCCAGGACTACACGGGCGACGGAAATCCGCCATGACACACCTACCAAGGGCTCAGCCGCTCGAATTTCACAGCGACCGCAAATGGCAAGGGGTGCCTCGAGAACTTTCCAGCAACCAACGCCACAGCAATCGCCTGAGCCGGCGTTCATAATGCCCTCCATCAACACGTCAACGAATGGCTTCAACAGCGCGTCACCCACAGCACCCATCCGAAACTCTCAACTCAGGAGCAGGAACCCTCAGCGAAATCCTGCCCCTAGCTATGCGAGCAAAGACATGTCGCGCTTTCCTCGAGCCGACAGGCGCCAGGCTGCCCCAGTTCAAGAAGAGCCGGTAAATCCATGGCACTTCATGGGGCTTTTCTGGGACTACGCTTTGCGTCCTGTTCTCGGATATATCTTCGGCATCTTCAAGATCATCTTCGCTAGCTTGCAGCCTGTTATTGGAGTGGCTGCAGGCTTCGCCGTCTTAGTCCTGACGCTCCAGTTTGGCTCAATCTACCTGAAGAACTCCTTCCAGGCCACCCTTGCGCCAATGTGTTCGCTCCCATTATCTGGCTACCTTCTGCCTTTCTGCGACACGATGCCGAACAACCACCAAGCCAACTTTGAAGAGCTCGTCAACATCCAGTCCTCTTTCGAAGATGTCCTGGAGGCAAACAAGGATTCCTACGCCCTACCAGCAAACATGAAGAAGAGCCAGGTTGCCATGCGCGACCTCCGCATCCAGGTGCGCTTCTCTAACTTGCCCTCCCGGGCCGAGCTAGAGAACGAGTTCGACTCGTTCATTGAGACGGCGCGCGAGGCTTCGGACGACCTCGCAAAGTACAACGCACGCATCGGCTACGTGACGGACCAAGTCATCTCGACCAACAAGTGGACGCTGACTGTGCTCAACGGCATCGTCGCCACCGAGGCCAATAAGGGCGCTCTTTCCGAAGCCGTCAAGCACATGAACATCTTCTCCGTCTTTCGCGGCCCACCCGAAACCCTCGAGCAGCGCATCTTCGTACAGTACCTCAACCACGTGTCCAAGCTCAAAGATGACGTCTCCAGCCTCATAGTCTTTAGCGAGTCCCTCATGGCGCTGCTCAACAACCTCGACGCCCGCCTCGACATCATCGCTGACATCGCCATGCGCGACGACAACACCGTCAACCGCGACCGCGAGGAGCTTCTCGCGGACCTCTGGTCCAAACTCGGCGGCAACCGCTCGTCGAAGGCCGCAAACGCGAAGTCGCTCCAGCTCCTCCGCGATGTCCTGCGCTACCGCGCCAACGCTGTGCAGCTTGTGAGCGCCACGCTGCTCAAGCTGCGGGAGATCTCTACAGGCTTGGAGAACCTGCGTGACGGTATCGCAGCGCCGGAGGTAGTTGGGTTCCGGGAGGATTACCCGCTGCAGTGGCATATTGATGTGGTGTCCCGTAGCGTCGAGCGCCTGCGGGATGCGCGTGGAGAGAACATGGCTATCGAGCGGGAGACCATCCGGAAGGGTATGCGCGAGGGCATGGGCGACGACAAGCCGCAGTACATTGATCGCGGCGAGATGCCGACCGTGTACGCGCACGCGAAGAACGAGAAGGCGTAGGACGCCGTTGCCGAATGGAGGAACGAAGACAGAGCGGTGAGCGTCAGGCAGAGGGACGTACCGTCTCTCCGGCTCTAGACTGTTGAATCGGTTCTTCAGCAAGGCAGTTACGTGGACTTTTGAACATCATCACCGCTTGGTGCATGCTTGGTTATGAACTCTGGCACGACACGACACGGGCTTTTCCCATTTCATCCTCATTCGTAGCACACCTAGATACCCCTATGAAACATCACATTCATCTCGCATGACCCTCCTCGTTTTCTTCTCTGAACACAAAGAGAGTCTCAAGGTCAGCACATTTGCACCTCGCAAATCGCCCTTCGTACCCCCGCCTCCAGCCCCTCAAACTCCATCTCATACGCCACACACCCCTTGCGCCCGCACTCTTGCCTAAACTCATCCACGCTCCCTCCAACCCCAAAGTAGTGCCTCTTTGCCGCCACCAGCGCCTTCCCGCTCTTCACGCGCCGCATGAGCGCGACCATCGCATCCGTAAACGCGACGAGACTCGCAGGCGAATAGATCGTCTCCGACGCCAGGATAAGCGTATTCATCTCCTGCGCGGACGGCACAAGCTCGAGCAGCGTCTCCGTCGGCAGCCACGACCCAGACAGCAGCGTCAGCGTCAACCCCGTCTCCCTCAACTGCGCCTTGAACGCCTCCAGCACCTGCGGCGTAATGTACAAATCGCCATTCTCCTCCTCAGCATTCGGAAACGCAACCGGATTCCCTGCCTCGCCGAAAACCTCCCTGCTCCCCGCCTCATCCAGCGTCCCTGCCCACGTCAGCACCAAATTCGGCAGCGTAACCAACCGCAGCACATCGGCGTTGTAATCCGTCAGTGTGAAGTACATGCCCAGCCTTTCCCTGAGCGCATACTGGAACAGCAGCAGACTGGGCACCGCGGTGCCGCAGCCCATCTCGACGACGTGGTCGACGCGCACGAGGTCGTCGAGGTCCTTGCGCGGCCCGCGGTCGAGCAGGAAGCGCGCGAGGTCCAGGCTGCATTCCCAGGTTTTGTAGCCGCCCTCGTAGACGTTGGTGCGGACGTCCGAGTCGTCGAGGCCCGCGAGCGGGGCGGCGGAGGTGCCATCGTCCTCGGCCATGAGTTGCAGGCGGACGTCGAAGAGCTCGCGGCGCGGGAGGCGCGTGGTGTGGCCGAGGGGGGAGGTTATGGTGGTGAGGGTGAAGGACAGTTTGTCGGGGAGGGAGGAGAGCTGGACATGTTAGGTGTGTACAGACAGTAAGGATATCTAGTTGACTGGGCATGATGCTTCTGTAGTATGCAGTGCGATGCCGAGGCGCATACCTACCAATTCATCTATGTTGTGCGTTTGAGCCGGGATTGGCGGAGGGGCATGTTGCGCCGCTGCTGCCGCGGGCTGGGTGCTCTGGGAGACATCTTCTGTGTCGGCTTCTATATCATCGCCCGAAAAGCCAAAGCTGAAAGACATGTTCACGCGATGCGCCGCGGGGTTGTCAAGAATGTAGTGGTGTATTTTCTATCTCGTTATCGATAAGTCGGCGCGTCGCCATTGGCTCGTGTCGGCGTAAAGAAGGAGAGCCGACGACGCGTCCGGCACCTGGAGTCTATGATGCCGTGTGCTCGTCGCACGATATTCAAGGAACACCGAGTATCAAGTTCTGTCCCGCTGGTCCATGCTGTCGACCTTTTGGAGACCCTTCAGGACAAAAAAGCCAAATCGATCAAAATCCGTCTCGAGACGTGTGAAATCCGTGAAGGCTGTCGTCCTCGCTCGGCTATTGCTCGCTCTCGTTGCGCTTCTGCTGGCTTTCGCACGCGGTGACGGTCTCTCGGGAGAGCTCCCAGCCCGCCGTGTCCATGCCCTTTGTCTTGCCGGCCTCGATGAGCTTCTGGCGCTCGCTGATCTTCTCGCGCATGTGCTGCAGTGTCGCTTCCAGGACCACCGCCTCGCTCCTGCCTTGGCCCTCCATGCCGGGCACAATGGACGCGAGGCGGTCGAAGCCGTCGCGGATGGCTTCGCGCCGCTTCTGCTCGGATCTGATGTGGTTCTCTTTCTTCTGCGCTTCGGTGAGGCGGGGTCTATCCGCCGCGCCTGGGGGCGGGCTCTGGGAGGAAGTCATGGTCGATGTGTGTTGTGGACTGAAGTGTTTGTGTCGGATCGTGGGGCCGGTGTTGGTGTGTCAGGAATGAAGAAGGTAATCTGCCTCTGCGTGTCCAAGGACCACACGTAGCATGGTCTGGCGTGCCGTGTGTGCGAAGGGCGGCGTCGGCAAAGGGAGAGGTTGTAGCTCGGCTGCCCGTGGGCGGCGTGGACGACGTCGAGGAAGGGGCTACCCGGAGCGCGCTTCATGTGACAGTGCAGAGGTCCGCCCGGCGCAACGCGTCAGCGTGATGCTGTCGTGTCCGAGGTTAGCAGCGCGGGACGCATGCGCGCGCGCTCGGCGATTGCATGGACGCTCTGGGCCAGGCCTCGCGCTCCAGTTCCTTGCGGGTGAAAGAGCAGCAGCGGAGGGGTGGGCGGTCTCGGCGCACAGGCACTGCACTTCCACGTGCGGGCATTGGCGACGGGAAGAGCTGCGCCAGGGCCTCGGGAGAGCGCAACGCATCGGGTACTTTATTTACGGTGGTGGACTGGCGAGCGTCATCGCGCCGGGGGATGCGCGCAAGGGCGACGGCGCCGGGCAGCTAGCCTGTTCCAAGATTAAAGTGTTTCATGAGCGGGCGTCAGCAGAGGGTGCATGCTCCAGGTGGCAGGGCTGCAACTGGCCGCAAGCTACGTGACGCACCCGCCGTGCAAGCTCCCGCCACCAAGAGAGCCCCCCAGTCCCAAGCCCAAGCCCGAGCCCACGCCCACGAGTCGCTGCAGCGCGCCGGCTTGACACCTACGCTCGCTGGCCGCACGATCCACGCAAGGAGCAAAACACCGTCGTGGACCGCCCGAAAGAGCAGCACCACCCCGCCGCACCGCACCGCACCGCGCGCGCCCGCCAGCAATCAGCACTCGCTTGCTTGCTATGCGCCCAACCTCTCCCGCACGACACACGCACCGCTCCTGAAGACACCGCCCACGTACGCAATGGACCAGGGCACCAACAGCCGCGTCAACAGCATCCAGCGCGGCGAGCGTGTCTCGCGGCGCGGCTCCGGCTCCGCGCGAGGGAAGCAGCGCAACGTCTCCGCCCAAGACGCCTATCTCTACGCCCTCCGCGCAGCATACCTCGCATATCTGCTGCAGCCGCGCCAGAAACGAGTCCAGCATGTCGCCGCCGCCCCCAAACCCGTGCAGCGGTCGTCGACCTCTGTCAACGACCTCATGAAGGACTTCTCCCTGATCCGCGACTCCAAGAGCACACGATTCCCCAAAGACTTTATGAGCGAGCTGGACAAGCGGATAACGGGCGTGCTCGTCGGCACCGAGCGCATGCCCGAGTACAAGGATGCCACCGTGAAGCGGACCTTTGCAGTCTTCCTGAACGAGTTCAAGAAGCCGCAGTTTCGAAAGTCCATGGAGAAGGACCGCAGAGTCGAGGACCTGCTGCTCATCTTCTTCTCCAACGCGACCAAAGAGCTGTCCAAGGGCAAGCCCCCGGGCGACGACAGCTGGAAACTCATGGTGGACCGCCACGTTGCACTCTTCATCCGCCTACTCAGCTCGACGCTGCGAAACCACGACTGGGCACGCGACCGCCCAGAATTGATGACCCGACTGCAGACAATGGAGAAGAAGCTCTTGATGCATGACCAAGATCTGGCTTCAGAGGCTCAGCGCAATGGTGGACAAGGGGGCTCCACGATTGAGGTAGAGGTCCCACGCAGCTATGAGGTGAAGGACATGCCCCTGGTCCTGGTAGTTTCCCGCATATTCGCCATATCCTATCAGGATGTGCAGAATGATATCAATCGATACAAGTCTGTATGGACAGAGAAGGCGGCACTGCAAGACCTCAAGACGTACCAAGCTCATCTTAGTTTGATGAGCAGCAAAACCTTGAACAGCGACGACTTTGACCTCGATGATGCATATCAAGCCTGGCGCCATCAAGAGGTTCAGGATCTGTCGCAAATGATACTCGCCATCGTGCAGTCGAACCCCGAACTAGCCAAGAGTACCCCTGGTGGCTCTGTGCCTCAATTCAAACCAAACGCTCCGCACGAAAGTGCGTACCATGATCCTACAAGACGTGATTCGAACGCAACCCAAAACGCATCCTCATATGTCATCGACCAGCCCGTGGATATGAGTGGCCTCAGCTTACAGGATAGTGGCGAACACGAAATGCCCTTCACATTCATACCATCGGACACACGAGCATACTATCGTGCTATATTGAAGGAGGCACTCTCGTACGATATAGCAGACGCCCAATTGCAACCGTCTGAGGCGACGAGCGACGTTCCCTCTTTCAAATTACTGTCCAAACAGTCTACCGAGCTACTGACCGAGATAGCGTTGCGATGGCGACTGCCACAATTTTCAAGATTGGTCCTCTTCCTCGACGTGGTCAAGGAGAAGTACGAGAACCAGGAAGTCGACCTAGACACCTTGGATGCTGCGTTCAACTACGCCAAGGAGCCACCGCCGACGGACAAGAAGTCACACCGTCTCAGTCAAGTACAGGTTTCTGACTCGCTATTCGACAGCTCGAAGTGGACCGTACATGACTACGCCCTCAAACAACATATCCTAACAGTACTTCACGATTGTTTGCTTCGCGAGTTGTACGAGACACTGCTCCTCGTCTACGAGGCCAAGGCACCGCCATTGGGGCCAATTATGTACGTGCTGACTACCCACATTTACGAGGACAATCTTTTCCAAGATAACCCGGAAGCAATGGACCGGTATACTGAGGAGCTGAAAAAAGCGCTCCGTGAGAAGGCTACCGACAAATACCACGACCTCTTTGCGAAACACATCCCGGAAACGAAGGAAGAGTGGGAGTTCTTTCATGTCATCGAGCTCGGGCGAGCTGTGGTGAAGCTCTGTGAGAAGATACAGAAACGCTACAAGAAGAATCCTCAGATTATGGGTGTCAGCCCCATGATGTGCCTAGTAGAAGAGATGTTCCCCGCATACGCAGGAGATGCGAGGGACCTGGTGTCACGAATCCTGGACGTTGCCCACGAAAACGGCCAGGACGTCCCAGTCGATGACGGTTTCGAGCTGTACAAGGAGCTTGTCGAAATCAGGAGAATTCATGGCGATGCTCTTCCGAACCGTAAATTTGCTTTCCACATCGAGGGCCTGTTGCAGGAGTTTGTGTGGAGATGGATTGAACGGACTGACGCAAGCCTCATTGGCTGGGTCGAAAATGCCTTCAAAGCGGACAAGTTCCTGATCGAGTCTCCAAACCCCGTGCCGATGGACGATGAACGCCACAGCGTGTCTGTTGTTGACATATTCCGCTCCTTCAAACAAAGCATCGATCAGATCGTCTCTTTGAATTGGGATGATGACCTCCAATACGCAAAGTTCATGACCTCAATCTCCAAGTCCATAGGAATAGGCTTAGCGAGATACTGTGAGCTCCTAGAACAGAAGTTTGCTCGGGAGATGGATCGCATGACTCCTGAACAAGAAGCTGCAGCCCGTCAGACGCGACAAGAAAAGTGGCTATCCATGGCAAAAGACCTATACAACCAGAAAGAGAAGATTGAACCATTCAACTTCTACCCAGGGGTATGTAATCTATACTTGTCAAATATGCGGCACTGACTTGTGTAGTCTTTGATCAAGCTGAACAACGTCGAATACGCCATGTTACAGTTGGATAAGCTGGAGAGGGAAATCAACGTAGATGCATGTGCCGAAGTCATCAATAAGTATGCCCCGCCACCCCAGCAGCGCATCCGCAACAACAACTATGTCTTTACCATCAAAATTATTGAAGCGGAGGACCTCAAGGCGTGTGACATCAACGGTCTCAGTGACCCTTATGTCGTCCTCGGCGACGAGTACCAGAAACGTCTCGCAAAGACGCGCGTCATATATGGTAACCTCAATCCACGATGGGACGAGACAATTGATATCACCACCAACGGACCTCTGAATATCATCGCGACAATCTGGGACTGGGACACTCTTGGCGACCACGATTGCGTTGGGCGAACGTCGCTCAAGTTAGATCCCTCCCATTTCAGGGACTTTATGCCTCGCGAGTATTGGCTGGATCTGGATACGCAAGGTCGATTGCTCCTTCGAGTTAGTATGGAAGGAGAACGAGACGATATTCAGTTCTACTTTGGTAAAGCGTTCAGGACGCTTAAGAGGACTGAGCGCGAGATGACGCGAACAATCACTGACAAGCTCTCCGCATTCATCAACCACAGCTTGTCGCGCAGAGCTCTCAAGGCCATGCTTAGCGGTGGTTTGTCCGTATCGTCAGTCACCAGCTTCTTCCGCACGGGGAACCGTCCGCAATCGGTCATACAAGCACCGACGCAGCAAGATGTTACCAGAGCTCTTGGGCCGCTGTTCGACTACTTCAACGAGAATTTTGCCTTGATGAAACAGACATTGACAGACCCGGCGATGATTATGGTCATGACGAGACTGTGGAAGGAAGTGTTGGCGACTATCGAAGCTCTGCTCGTTCCTCCGCTGAGCGACAAGTTGAGTCAACAGCGACCGCTAACGCGACAAGAGGTCGATATCGTGTTTAAGTGGCTTCAGCTATTGTTTGACTTCTTCCATGCTGCAGACGAAGATGGAAACTCTGATGGTGTTCCCATCGATGTGCTCAAGTCACCCAAGTACCACGAGCTTCAAAACCTCAATTTCTTCTATTTCGAATCGACCGACGATCTTATCCGGACGTCAGAAGGCATGGCTGCTGCCACTCAAATCCGTCAACAAGAACAGGCCGCGCGTATGAATAGATTATCAGCTCCGGCATCTATGGGACACCAGTTTGGTGGTGCAGCGGGCTTGGTCGGCATGCCGTCGCGTAAGCACAAAACCATCATGCTTTCTCGCAACCTGGGCACCATGCGCCAAGCCAAGATAGAGAAGAGAAAGGAGGCACAGGCAGATCCCAGCGATGATATGATTCTGCGCATTTTGAGAATGCGACCCGAGGCGGAGAGGTACTTGCGTGACAGGAGTCGCCAGAAGGTATGTGCTGTCAACAACTCTGCTCAATACACATACTCATAGTGATGTAGGAACGTCTTGCAGCGGCGCAGGCCGCCGAAATGATTGTACGACAGAGCCTGAATGCCGGCGGCGGGCGCATGACAAGCGCAGGCATGGGCATTGGAGGGCCGCGACGATAGAATCGCCGACCTACACGGCCGTCGATATCGTTGACGTCGCCGCCCAAAGTTTCCTATTCGTCTAAAGCGGAACGCAATGTTACGGTCTAAAGGGCTGGCTTTCATACTTGGTTTATTGATTATGCAAATGATACCTCTGCATCATTGTTATGGGTTAGCGGGGTATTGGGGTTCTGGTGGTTGGCGTAATTTTCTTTGGGTGCGGTGGGTAATGCTAATGGTGCGAATGAGGCTGTGCTTATGAGGAAGGGGAACTGGTAGGATAGAGGTCGTATGATATCATGAATCTACATCGATATGCCTGCTATCTCTTTTGCAACCCTGGAAACGATCGTTTTACGGTTCACTATAAATCGCTCTTGAACATCGGCAACCACTCATGCTCGAGACAGCTCATTTTACTCCATTCACCGCCTTACCCCCAAACACCTTGTCCTCGATCTTCCTCTCCTCCTCTTCCAGCACGCCCATCACCTCCACCGTCCACTGCTGCATCTTCTCACCTGCAGGCAAGTACGGTCTCCGCGGGAAAAACGTCTTCGCGTCGTCGAGCCCGATTTGCCTCCCCGCGAAGTGCCCAGCCGCCCACTTCGTCAACGCGAGGGACTTCTTGCACGCCCACTCTGCGTTGGCGACGACTTCCTGCAGCGCGCGGGCTTCCTCTTTTTTGCCCGAGGTCCAGAGATCGTAGACGCGTGCGGTGGATTTGGGGAAGACGTTGCCCATGCCGGTTACGCAGCCGACTGGCAGACTAGTCAGCGTTCTTCTGTTCGCGTGCAAGGAGGGAGGGAGGCAAGGGACAAGGGAGACGTACCGCCGCCGCCCTCGAGCGTCGGGACCAGGAAGTCCGAGGACCCGCCGTAAACGGAGAACTGCTGGGGCGAGAACTTGGACGCGAGGCGGATGGCTTTGCCGACGTTCATGCAGGTCAGCTTCACGGCGACGATGTTGGGGTGTGCGGCGAGGGCGGCCAGGTCGTCCGAGTTGAGGTCGATGCCGGAGGTGACGGCTGGGAACTGCATCATCGTCAGTGCCATGTTCGGGTACGAATGTCAGAGGCACATACATTGTACACAACCACAGGAATCGGCGACGCATCCGCAACATCCCTATAGAACCCCAACAGCGCCTCCTCGCTCACCGCCTTCGCCCAGTAGCTCGGCGGCAGCAGCAGCCCAAAACTCGCACCCGCCGCAGCCGCATCGTGTGCGAGTTCGATGCTCTCGTTTGTGCTCTGTCCGCTGATGCCGGCGACGATGGGATAAGACGGCACTCCTAGATCTGTGACTGCGCGCCGCGCCATGCGCAGGATATCTTGTTTCTCCGAGCGCGAGAGTAGGACGGCTTCGCCGTTTGTGCCCGAGTACACGAGCCCGTGTTGGCCGCCGCGGACGAGGAATTGGCAGTGCGTGTACATGGCGTCGAGGTCGATTTCCTGGGCTTTGGTGGGCTTGTACAGGGTTATTACGGGGGTGTAGACGCCGGGGGGAAGCATGGTTTTTTTGTCAGGTATCGTGGATTTGGGGATTGGCATCGTGGCGGTTGGGTTGTGGTTGTTCTGGGAGGGGACGGTGTCGTTCTTTAGTGGGATAGATGAACTGCAGCTTGAGGTATCAAAGGCGAGGCAGTTGTAGAAGACGTGAAGTGTTTGGTGGATCGGAGAAGAATGTATAAGCTTCAGTACATGTGAATGAGGAAATCAACGCGATCGCATGCCCGAGTCCGCATTGAATGTGTCTGCGGCACACTCATTCCGAGTTTGCGCATGCGGCATTCCGAGTCGGAAACTTGCCCTGGAGCTATCGAACGCGTCGCGCATGTCTCCGGTGCGGTTTGTAGGATGAGTGGGGAAGCGTAGAGAGGGGTACGGAGGGAAGGCCGAACGCTATGTCTGGGGCACGAGTCATGATCCTGTGTCCGGGTGAATGCGGCGACTCATGCACTTGGGTCTCAGTTGCTGGCTGCTAAGCTTGTGTGAACTTCACCGTTCACTGTTGTGAGCGAATCTGGCTGGCCCGGACCTTCGTATGCATTGAGCGTTCCACACATGCTTGAATGTCCCTGCCACCGAGCGTGTGTCAGGCTTGACTTACGGCCATACTCGGTAAGCGGTCTTACGTGGACCATCCTGCATGGATTGGTTTGGGGCAAGCGCACCCACTGCCGAAGAGTCAACATGGCACCTACCGAACTCCCCACGCTTCCTCGAAGCCAAAGACACCCCTCGCCATGAGTGCAAAAAAAGACACTTCGAATTTCTTCACCACCGAGATCGAGCGGAGCCAGTATTGGGAGGACTACCTGACCGCGCGACCAGACTATACCCAGAATGACTTCTACGCTTCACTGCTGCAGTACCACCGCTCACACCAGAGCCAATCGCTTCCTGGCAAATCGACCGCCCACGACGTCGGGACCGGACCAGGACAAGTGGCAGCCGTTCTGTCGGGTCACTTCGACGCCATCGTCGCAAGCGACCTGAACGAGAGCCACCTCGCCGTTGCACGAAAGCGCCTTGCGCGCTCGCTCGGGAGCGCTGCCCTCGGAAGGATACGCTTTGAGCGCTTCGCTGCTGAAGACGTGCATTCGACCCACGAACCTGGCTCCGCGGCTTTCGTCGCGGTAGGAGAGACGATGCCGCTTCTGGACCACGCCAAGGCTCTTCATTCGTGGGTTACGGTCCTGCGACCTGGTGGTACCCTGGCGATATGGTTCTATGGGCGCCCGCATTTTGCAGTTGGAGAGGGCTACGATGCGGCGGCGTGCCAGCGGATATACGACAGGATTGCGGATGCTATGTTTGCAAAGCACATCAAGAACGGGTCTGGGCCGGCGTACAAGGCAGGCTGGAAGCGGGCGACGGAATGCATGTCTAGTTTCTTGGACAATGTGGACCTGGATCCTGAACAGTGGACCGACGTGCAACGATGGAAGTGGAACAGCGATTGCAACATGTCCTTCTACGGCCCGGAAGCTTGCGACTTCGACATCGAGGTTGTGAGTCGCGTCCGCAGTGAGGAGCGAGTGGACCTGAAAGACGACCCCAGCTTCTGGGGTAAGAGCTGGACTATGGAGGACTGGAAGCTGTTCTTGAAGATGAACCTACCCGCATTCAGGTCTGAGGACGTGACTGCGGACATTGAGAGGAGCTGGGCAGAATTGGAGAAGGAGATGGGTGGGTATGGCGCACGGCATGCAGTCCGCTGGCCTGTTGTTGCGATTCTTGCTACGAAGGCTTAGAGCCTTTCCTCCGCCCCATGCTCATCATATAGCTTGCTGCTTCAGGAGCTTTACTGAATACTGCATCTCTTATCATTCGGAATAATAATGTTACGAGGGGCAATGATTATATGGATGAAATTGTGTGTGTTTTGCATCTTGTGGTGGGCCTCAACAATCAACTTTGTACACCAACGCACATAACTAATAGAATCAAGCTCATCATACTCTCCATCTCTCTACAACTTCTGCGAGCGTCTCTTCACCACCCACATTGCCAGGAAACACAACATAGGGCAGGCCGGGATGCTTCGAACTAGGTTCATCGCACCTCCAAAGCGGCACACCAGCGGCAGCTTGGCCGACAATCATTGCCCTCTTCATACCCAAACCCTTGGTTGCCATGTCTGAGCTCGTAATACCACCCTTTGCAATAATGTAACGAGGCGTTGCCTTGAGCTTCGTGAGAAATGCCACAAGAACTGCTGCGACTGTAGATCCAATATCGAGTGATGAACGCTCGTCTGCACCCGTGATGAGCTTTCTGCTCGTCATAACAAGCACGTCCTGTGGTTTCTGTAGCTCGCTTTCCGCCGTAGCCAGTGCCCGTTGTAACTCTTCCTCGCGGCTCTCCGGCGATTCCAGAAGCTTGTTGACGTCCAATTCCACGGTGGTCAATTTATCGCTTGAATGTTCCCTTAGGTACTTGAGTTGCGCTGTAGTTTTGGGAACATAAGATCCCGCGATGATCAGCCCGCCTTTTGTTCCGTCAAGGGCCAGCTGCTCAGCGGAGATGGGTGGGATCGGAGAGATGCCAAGTCGCGCCGAGACGAATGCTGCGCCGGAGCGAAACAGAAACTTCTTCCCCTGCGCTGAAGCCCTGAGGATGCCGTGCACAATGATGTCCATATCTTCTTCAGCGGCTGCGTTGACGATGAACACAGTACCTTTCGCCCCCTTCATCAGTTTGGCTGCGATAGCGTCTGCTCCACCGGATCGAGCGTCGGAAAGACTCAGTCCTTGAACGCGTTCCCGCGAGATTGCACCCTTCGATTTTTCAACAACCCAATCTCGCAGGTCACTCGATTTATACCCGAAGGTCGCATCTTTTGCGAATGGGGTCTCGCCCGCTGGGACCAACACATCCCCTTCGGCAACATAATGTACGTTGTCAATGGTGTATCGTCCTCCTTGCAGGAAGAAAGGTGCTAGAATCCAAGCATCCGATTGCCCAAGAACCTCTTCAGCTGCCTCCGGCTCTAATGGGAAATGCCCTCGAAGTGTAGAGTCACCGCGGAGAACTATCTCAAACGGCCTTCCAGCTTTTGCTGACGCAGCTTTGAGATTGGTGCAAATCTCGATCATCAAGTCCCGAGCAGCTGGCGGATGCAGTGCGCGGGAATTGGTCAAGATGAAGAAACCCGACCCGGCTTTTGTGTTGGCCAGTTCTTGAGCGAGTACCTCAACGCTCCATGTCGTCAAGACCGGAATGTCGTGGCACGTTTGAGTTCCTGTAGGATCATCGTCAAGCGCGACCAGGACCGGTATCTGCGGATTGGACCAAATCTGTGCGCGGGTATGGGAGCGCGTCTCCTCCAAGGATGATTTAAGAGGCGGTAGTGATTCAAGTGTCCGCTTGAGGGGCAGTGGGCTGGGAGAAGACATTGTCGGTTGCAAAAAGAACGATGGACGCAGTGGCCGGAAAGCCTCAAGATGGGTGGATGGCGGCTATGTACCTAGAGCGGCTGCCGCCAACAGCCGTACATTGCACTCGTCGGACTTCTGACCGAACCGTCCCCAGTTCTGTCATGTCGCACACAAAATTCACATTCACTATTCGGTATGGACGATCAGGTTAGTGGAAATGTTCAAGAGCATGCGGCTTATAACAGATAGAGCCTTGGAGCCCAGGTTCACTTCGGCAGGTGACGTCATACGGTAGTGCTTATCGATAATATTCTACATCTGTACCTCGCGTGGTCGGTATTCCTCCTCCAAGAACTTACAGTCCTCGTCGTTGAGGTCGACCTCGAATGCTTCTACAATTTGTTCTACTCTCTGCACACTTGTCAACCCTACGATTGGATTGCAGCCCTTCCGCAGCACCCACGCAGTAGCCACGCTCGCCATGCTCACCCCCTTCTTAATACTTAACTCCTCTACTCTACTCACGATTTCCGAGTTCGCGTCGCCGAACCACTTCTTCGTCTTGCTGTCTGCTTCATTCCGCGCACTTGTTGCGCCGACAGGCTTGCCCAAAAGCCCGCGTGCGAGCGGTGACCAGGGAATGATTCCAACGCCCTCTGCTTTGCAAAACGGAATCATCTCGCGCTCCTCTTCGCGGTAGAGCAAGTTGTAGAATGGCTGCATCGATGCGAACGGCGTCCAACCGTTCATTTTCGCAGTGTATTGTAGGCGGGCAAATTCCCACGTCGCCATAGATGAACCACCCAAATACCGGACCTTGCCCATGCTCACTACATCATGCAACGCACGCATGATCTCTTCAGGTTCTGTCTCGCGGTCCAAGCGGTGCAGTTGCAGCACATCGATGTATGACGTGCCCAGCCTCTCGAGTGACGCATCGACAGCGTCGAAGATGTGCTTCCGACTGAGTCCCATCTGATTCACCAGCTCTTGCGAATAGGGATCTGCAGGTGCCGGTCTGCTGTCGTCGTCCATGACTGGGTTGAAGAGCTTCGTCATGATGACCACCTTCGATCGTGGTATATTGTGCTTTTTGATGAACTTTCCAAGTATGCGCTCGCTTTCGCCGTTGGAGTATGTGTCGGCTGTATCCCACGTATTGATCCCGAGATCCCACGCGCGTTTGATGACTTCCATACTGGCTTCTTCGTCGAGCGTCCATGGCGAGCCTTCCCATGTGGGTTTTCCAAACGCCATGCCACCAAGGATGATGCGCGACACCTTCATACCAGAGCGTCCGAGTCGAGCATATTGCATTTTAGGTAGCGTTTTCGACGCGGTGTCTGAGATACCTTCAGGCATGTTGGGTGGTTTTCGAATCCTTAGATTGACTAGTTGATTTGAGCTCAGCAATAGTATGGCTATTGCTGCGTTTGATTCTCACTGGGTTTCCTATGCCACTAGAACGAGCTGCTCCGAAGATGATCCATACGATTTAGTAGCGCTCGGTGTCAAAGCCGCGGTGCATTGCGGGGTCCGGGGGTGCTTGTTTCCGCACGCGGGGCGGTCGAAGTCGCACGCGGCTTTCTCGCCGGTCCACCGCCCACCGAGATCTTTGCTTTGCAGGCGTAGTCATGGATCCGCATTTGCACCTATAGAAGGTACCCATATGTTGACACAAGCCAAAGAGACAGATATTTTACACTTCATTTTGCATTGATTGTCTAAGTCATCTCAAGCTCCGTCGTTACAACATGGGCTCTCATCCAAACTCGAGCGAACACATCCTCATCACAGGAGCTGGTGGATTCATTGGTCAGGAACTCTCCAATGCTCTCCTATTGTCGGACCCGAGCATTCAATTGACACTCGCGGATGTTTTCGAACCACCAAGTCCAAATGCATCTCGCACCGCATCCGTCAAGGCAGATCTCACAACCCAGGCAGCCGTAGACTCATTACTGTCTAGCCAGCAATGGAGCACGTGCTATCTTCTCCATGGGATCATGTCCGGAGGAGCTGAAGCAAACCTCGATCTAGGGCTTGCCGTCAACGTCGACTCTCACCGACTCACACTGGACTACCTGCGAAAACAGCAGCCAGGCGTTGTTGTCGTCTTCCCTTCTTCCTTAGCCGTTTACGGCCCTCCAGATTCGCCGGATCAGCAGTACGATGAGAAGACTATCCCGATACCACAGTCTTCCTATGGTGCGGAGAAGCTTATCGTCGAGACACTGGTGAACGACTACTCACGCCGTGGGCTCATCGATGGACGCGTTGTCAGACTACCTACTGTCATCGTGCGGCCTGGTGCACCTTCAGCCGCGGCGTCAAGTTTCGCATCAGGGATTGTTAGGGAGCCACTGAAGGGCGTGCAGTCAACTCTTCCCGTTAGCAAAGACCTTGCCATGTGGGTTTGCTCGCCCAAGACAGTGGTCAAGAATTTGGTCGCCATGAAGGATGTTCCCAAAGAGAAATTCGCGAAGAACCGAGGGCGTGTGGTAAATCTACCGGGACAAACAGTCACCGTACGTCAGATACTAGAAGCGTTGGGCGAAGTTGGTGGTGAGAAAGCATTGAAGCTCGTGGAGGAGAAGCATGACCCGAAAGTGGAGGCTATTGTTGCTAGTTGGCCGGCGAGGTTCGATATCTCACTTGCACAAGGATTGGGTATGAAGGAGGATATCAGTCTGAAAGAAGAGGTGCAGAGCTTCGCAGCGAGTCTCAAGTCAGAAGCTTAGTGTATCAATGTTCATCACCTCATCTTTCGGTCTTCTTTATCGTCACGATGTGACTATCAGATGAGGCTCTACCTTCACTTTCCTGTTAGCTTTTTAGGCATACACTTGCGCAGTCGGGCCACCTCAATCAGCCCTCAGCACGAAGCATACAGGTACGAGTAGCATTAGAAGCAACGTGTTCTCATACACAGAATGACAAGGGATACTATGATTCTCCAAGATCTAATACAGTTTGTCTCGCTAAGCAACGCTCCCATCATCGTCATGGAACACCGGAGCCCCCCAATCCGGCCTATTGAACCTCCTTCCTTCTCTCTTTGCCAAAGCGTCTAATCTCTCCACCTGCTCCCCGCTCAACTCGAAGATCTCGAGGTTCTTCTTGATCCGTTCCTCCGTAACACTCTTCGGGATGACACTCCACCCTCTCGCAACACCCCACGAAAGCAGTACCTGTCCTGTTGTAGACCCCTTCTGCTCCGCAATTCCAACAACCGCGGGGTGCGAATGTAATGTCGACCCTTTCCCGCCTAGCGGCCCAAAAGCAGTCTGGTGGATCCCATGCTCTTTGCAGAATTTGTTCAGTTTATCCTGAGGAAGAAGCGGATGCAGCTCCGTTTGGTTCACCGCAGGCACGACCTTAGCGGTTTTGAGCAGCTTCTCCAGATTTACCGTCGAGAAGTTTGCCACGCCGATTGCTTTCGTCAGTCCCGTGTCCAGCAGCTTCTCCATCAGAGCCCAGGTCTTGGTGAAGTCCCAGCCCTGCGCGTGCGCTTTCCGATCTTCTTTCCCAAAGTTGGGTGCGTCGAGTGAGTTGGATGGGAGCGAGACGGGCCAGTGCATAAGGTATAAGTTTACATGATCGAGTTGGAGGTCTTTTAGGGACTTGCGGAGGGCAGCCTCGGGGTCGTGATGTGAAGAGGACCAGAGTTTTGTTGTGATGAAGATGTCGGATCGGGGGATGTTGGTAGATTGAAGGACTGAAGTTAATGCCTCTCCTATTTCGGACTCGTTCCAATCTGATTATTCATGAGCGCAATACACAAGGATTCAGAAGCCTTCCAGACATACACAACGGAGCACAGTCCTGAGTTGGTTAGCATCAAGTTGCTGGTAATGTTCACAAGCTGGGTTTGTCTTACAAGGTGACGGTAGCCGGCTTTCAAGGCTGTTTGAACTGCGCGACCAGCGTCGCCTGGAGCTGCCTGCCATGTACCAAAACCCTTACCATCTACTTAGCTGCTGATGCGAGGGAATGGCGACTTTTGGACCTTACCACAGCTGGGATCTCTGCACCGGTGTTGAGCCGGAAGGTTTTCTGATGATATGCCATTCCAATGATTTAGCGATGACGTTGCTGGCGTTTGTCACAAGGGTTTCTCACAGCATCCGGTGTTGGGTCAATTAATTATATACGTGGATACGCACGTCGAAGTCGGCCAAAGGCGGTCCCGTAGCATCGGCGAGAACGCCGTAAGCTTGCGCACAAGGTTTGTGGGTCGGAGAGAAGACATGGTGGATCTCGGGCGGATTGCGAGCGTACAGAGCACACGCTGTTACGGAGCACATCAATTTTGGAAACACTCTAACGTTCCATGTTTCCCCTTGCGCATTATGATTTGCGTACTCAAGGTTTCAGAATTCGAGTGAAAGTAAAAAGTATAGCTGCTACGAGGTTGTGATGCCATTTCACACCTTCTCTACATGCACATCTCCCTCGCGCTTTTCTCCAAGCTCCGCTACTCTGCCATCGCTCAAAATTTCGCCAACATCATGGCGAACCTTGTCTTCCTCCTTAGGATAAGCGCGCTTGTACATGGTCCAGATTGAATGAGAGAACAGGTCATCCATAGACTCGATGGATCTGCCTTTCATCTCAGGCATGCAAAAGAAGATAAACACAACTCCGATGTAGGTCAGAACTGCATAGAGCAAAAAGGTGCCCCAGCCAAGATGCGTCATCATCGAAGGTGTAGCCTTGGTGATTCCGAAGTCGACGATCCAATTCACGAAGAAGCAGCAGCTCATACAGAATGATCTAATACGTGAAGGGAATATCTCGGCGGCGACGACATAGCACGCAACACTGTGGCCAAAGGACCTGAGGAAGCACAGGTCAGCGGACAAATTCTTTTTCTTAGTCCGAGAGTACTTACCAGCCGAAAGCATACACGTAGATCCAGACGATACCGATGATACCGCCAGCTTCGGTACCGCCGCCTTTGTCGGGATTCGCGAAGCGAACGTACAACGCAATGTAAAGCATAGCAGTAGCTTGCATAGACGCACCGATCATGAGCGGAAGACGGCGTCCGACGCGATCGACAATGAAAGCGACATAGACCACTGTCGTTGCAAGCTTGACTAGGCCGTACACACCAGTTGTGAGTAAAGCCTGGGAGCCGCTTTTTACGCCGATCATAGTGAAGATCTCGGGTGCGAAATAGTTCAGGCTATGGATGTCAGATCAAGCAATGAAGCTAACACGTATTTCGCTTACCTGTCGGTGCCTGTGAACTTGTGGAAGAGGAAGAGCATGATGGCTAGGAAGAAGCGGCGCCTGTTCGAAGGGACGAAGGCGATGTCCTTGATGACTAGCATATAGTTGCGGCCTACAGCAACCTCTTGCTCCTGGTCGACTTGAGCGCACGTTTCCATGTACTCTTGTTGGATGTATGGATGATCCTCGGGCAGCTTGCGCAGCCTCATGAGGTTCTTGAGCCCGTCTGCTCGCTTTCCCCTCGCAATAAGCGCACGCGGTGTTTCCAGGACCCACCAAAGCATGCAGACCATGAAGAATCCAGGTATGAGCTGAATGCCGAGCGACAGTTGCCACTGTGTGTAGTCCGACACTTTGACGTTTGTCCATTTGGACACGCCGTAATTGATCCAAAAAGCCAGGGACAAGGCAGTGATGATCATGAGGTTGTACAAGCATGTCATCGACCCACGGATCGCTTTTGGCGAGTTCTCAGCCAGGAACTGAGGTGCACCAGCTGACATTGACCCGATGGCTACACCAGCGAGAAATCGGCCTGCGTAGAACAGTTGCAGGTGCGGCACTTCCTGAAATGCGCATCCCAGGAGATATATCCAGCCGTAGATCATCATTGAGTATTTGCGGCCAAGGAAATCCGCGCATGGAGCAGAGAGGAGGGCGCCTGCAGATCCACCGGCAGCCACTGCATCGAGAGTCAGTCCGAGATCCTTGCGCGTGCCAATGATAAGAACTTACTCAACGCAGCAATATTACCAGATCGCGCATCGGCGGCATCGTCGCTAAGCTTGTCGAGCCCAAAGGCGTGTCTGAACGTTGGAAGCGTCAGAACACCCCCGATGTTTCCTTGATCAAAGCCGTATGCGCATCCCGCAAACGCAATGGTGGCGGCAAGATATATCAGACGCCCATTATAAATGGCCTTGGGGTCTTTCTTGTATTCAGGCGATGCCCACAGAGAAGTTCCACCACCCATGATATCGGTATAGATCAAGATAGAGCTCCTGATGAGCAGAGGGAGAAGGCCCGCGAGTATGACCGAGTGGTACACTCTCGTTGAAGTTTTTAAACGGGATCTGGGCCTCCTTCATATAGTGCTAAGCCATCAAAAGTCTCTCGCTATCGGAGGATCATGACAGGCCAATCATTGTTCGGTTCTACTCCAGAATTTCCCCGGAAATGCAAGTGCGTGGCCTGTTGAACCTGGATTCCCCGCACTTTGGTCGATTTCTGGGGTTACGGGGAGAAGTGCGAATGATCGGCGCACAGCGCCGGCACTGGACCGCGTGTGCGAAAGCGCGAGGAAGGAAAGGCGAAGGCACGTGCCATCTTAGCGGCATGCGCCGTCTCGAGACGCATGAAGATATCATAGCATTGCCAGACACCAGACAGACTTCAACGTCAGACAGATCGTTTCCAGCTTCTTTCACAATGGCTGACTTCAACGCAGAGCTGATTCCCTCATCTAAGACATCTGGGGTAGACTCCAACTACATCCCAGCTTCGACCCCGCAGGTGCATGCGTCAAACCTGCTTCGGCTACCAAATGGTGACCTTCTATGTGCATGGTTCGGTGGATCGCAAGAAGGGTTGTCTGACATCTGTGTACGTCCTTTCGATTCTTTTACTTTCAAACCAGGGCTAGTCGACTAATTCGCATTCCGGTTATAGATTCACTTCTCGCGCCTTCGTAAAGGAGCAAGGACATGGTCAACTCCGCAGAAGATATCAGAAGATGCTAATCGGAGCGAGCAAAATCCAGTCCTGTTCTTGAACCCAACTACCAATGAGCTTTGGGTATTGTTCACGGCACAGCCTGCTGGAAACCAGGACAAGGCGGTTGTTCGCTACCGCATCTCAAAAGACGAAGGGCAGACGTGGTCTCAGCCACAAAACCTCTTCGACGACGAAGGACTGTTCATTCGTCAACCAATTGTTGTACTCAAAGATGGTACATGGGTCCTTCCAGCATGGTACTGTCGCACACCTCCCGGATATCGATGGATTGGGAACGACGACATCTCAGTCATCAAGTACACCCAGGATTCCGGCAAGACATGGCATGAGAAAGAAGTTCCGAATAGTACTGGCTCTGTGCATATGAACATACGAGCAACCAAGGATGGCTATGCAGCTTTGTACCGGTCTAGGTGGGCTGACAATATCTATGTGTCCACGTCCAAGAACTGTTTGGATTGGAGCGAACCCAAGCCGACAACCCTCCCAAACCCAAACTCGGGCATATGTTTTGATGTGCTCTCGGATGGCCGATGGATCGTAGTGTACAATGATTCGAGCTTCCAGCAAGGCCAGGCTAAGCGGGAAGGTTTATATGACGATATCACCCCAGAGGATGACAAGCGCCAGAATCAACCTAAGCAGACGCGAGAGGCGATTTGGGGCGTTCCACGGAAGCAACTCACGGTCGGCTTGAGTGATGATGCGGGTGAGAGCTGGAAAACGAAGCTGCTGCAAGACGGCGACGGGTTCTGTATGACGAACAACAGCCGCACGCGAGAGAACAGGGAATTGTCGTACCCCAGCGTATGGGTGGATAAGGACGAGACTGGCGATGTCGCGAATGTCGCATTCACGTTCTGGAGACAAAGAATCAAGTTCTGCAGGTTCAAGGTTGGCTGGATACAGGATTAGTTCAGTCTAGCTACGAATAAAGATGCTGTGCTTGATGCTTCTGCCGCTGTACGGAGGCGCATTTCAAAAGTTCTTGCCAGGCGCTATGCCAGGATCCGAATCCTGCAGGATTACTAGGGCCTTGGCATACAAAATCCTGATAGAGGGGTAGATCTGAAGCCACGTTGATGAATACTATCTATCTATCTACCTAATCTTTGGTGTTGAGCTTGATCCTGATGGCTCCAAATACTGATATATCAACTCGAGTCCTGATTGTTGCGTTGAAGTCGCCTTTTGGAGGTAAATCAACTGCCCAGATCGCTGAGGAGACTGGCCTATCAATACGTACTATCAACGACATATATGCCCGAGCTATCAAACGTGGATTTGAACCAAATAGACCTCTCAAGATCTTACCTGAATATGTTGAAGATGCTACTCGATCTGGGCGTCCTCGCAAGCAGGAGGTAGTGAAGGAGGAGATAATCAACAAAGTATGACTTAATAGATATAGCAGAGAGAAGAGCTGTACTAATCTTGCGGGTGAACTTAGCCATGTAGGGTTTATTATATCAAGTATATCTATATGAAGAGTACTCAAAGGAGCAGGATTCAAGAAAACCAAGCCAACGAGGAAGCCTGGATTGACATAGAAGATGAAGGATGAAAGGCTTAAATTTTGCCTCGATTATAAAGACTGGACAATAGAGGATTGGAAGAATGTGATATGGTCAGATGAGACGGCTATTGTCCTCCTTCACCGACGTGGTGGCTATCGGATCTGGCGGAGAGCTGAGGAGGCCTTTATACGGTCATGTATTAGAGAGAGATGGAAGGGCTACTCTAAGTTTATATTTTAGGGCTGTTTTACCTATGATAGTAAGGGGCTGTGCTATTGTTGGAAACCTGAATCAGCCAAAGACAAAGAGCTTACAAAACAGCAGATTGAGGAGATGAATTAAGCTCTTGAGCCTGTACTGCGAGCTGAGTGGGAACTTACCTCTATTATGGCTAGGATAGGACTAAGGAATAAATCAGGCCAAAAACCTACGTGGAAATTTACTACAAAGACCGGCAAGCTATCGCGAGGTAAAGGAGGAGGTATTGATTGGTGGCGCTATTAAAAGGAGATTCTTATCCCTAAGCTTCTCCCTTTTGCAAAGAGGTGCAAGCTTAATAGGCCAGAGACGATTGTTTAAGAAGATAAAGCTCCTGCTCACGCCCATCATGCTTAGTCCTATCTCTATTCACAGGAGCAAGTTAAGAAGCTTTTATGGCCTAGTAACTCACCTGATTTGAACGCAATTGAACCTACTTGGTTTTACCTTAAGAAGGAGACTATAAAAAAAGGAGCACCTAAAAGTGGAACAGAAGCAATTCACCGATGGGAGTCAGCTTGGGGAGATCTCCCTCAAGAACAGATACAAGCTTGGATAGAGAGGATTCCAATTCACATTTAGAAGATTATTGAACTCGAAGGTGGTAACGAGTATAAGGAGGGCAGAGATCATACAAAGCAGTTCAAAAAGTAGAGTAATATCGATTCACTGTGAAAATACCCCTGACTCGGGGGCTGATCTGTGCGTTGATCAGGGCCTTGGCAGGCAAGAACTTTTGAAATGCGCCTCCATACTTTGTGAGCCTTCGAGGCATCCACGGGTATTCGTAGGGATCCAACCGATGCATTATCTTCATTGAATCAACGCCTGTATATTTCGCGACAACGTTCATGCTCCCGAGTGATACGCGTATGGGTGATTGGAGGTGTGATTCGCTGTGTTGAGGTGACTCTTGATTAGTAGTTAGAACTAGGCTGGAATCGCACATGTCGCCCACCCACCAAACCTTCGTCTCTCCATGTTCAGGGAGGATCTCGGACGTTCGTCTTTTTCGAAGCCTATGCCCTGTATGCGCTTTTCGCTCCCTTTTCAGGCCTGCGGGCGCCGAAAACCGACATTGCGCGCTTCTGCGGCGATTTTTCGGCATTCTTGCCGTTGCGTGGGCTGCTGTGGAGCCAACTGGGCATGGAGGATCTCTTAAGTACCTAGGTATCCTAGGCTGTGCCCTCAGTTGGGCCCCACCATTACAATGATGTCGAAACCAACTGTGCTTCACATAGGGGAGCCCATCAAATACAACCAGGAATTTTACGAAACCGAATTCGTAAAGCGTTTCAATGTGGTGCGCAATGAGGACTTGGATCGGAAATCGTTCATGGAGGCCTTGAAGACGAAGAAGTACGTAGGGATCATTTTTTAGAACCAATTCAACAAGCTTACCAACCTACAGATACGGCAATTTCGTAGCCATATTCCGTCCACACTTCCAAACAGGTGGTGAGATGGGCCAATGGGATTCGGAGCTTATTTCCCTTCTTCCTTCTTCGTGTCGCATCTTCGCTTCGGCAGGTGCAGGCTTCAACTGGGCAGACGTGGACTTGCTTGCAGAGCATGGCATCTGGTACGCCAACGGCGCTGGTGCGTCTGACGAAGCGGTGTCTGACACAGGCCTGTATATGGTACTTTCGGTGTTCAGGAACTTCACACACGCGCAGCTTGCTGCCAGAACCTGTGACGTTGACAAGTTCGAAGAATCACACAAATTGATTGCGACAATCAGTGCCAATCCCAGAGACCATGTCTTGGGCATCGTGGGGTTGGGCAACATCAGCAAGAAGCTTGCGTATAAAGCAAGGACGGCCTTGGGCATGAAGATTCACTACTATGACGTTGTGCGGGCGAGCCCGGACGTCGAATCTGACTTGTGCGCAACTTTCCACAAGAGCCTGGACGATCTACTTGCCATTGCTGACTGTGTCTCGCTGCATACACCACTAAACAAGCATGTATGTTATTCTCGCATTATCTATGTCCCTCTCTCCAGGGTATTTTATGACCGGCTGCTCCTGGTACTTTAGCTGACACAATGATCTATTTAGACCCAAGACTTAATAGGCAAAAAGCAGTTGGCATTGATGAAGAAAGGTTCTCGCATTATTAACACTGCCCGAGGACAGGTTTTGAACGAAGATGCACTTGTGTCGGCTTTACAAAGCGGCCACATTAGTGCCGCCGGGCTTGATGTCCACTATCATGAGCCACAAGTCTCCAAAGAGCTCGCAGCCCTGCCTCAGGTTACTCTCACCACTCACATCGCCGGAGGCGCTCTTAACACGCGTATCAACTTCGAATTGGGCGCGATGAAAAACATCCTCAGAGTCGTAGGCTCCGATGGCCAATTAACGGGCGACGAGCCTTTAACGCCTGTCAATAAGAATGCCTTCCTGGCTTCCCGAAAGAAATGATTGGATTAAATTGTTTCGAATTTTGACGGAGCAATGAAGAGGCAATGGTTGCATATTAGATACGCAAGTAAAGGGACACGTGGTTAGAAATTGATAAGGATCCATCCATTATAGTGCCAGAATAAACACGATTGGAAGCTATCTGAATTCCTTCATTGCAAATGTGAGCGAATACACACATGCGTATTTGATGCGAGAATCCTTGCACCGCTAGCATAGTGACCTAGCGATTCCTTGAAGTCATGTGCAATCTTGCATGTCTTTTTCCGTGTACTACGGCGGTGTAACCTGATCTAGTTAGTGTCTCCCCAGTTGCTCGCAGTTCTCGCCGTGCGACTCCGCATCAGTTTCTCTGGGGAATGGGGAAGGATCAGCCCACTCTTGGGTGCGTATGACTCGTGCCGAACTTGCTGTATCATGACACTCCCCGGGTTGTTTTAATACTTCACTTAAACCCAGAAGTGCTCATAGGATACCTTTGACCGCCCAACCGTACCGTCGCTTTGCCATCAGATTACGCATCATATCACCATGGAGGACATTGTATCCACCAAGCCGAAGGTATCACTGGAGACCACGGAGAAAATTGTGGCGCAATTGGACAATTTGCCACTTCCCGAGGAACTGCAACATCTCGACGAAGATGAGCGAATAAGGCTCGAGCGCAGCCTCGTGCGAAGGCTTGACTGTACCCTCATGCCCGTTGTAGCATTATTGTTTTTGTTAAACATTTTAGACCGCAATAACATTGCCAACGCGAAAATTGCGGGCTTGACAGAGACCTTGAACATCACAAATTCACAATACAACACCTGTTTGATGATCTTCTATGTTGGCTGTAAGAACACTGAAAACATTGTAGAAGTGGTTGCTTACGTTTGGCAGATGTTATTACGCAACTTCCGTCCAACATGATTATCACAAAAGTCCGTCCTTCGTGGTATATATGCTGTATCACCTCAGCGTGGGGGGTTGTCTCTATGTGCCAGGCATTCACCAAGAACTACGGCGGACTCTTTGCCTCAAGGTTCATACTCGGGCTGGTTGAGGCACCTTTTCTACCCGGCGTATTCTACCTGATGAGCTGCTGGTACAGTCGTGCGGAGCTCCCTCCAAGAATTGCTATATTATACGGCAGCAACATGCTCGCGAGCGCTTTCGGTGGGCTTATAGCCGCTGGCATTGTCTCGCGGATGGAAGGCAAAGGTGGAAGGCCTGCTTGGGTATGTGCACAATCTACTTAGTCCTGCACATCACCGCGTCCGGTAAACTGACAGCTCACAGGAATGGCTCTTCATCATTGAAGGCAGCATGACCGTAGTGATTGCACTCCTCTGCGTACCGATCCTTCCAGACTTCCCTCTGCAAAAGTCCAGTCCCATTCTCAAGCGCGAACACCAACTCTACGCCGAATATCGCCTTCGCAAAGAAAACGCGGGTATTCGCGACGAGGACCCGGAGTCCATCTGGTGGGGTCTCAAGCAAGCACTGCTAGACCCAAAGTTGTACATGTTCATCATCTTGCAGATGATGTTGATTACTGCTCAGTCCTTCAACAACTTCTTCCCGTCCATCGTTGGTACACTAGGCTACGATACGACCGTGACGTTGCTTCTCACTGCACCGCCATATATCTTCGCATTCATCGTTTCTCTTTGCATCTCATTCCACGCGGCACATAAGAAAGAACGAGGTTGGCACATTGCTATTCCTATGATGTTCGGATTGCTTGGTAATCTCTTGGTGAGTCTTCACTACCTAATTTAGACTGTGGATATAAAGTTCTGACTTGAATTAGGCGATGTTCGTCCCTTCTTTAGGTGGTCGTTACTTCTCCATGTTTCTCATGACATCGGGTACATATGCACCCTACAATCTCTGCGTGTCGTGGCTCTCAGCGTCGCTGCCTCGTCCAGCATCCAAGCGCGCCGCGGCACTCGCTATAATCAACTTGATGGCCGCAGGTGTAGCACATTTTTACACTAGCTATGCTTTTCCCGACACGCAGAAGCCGCGTTATTATGGCGGTGGCGGCATGATGAGCGCGGCGTGTCTTATCTGTGCAGGGATGGCAATCTTCATTAAGTACTACTTGAAGAGGCAAAACGCAAATATGGAGAGAGAGGAATTAGAAGAGGGCCGAGTTGGAGGTGGCATCAAGGGAAGCAAGGCTGGTCATGGTGGTGACGCTATTGTTCGGTTCAGATATGTTCATTGAGTTGGGAGGCAAGCAGTGGTGGAGCTGTGCTCCTCTATACATACAGCTTAGCCGTGGAATGCCTATGCGACTTCCTCCATTCAATATATTAGAGGCATGTCATCTTGAACCCATGACTATCTCAGAGTGTACTTTGAATGACAGTATGATATACGCTATTTCGTGACCCCAACAGATTATTTCGTTTTACGTTTTCCTCGAAGCAATACCTGAATCACAGATAAGCTGAAAATGAAATGAGAGAATTGGTCGCGCTCAATATTTGAGCCTCGTTGCTTTGACTTCCTGAGATGGCATTGCGGTGCCTCGGATGACACCCCGGACGCTGGGACTTTGTCGAAACGATGCTGAGTCACCTGATCGTTCGGCAATGACCAATTTGCCCTCGGTATGCTACCGAGCTTGTGGGGGCCCAAGTTTCTCCGGAGTTCACGCCTTGAGTCCTTGATTGCGGTGGTGGGTCCCGCTCGGCGAGAAAGCCGGTCAACTCTCGAAACCTTCTCCGGGCCTGGAAGAACACCGAGATCCACCCACACCTTGCACCCTGGAAGAACGCCGAAGGCAAACACCTAAATTATGTTTAGCGTTATGTCTGGGCACGTTGCGAGTCCCTCCGACTGCTGCTTTTGCGAACCTAGTCTTCTAATCGCTCTTGGTACTACACTTGTTCGACCCTCTGACAATGGAGGCCAAGTCCGTTTTATCATTTGACGAAGTGAAGGCGCATAACAGTCGTGATGATTGCTGGGTGGTGATCCAAGACAAGGTGTGGGATGTAACAGAGTTCCTGTCGGAACACCCAGGAGGATCGGAGGGTATGTCTGCTACACGTTGTTTTCAACTAGGACTTTCCTCAAGCTAATTCACTCAGTAATCTTGAAATACGCCGGAAAGGATGCAACCTCAGTATACAATGAGTTCCACGCCCCAGGCATGCTCGAGGAAACACTTGCTACCAACAAGTTCGTCGGCGACATCCTCCCATCGAACGATCTGCCCCCAAGAAGCACGATCGACGAAGCAGAGGCAGCAGAATCAAATCCACACCCCGGAAAACGCCAAATCGAGATCCCAAACCAGGTTCCTGAGATATACGAGAAGCCGCACCTACACCAGCTTATCTCTGCAGCTGATTTCCAGGAAGTTGCCCGACACACGTTGACGCCAAAGGCATGGGCTTTCTACTCTTCAGCCGCCACAGATCTAGTCACACACAACCAGAACAAGGCGCTCACTCGACGCGTGATGTTCAGGCCCCGAATTCTGCGCGACGTCAAGTCCGTGTCCACAAAGCGGAAGATCTTGGGTTGTGAATCCTCAGTACCTTTCTTCGTTTCACCAGCGGCTATGGCTCGATTGGCTCACCCAGATGGCGAACTGGCCTTGGCTCGAGGTTGTGCAAACGAAGATATCGTGCAGTGTATCTCTAGTAACGCCTCATACCCGCTCGCCTCGATCGTCAAAGCCGGGAGAGACGATCAGCCTTTCTTTCTGCAACTGTATGTCAACGTTGATCGACCGAAGACGGAAGAGCTGCTCCGCAAAGCTGCCTCCTTAGGAATTCGTGAGTCATTCATTCGAAAATACATCGCACTAGACGAGCTGACCAAATTCAAGGCGGCATCCTCGTTACTGTCGACGCACCAGTACCCGGTAAACGCGAAGCCGATGAACGAATCGCAGCAGAAAACGTTGCGAGCGCTATCTCCGGCGCTGTAGCAAGCAATGATAAGAAGGGTGGCGGCATGGGCAGACTGATGGCACAATATGTAGAAAAGAGCTTGATATGGGAGGACGTTCAATGGATCAAGAGGGTATCAGGGCTACCGGTTGTGCTGAAAGGCGTACAGAGTGCCATGGACACAAGAATGGCCGCCGACTGGGGATGCGATGGCGTCATGCTGAGCAACCACGGAGGACGCTCTCTTGACGGGTAAGCATCTCCTCAATATCCAAGCAGAAAAGATACTGATCACTGTCGAAGTGCGCAACCGAGCATCCTCGTCCTACTCGAACTGCACCGCATGTGTCCAGAGATCTTCGATAAGCTCGAAGTGTACATTGACGGTGGCTTTGAGCGCGGGTCAGATATCCTGAAAGCCATCTCTCTGGGCGCGACAGCAGTCGGCATCGGACGGCCGTACTTATACTCGCTGACTTACGGAGAAGATGGCGTCGAGCACCTAACACAGAGTAAGTTTCTCGTTGTACCTGGTGATAGTGCCGAATTAACTCGAGTACAGTTCTGAAAGATGAGCTTGAAACATCGATGCGCTTGTGTGGGATAACGGATATCGATCAGGCGCACCCAGGTCTAGTCAATACGCAGGATATTGACTCTCTTGTGTTGGCAACAGATAATCACCCTTACATTCGATGGCGGCCACGTGCGAGGATATAGGACGTGTAGGATTACATCATAGCCAGCTAATGAGCATCTATCGCTACGTAATCTACGGAACGGCCCTACTTTCCCCTTCAGATCACAACTGTAGTTGTGTTCCTCCGCGTAGTCTCGAAAAAGATGCACGTCTTTTGGTGGCAAGTATGGCGAGGAAAGCACGGATACGCGGTTCAACAAACAGGGGCGCATCTAAGCTTAATTCTGAGGAGAACCTCTAAAAAACTTTGGCAAGCATTGAGATCAGTGTACGAAGCCGGATATAGAATGGGAGCTCATTGAAGCTTGTGTATTGAGGAAAGCCACCGAACAACGCTCATAGCGAGGAGCTTCGAATGAGGCGACGGATTAGAATTTGAATAATTCGAATAGATAGTTCCTGACTCTACGATCTAGGTATTCGAGGAAAGTATTAACACAAGGAGCGTAGCTATTACTTCTCAAGCATAAGACTACTGCTAAATGAGTGTGTAATACCAGTAAAGTGAGTCCTGTGATCACAGCGTCCCAAAGGATATTCAAGACAGGGCATACATCCAATGAGCGGCCCCAGCTGCAGATCGCGTTTGACATCCTCGGGGTATTGCAGCTGCGCCTACAAGAAGCTACTATCAACTTTGGAGCTAAAAGAGCTTGTTCCGAGACCGCCGCAGCAGATGCCGACAAGATATGGGCCCTTGGGTTGAGATTACACCGCCCATATCCCTCGTAATCGACATAGGACACGTGTGTATATCTGTTGTGCCTTTTGGGTCGCCAAATTCGTCTTTGAAGGATTGGAACGATGGAGAGACGTAATAATGTAACGCCACACATTTTCTGACCGTGAGTGATGTGGTTTCCCGGTAGCTTTCTCCAAAGAAATGTACAGCCAGTTTCCGAAGAACCGTCAAAGAAGGCGATGCTCTCAGCTTATTTGAATCGAAGCTATGCCGCTTCAAGGCACAATGAAGGAGACTGACAATCCCGTGGGGCAGGCTCAGCCAGGATGTGCAAATATTTCATTCGTGGAGTTGTCAACACAGTGAGAATTGCCGTTAATGCGCGCTGATAAATGTCAGCTACTCAGCAACTTTTCGAAAGCGGATGACTGCCTTCTGAATTGCGCCCCTACTGCGGCCCGAGGAGCTCGGTACGGCGATGGAGATATCCTTTCCCCCAGGCTTTCACATACACGAATGTGTGCTATACGAATTCCTTGGGCTGCATGCTCTCGTTGTCTCATAATGTAGACGCTGCAAATGATGAGCATACAAGCTAGTGAACTAAGTATGCCATCAAAGGGTAGGCAGTGCTAGTGCAAGAGGTCTGTTGCTGCATTACTCTTGTAGGGTGGCACACTACTAGAGCATTATTCTGTAATTTTTTTACCTCCCCGATCTTCTTATGACCCTTTCGTCGAAAAATGAACCATGTGATCATTTTGCTCATGTTTATGAAAGGTTCGCCACTCTCTGAATTGTTTCAAACCCCTCTATGCTGGATATTTGTGATCGGGAGACTGTCCTAGATAGGCAACAACGATCAGCATTCAGTGTCATGAGCTATCATCCTTTCTCTTTACAGGCAACGCAGATAACATCGTGCTCAGATTATCGAGATATGGCAGTGTGATCGACGTATGCGAATAGCTGCAACTCTGAAAAAAGCGCACCGATGATTGGATTGCAGATCTACTGCAAAGCTCACATTAACCCGAAAGGTGAGCTCATCGAAAGTGACTTCGGCCGAGGTTTCTAGATCAGATGGCCTGGGGAAGCTCAGATAATCTAGAAGTAGATTCTCACGGGCGGAGACTGGAGTCCCCAAAGCGAACAGAGCAGATGGGCTATTGTTGATATCTAAAAATCATCACGAACGCAGCGCGAACTTGTTTGAGATCTGTGTGTGGTGGCATTAATGCAGGGCTAGTCTAGTGGTCCGAGAGCAATAAGTCGTATGCCCAGGCTTTCCTCACTGCCTCAATGGTTTGCCATAGTAAACAATGGCCGCAACACACTTTCCTTCTCTTAAAAATCGATCCCATGACCGGTGTGATCAACGATGATTACGATCAGCGCCTCATTTCTTTCAGGAGAGCAGTCATTTGTCGCGTGCACCCGCGCGCAAGCTCGTTGCGCCTAACTTTAGCGTTCCTCACAATGAACAGGAAAGCGAGCTTCGGCAAAACAAACACTGTTTAGTCTGCGCCAAACTTATAATCCAATAGTCGCCGACCGTGATGACGCGGCTCACTTCGCGAACTGTGGTTCACGCGTGGCTGTTTGACGTGCCGTTCCCCGTTACTAATTTTAACTCGAAAGAGAAAATATTGAACGGAGACGTCGATTGCTGTAGTTTTTGGGTGGTACACCTTAAAGTTTCAGCCACGGCTGGAAATTGCATCCCTTACTCATGCAGTTCCGTAACAGGAAAAATCACTGCAGGTGTTGAGGACTGTGATGAGGTTGTGGTACGCTTGATGTTGCTTGCGCAGGGGAAGTCCGCGAGTCGTAGAGATAAAATTCTTAACGCAAAGACGATGGGGCGGTGGCGAACAGAAAGTGGTGTTGAAGTAATTTGAGGTGCCGCATGCTACCACAAATGGCAAGTATTGTGCATAAGTGTCGAACACTGCGTCTGGCTCGCGGTACGCTTCACAACCTCATACCATAGTTCGTGGAACGCCACTTGTTCCCAATTCTGCCGATGATGCACTGAGTCGGATTTGCGCCCCATACTATGGTCAATGCTGTCTCCGAACTTCCGTACAAGGCGAATCAATGTAAATGGATCGAATGCAGCGCCATTGGATGGTACACTTACAGGAGCTCGGTCGTTCCTACCCCTGATAACGTCCACCGAAGTCTTCTGAAGAGGGCAAATCAATGAAAAACCATCGAACGCAGTGAATATATTCGGTACGCTTGCATGACTTTGACAGCGTCCGTTTCCGAATGAAGCTCAGATAATTTCTCCTTAGAAGATAATGAAATAGAAATATAGATTGCTGTGGGCTTCGCTGGTACGCTGGAATGACTTGAAGCGAGTCCATACCACTCATATTGTTCCGCAAAAGGCACATAACCGAACTGCATCAATTGCTGCGGTCTTCACTGGTACACTTGAGGGATTCTGTCTTTGATGAATGCCACCGTGATCACACCATGGAAGGCAAGTAAATGGATATTCGTTGATTGCAGTGGTCTTTGCCGGTACACTTGACAGATGTCAGTAGTGGTAGTCTTTAATAGACCCGACCAATGAGTCGTCAGTCAATTGATTTCCCTGTTGACCGTCGCTCTCACTTCTGTCACTCTCCATTCAGTGCTTCCGATATCCTCTTGAGGCCTTCCTCCACAGACCTCGGCGGTTGGGTGAAGACCATCCTGAACCAACCAGGCTGCTCAGCACCAGCTGCATCACCCAGCACCAGATACACTTTCTTCTTCATGAGTAGCTGGAAAATCTCGTTCGTAAAAGCGTCCATTGACTTCCCGCGAGCTGAGTCACCCAAGACCTGCAAATACCTCTTCCCCAGGTTGATCCACAAGAAGAATGCTGCGTTCGCGCCAGGAATATAATCAATGTCGTACCTACGGAGCAGCTGGACAGCGTAAGTGTATGCGGCCGACATTCGCTCGCTATTAGTTCTAATGTAAGAAGCTAGGAAGTTAGGGTCGGATAGGATTGTGACAACTGCGTTCTCGGCTAGCGAAGAGGGTGAAGAGTATATGCATGCAGTTTGACATGCTGTCAGGAACGGCTCGTTATGCTGCGATATCATGACGCCGATCCTGATCCCATTCGCTCCGAAGTCTTTGGAGAAGCCCCAAAGTACGTGTACGAGTGCTGCGTCTATGATTTCGCGTGTGTCAATAGACAGCGCTGACTCAAAGGGCGTTGGCGGTGCCTCTAGCTTGTCGACTGTGTTCTCCCAGACCGAAAGTGCGTAGATTTCGTCGCTGATGAGATGCATTTGATACTTTTGACACAGCAGCATCAATTGAACGATGGTAGCCTTCGAATAGCACCGTCCCAGCGGGTTATGCGGATTACAGAGTAGGAGCGCGCGCACCTTGACTCCATCTGCATTCGACCGAAGCAGCGCCTCTTCATATCTAGCAACACAGTCTAAACCGCAGGGGTCTACCTCCCCAAAGGCGACCGGGACTACTTTGACACCGAATCTCGTTTGAATGTCTGGTAAGAAGGCACGATAGTATGGCCGTCCCAAAAGGATACCCTCGCCAGAGTTGCATAAAGCCCATGCGCAGTGTTCGATAGCCGAGCTGGCACCGTTTGTGATTATGATATTGTCGGCTCGAACTTGCTGAATGGGATGGAAGTATGTGTTGAAGAAAGATGCGATGGCATTACGGGCCGGCTTTGATCCCGCAGGCCCGTCTTGGTACGTGAAGGCCTTTGCGGACGGATCTATCAAAGATTTATTCCGCAGGAACTCAGCAAGCTCATCATGCGAAAGGGAATTTTCGGCAATCCCCAGCGAGACATAGCCGTTAGGATTGGTCTCGGGATCCCATTGATTTGCACTAACTTCCCATACTTGCTACAGCTATTAGTCACTGGAAAGCAATTGAAAGCAAGCGGAGTACACTTACATGCTCATCAGCTCCGTCAGTAAGTTCTTTTTGTCCACGACTTGACAATAAAGATTCAGTCATGATAGTTGGTCGTACAATCTAAGACTCAGAGTCCGCCGGTGACTCCACGTTTTCACTTACGCGCTGTCCGGTTTCTAGGCGCTTCAAAGAACTTCGATGCGGCCTGAGATTCTATACGTACGCTTTTGCCGTGCTGGTTCAATCGTAGGGCGGGGAGAGCTACATGGCTCTCATTACGTCATCACTTTCGTCCTATTGGCGGAACGGGCATACATTCCTTAGATGTGCTTTTGAAGCACGCCCTTCACACATTAAGACCTTTGGCGAACTTTACGCAGAAATGTTGCGTATGGCACAAAGGCGTGTTGGTGCAAACACTCTGCTTTTCGCGTTTGCACGTCTGACAAATCACGCGCATCCTCCAGGACGCTCTTTCTTTCATCCTTCCATCACCACCACCAACTTCGACCGAAATGGCTGCTCGCAAACAAAAAGTCATTTTCTTTGATCTGATGGGCACATGCTGCGACTGGCTTACCTCATTGCTACCAGCACTCCACGAGTGCCCGCCACACTCTTCATTAACACCAGCGGAGCCGAGGCTTCGAGAGCTCGCTATCGCGTGGCGCGAAGGCTTTTTCCAAGAGATACACGCACGGTTCAACCGTGGTGATCCAAACGAAGATATTGATATCACCCACCGCCGCGTACTCGACCGCCTTTTGGAAACTAATGGCATTGAGTTCGATACGTGGAACGAGAGCGTCAGAGACAAGCTGGTCCGTCAGTGGCACTTCCAAACCCCTTGGCCAGACGTCCTTCTCGCATTACATCAGTTACGGGAGGACGGTAGGTGGTTTCTTGTAGTTCTCGCGAATGGAACAGCGCGGTTGCAGCTCGATATCGCGCAATCCTCGGGTCTACCATTCCATACGCTTCTCTCATCTGAGCTGCTGGGTTTTACTAAACCGGATCCTGCAATCTATCGGAAAGCGATGGATCTGGTACGACTCTCTCCTAATGACTGCATCATGTTAGCCTCCCACCTGTACGACTTGGCCGCGGCAAAGAGCGCAGGCATGCGTACGATCTATATCCACCGGGACACCGAAGATACCGATACAGAAATTGTCGATCTGAGAGGCGAACACGCTTACGTCGATTTATATTTCGACGGCAGAGAAAGGGATCAGCAATCGGCCCAAGAGGTCGGATTTCTAGCGGCGGCTGAGTACCTCATCAGAACTGAACCACGATCCAATTGATCCCACTCTTGGTGTTGCCATCGCTTCTCGAGAATGGCACACACTACATCTAATGGTCCCCAACTTTTCTACTTGCCAGAAGATGTGTATTCATTCAAGCTGACGTTCGTCTATCTCATGGATGCTCAACCGACCCTGAACCCCGCCAGTCTATCTACACCAACGCCCCGCACCCTCTCTCTTCTCATGGGCCTATACCGCTACTCCGGCTTTCCTCTAAACCATCTAGTCCAAGCTCTGGATCTGCACCTTAATGCACCCTGTCTTCGGATCCGCCGCTGTTTTGAACGCCTCAACTGCCTGCTCAAGATCGAATCGATGCGTGACAAGCGGCCTCAAGTCGATGAGTCCATTCTGCACTAACCGGATGGCCTTGGGCCAGGTGTTTGCGTAGCGGTACTGAAACTGCAGGTCGACTTCGCGCGTGGACAGGCGCATGAAGGGGATCTTCATCTCGTTCTTGCCGACGCCGATGACGAAGACTTTGCCGCCGAACTTGACGGCCTGGATGGCGCCGTTGATGGAGGACTCGACGCCCGTGCACTCCATGGCTGCGGGATGTCAGCAGTCAGACTTCGCGACTATGCGGAGGATTGACTTACCAACGGTGGGCTCGATACCCATGGCCGCAACGACCTTCTCCCGGAAGACCTCGGGAGTGTGCGCGAACTCGACCTTGTGCGTGAGAATATTCGGGATGATCTTCTTCGCAAAGTCCAGGCGGCCCTGGTCGATGTCGGTGATGAGCAACGGTGCCGCACCAGCAGCCCTGCAGCACAGCGCCGTGACGAGACCAATGGGCCCAGCACCACACACCACCACGGGATCGCCCAGCTTCACACCCGCGCGGTCCATGCCCGCAAGCGCAACACTGAGCGGCTCCAGCATCGCGCCATCCTCCCATGTGAGGTTGTCGGGCAGCTTGTGGCACCAGACGGCCGGGTGCTTGAGGTAGCGGCGCAGGAGGCCGGGGACGGGCGGTGTGGAGAGGAAGAGGACGCTTTCGCAGCCGTTGTAGCGGCCGGTGAGGCAGGGCTCGCAGGTGTGGCAGGGGATGTTGGGCTCGATGGCGACGCGGTCGCCGGGCTGTATGCTCTTGACCGAGGGGTGGACGGCGAGAACCTGGGCGGAGGATTCGTGGCCGAGGATGTGCGTGTCTTCGACGATCATGGGACCGATGCAGCCCTGCACTTGACGTTAGAAACTCGCTATGATACGAATTGCGTAGGAATCGACTAAGAAAATATTGGGAGCGTACTGCATGCCAGAAGTGAATATCACTTCCGCAAATCCCCGTGCTCTTGATATTCAGCAACACCTCCCCCTCCTTCAAATCCCCGCCCCTCTGCACACTCTCCAAGCTCGGCTCCGCCTCCGCAACCCACAGGTCATGCTCCGGATTCGTGTAGACGCCAATGTTCGCCTTGCTCGGCTTGACCTCCGTGGCGGTCGTCGTGCTCATATTGCCGTGTTGTATTCGTATTTCTCCAATGCACGCGAGGGGTATCACTTAACAAAGCACAATCACACTGATGAAAGAGCAAGAAAGAAAATCCAAGGATAATTATCGGCCTTGGAATTGGATCGCCTGCCCCGCGGGGGTTATATGGCTCCCACGCCAAACCTCCGCTTCCCCTCTGCCCCTCTATCGGCGCCCCCTAGCCCCTCCGACCCTGCGTCGCAGTAGGAAGCATTTCCACGAATGGCAACCCGCGTCCGCCGACGGAGCCCCAAAAGCGGCACGCAAAGTGGGCCTGCTACGCATGCACGATTTTTCCGGTGGTTGCATTTCTCACGATGGTCGCGCTTTGGTGTTGAGGGGCCCCGGGGACAGTGCAGAATTACCGCGGCACGCGGCCGCGCTTGGCGGAGTCTGGATCGCTGGCGATGAGTAGGGTGGTGCCAACCCATGCTCGAATGGGTGTCACACGTGTGCTTGTTTAGGCCGACGGTTGCTTCTGTTGGGTTTGGCTCTGTTTGCTCGTAGCCTAACGCAGGGGATGAGCTGTCATTCTCAATTCATAAGTCATAGGTAGTGGGATGCGGCTATCGACACGACGACCGCTTGCAAAAGGATTTTATATTATTAAAGACCGCGCCAAAGAACAGAGTCTCAGCACCAAACCCCAAGCATAACGCCCGCTAAGCCTGTCGAAAATGCAGACAAATCCTCACTCATGATCCGTTACGAATATGTCATCCTCCAAAACGCCTCGCATCGCGATGATGCCAGATGATCCCTTGCCAAACCATTGCCGCCAAAACCGTAGACCGTGGTATCTCAGAAGATCAAAGAAACTCATCTAAAGCCAGGAAAAATCTTGTTCAGGCCACGTCTCCACCGTGAACGACCCAGTTCTTCTTCTTCGCCTTCGACCGGGCCATGCTGGGTCCCCAGAAGCGCAAGCGCCCGTTGTCTAGCCCATTCTCTACGTTGATGCGGCTGGTCGGAGGGCGGCTCTGGACACTCTTGCACACTATTCTGCTGCGTGGGTTGCGGCACTGCGACGATCTCTGCGGCGGGAGTTGCGGGAGCGATGGTTCCTCCGAGGGGGACAGCAGGAGCCCCTGAGCTCATCTCAATATCTGCGGGTCGTGATTGCGTTCTCGATGGAGCACTAAATATTCTACGACCGCCGGTGGCCCTGCCTACACGTGCACGGAGGGAGTCATATGCACCGGGAAGGCGGGCAACAATGTTCCCCGGTGAATGGGTGTGGCCGGACGCATCCTGTGCTCGCCGGCGGCTGATCAACCGTTCTCGCCGTACCATGATATTGGTGATTTTGGGCGGACAGTACCCTGGCGGCAGCACGCTCTGCTTGCATATCGGACAAAGGCTGCTGTTGTTGAGTAGGAAAGGGTCGATGCAGTCAACGTGGAAAATATGTCGGCATGGCAGCTCTCTGACCTGCGATTCTTTCGGCTCAAAATCGTCCAAGCAGATCGGACATGTCGACTGTGCGAAGATGGCGGAAGCATATGTTATGGGAGGAGCATCTGGAGCAGAAGACCGCCGACTAAGCGGAATCCCCTTCAGACCTGTCTCAGCATCAGCCGGAGTGGATGCCTGCGCCATGCTCTTTTCAACGTGGTCCGGCTCTCCAAGGTAAGGGAATACTGGTAGTTTCGAGAGATAGTCTGCGGGCACGGTAAGTCGCTTCACCCCCAATGCTTCGAGGTCCACTTCGCCGTTGATTACGCGCCGTCGTAGCGCATTGCGGCGTCGTCGTTGTACAATGTGCATGCAAAGTGAAGTGGCACCTATTATCAGGATGAGCAAGCCTAGAACTATGACAAGGAAAACCCATAAGCTAGGAAGCTGAGTGCCAGAATCTAGATATCCTTAGCTGTGCTTGTAGATGAGCCATGGAAGACAAACCAGCTGTGACTTTCGCCCACAAACGAATATAGTCCGTCTCTGAGTACTGCTTTGATAGAGAGTCTCCGTAAGGCACAGTAGATATGTTACCAGAGTAGTTGCTCATTTGGCTTGTTATGAGGTACCCGCTTGCGCCCGGTACGGCATACGTCGGGAATTGGTTGCTGTACTGCCAGCTTCCACCATCGTTCATTGCCCATACTTGGTCATTCGTCTCGGGTGGCATTGCAGTCGAGTCTGGATCCGGTTGGTAGACGATGAAGGCCTTGACCGGTTCGTTCCGGGCCGTTGTGAAATACTCCTTCATGCAGTTGGGCGAGAACCACGGAGCAACGGCGATGAGTGCATAGCCAGCATTGTATGGAAGATTGGCCAGGCGTGTGGCATTCTCAGGAACATAGTCCTTCTCCGAGTCCCTGCACTCGTCTGTCTGCAAGGCTGGTATGTAGAGGAGGCCGTACGGATCGTCTCCGCGCTCGACACCCTTTGAAGAAAGCGTTTGTATGTTCTGCACGGGGAACTCGAAGGATTCGTTCGACTGTAATTGGTACTTGCTTAGTGCATGTTCGGGCAGGATATGCACGAGGTTCTGAGATGAGCGTACGGCAAGTCGATCGATACGATCATCGATAATCTCTGTGCGGTCAGGGTCGGGAAAGTCGATCGTGATGATGTTGATGCTTTCGGCACCTGGCGATCATGTCAGCAGGCGAGCCGAGTGCACGGTGAGGAGAAGGGCTTGGGTGACGCACTCATCGCGGCGGTTGAAAGAGGGAGTGCGGGCTGATGAGATGGTGTTGCGCATGCGGGTATCACGGTTCATGGCATGACAAGGCGACTGCGCAGCTGTTTAGTACATTGCGACACATGTACACGTGAAGAGGGCGTCGCAGGAGAAGTGGCGATGAGCGAGTGGGCGCCGCAGCTGGGCTGCGGGTTATGCGGAGGGCTGGAGGGGGCCGGGATCGTAGCCGGCACTCCCGCCGAGCACAGAAAGCTTAGCAAAGCTTATCTGGCGGGCCACTGGTGCGACTCAGTCGCTTATGCGCGCTGTTCGGGCCCCGGGCGGATCTAGGATGGTGGGTGGAGGTGTTGGATTGTCTGTCTAGGTTTTCCATGGCGAAGACTGCACCGTGAGAAGCGATGCGCAGGAGACGTGGGTTGCACCTGCCAGGCTCTGGGGACGGCGACTGCCCACTTGCGCATTGGCGATGCGGGCAGCCCTTGGCGCGCGCTCTTACCTCGCGTCGACGTGACCAACGCCATCGCGACCCAACAACGTCGTCTCCGGAGCGCTGCAACTTGTGCAAGCATCCCCCCCCCCGGTGGCCACACCGAGCAGTCTCTTCCAAAGCACTTGCCTGCGCGTCATCATCGCCGCCAGCCCTGGCCTTCTTGCTGTGTCCCCGCAGTCGGCAGGCGCCAGCGCCGTATGACGACGCCTCTCCACTGCATTCCTCACGTCGCGGAGCGCTAGCACAGCAAACATGTCGAAGAACACAAGCAGCAAGGGTAAGGCAAAGCCCGGGTCGAAGCCGCTGGGCGCACCGCGCAGTCGCAACACCACGCCCCTGCCCAACGTCCGCACTTCGGTCGAGCCATCGTCGTCGAACGCCTACTTCAGGACAAATATCAATGCTCTCTCCAAGAAATGCGATGTCACCATCGAAGATATCCTAGATCGTCCGGGCGGCAGCTCTCAGTCGGCGCAGCCGGTGCCCTCGAGCGCGCTGTTGATTAGCATGCGTGAGGCCATCGAAAGCAAAGTCCTCGGAAACGTCCAGAAGCGATGCGATGTCTCCAATAGCGCGCTCCGGGAACTCCAAGGGTTGAAAAAGAACCGACCTCCCCACGATCGAGAGAAGGAAAGACCAGCCGACAAAGAGGCCGAAGAGCGCAAGCACAAGTTGAAGAAGATCAAGAGGGCGGCTGCCGAAGACGAGCGACCGCTGGCAGTAGGTGCCCACGGCGTCGCGCGGCAGGACGGGGTTGATGTTCACAAAGGTAAGCTTCAGTCATGCTTGACATACTTTTCTCGTGTGCAGTTTACATTTATGGCTGAACGCTCTCGCTCAACCTCAACACTAAAACGCCCTCGTGAGCTGGTCTCGTGAACATGGCTACCAATCATCCCAAGATATATTTAAAACTCAGGTGTTTACAACCAGCAGACAACTCCTCTACGCTATCCTCGCCCGCGTCTCAAGCAGCACCATCCGCTGCGGGTAATGGCGCGGTTGATGCGCCTTCACCCACCGATACCGATGCCTCGCACCAGCCACCACCAGCTCCGGCGATACCGCAGTTTCAAACTTTTGGTCCTGATCCGTCCAAGTTTGATGACCCCACTGTATACCACATTCGAGACGTGACACCCGGCATGAGTGTCGAGGAGCGCAGGGAGATATACTGCGTCGCCGATTATCCCGAGAGCGACTTGAAAGACCAGACCGCTGGAATACCGCCGGACAAGGACTTCTCCAATGCGAAGCCCGCCACGCAAGTCAACGCCAGCGTCTTTGCAAATTATGTGGAGCCGTACATACGGCGCTTGACTGAGGAGGACATGGCCTTTCTCAAAGAGCGGGGTGATCGCCTGAGTCCTTTCGTGCTCCCTCGGAGGGGCGCGAGACACTACAAGGACATTTGGGCGGAGGAAGACGGACAACTGTATGCCGACCACAACGATCGCCTCCCACCAAATGAAGCACGCGGCTCCTACGAGAACATGACGGACGATTTCTTGATGACAGAGGATATATCGGCAGGACCCTTGCTGACCCGAATTCTCGCCCTACTCCGTCCCGAGGGTCGAGGTACCACGGCCAATTCCAACGACACTAACGGTATCAACGGCGATGCTATGGATATCGACGAAGGCGCTGGAGCACCGACTGAGAGCAACAACGACAACTCTCTTCCCGCCGCAACACAACTTTCCGAACTTGTTCAACAGGGTTGGAAAGGGCCTCCCGTAGGCACGCGGACAGACTATGCTACGCTTAACGAGCGTGTCCTGTTGGAAACTAAGCACAATGGAATCATCACCGATGCCGACACCGAATTGACAGCCTTTGACTACGACTCCCATTTTGACGACGAAATTGCTGCTCGTCTTCGTGTCCTCCAGGACGAACTGCGCAAACAGTCCATTGTCAATGGCGCACGAAAACAGCGGCTGCTCGAACTCACAGGTATCCGCGTGGCACAGCAAGAATACAACGATATTGCAGACGATCTTGATGCCCAGTTGAACCAAGCATACCTAAAGCGCAACCGCAATATCGGCAAGGGCAAGAAGCAGACAAAGCGACCTGGCGGTGCTGGTGGCGGATCGCATCCAGTGCCTAATGCTGGGGTTACCAGGCCTGGAGTCGGCGAGCCGATTCGCACACTAATGGAGAGGAGAGGGCAGTGGAGTGCGACAGTGGGTCCGGTCGTAAATTATGGCAAGACAGGGTTGCCGGAGGACACCATCTTCCCTGAGGATAAGATGAAGGAGTTGGAAAACAAGGAAGTGGAGATATGGGACAATGAGGCCGATGAGTAGGTCACGGTGGAATTGCTTAGCGTGGTGTTGGAGGCGAATCATGCATTGAGGGCGTTCCGGGGGGTGCAAAAAATGAAACGCACTGGATAGCAGCTCTGCTCAGCGTTCTGGTTGTTCGAAATCTTGGTATACGAGACCATGGACAGGCTAGTGGCGTTCTTCATAGACTAAATGATGCTCGTTGTCACCGCAACCTCACAACTTACTACCATTCTCCGTCACCTTCGCAACAAACTCCTCCACATCGCCCCACAAATCCTCGGGCCTCTCCAAAGCCCCAAAGTGCCCACCGCGCTCATGCGCCGCGAAACTCACAAGGTTCGTCTCGTTCTCGATGATGTACTTGATCCCAGGGAACAGCTCCTTGGGGAAGAACGAGAAGCCCGTGGGCTTCGTCAGGGGCGGCAGGGGCTCGCGGGCGCCGCGGAAGAGGGTGCGGTAAGGGTAGATGCTGCGTGGGAAGCCGCCGGTGAACCAGTAGAGCGAGATGTTTGTGAGGATGACGTCGAGGGGGGGTGTTTCGTCGGTCCATTCGATGAATTTCTCGCCGATCCAGGCGAGGAGGGCGAGGGGGGAGGAGGAGAGGACGTGGCCGATCGTGGAGGGGCGGGTCGCTGGTTGCGGGGTGTTAGCCGTTGTGAACGAGTGGGTTCCGGGAAAGAAGTGGGGGCTGAGAAGGAGAGGGGGGGTGGCATACCGTGTTCCTGCGCATACGCGGTGCCGATCTTTTGGAATGCTTGCGCGCGGTCATACGCTTCGATCTCGATGTTGCTCAGCTTCTCACGCTCCGGCTGTGTGGCCGTGCTGTATAGGTTCACTGCGTTCTGTCAGCTTCTCCCTTCCTCACTCCCCTCCCCGGATAGCAAACATACAATGCACGCCCACAACGCTTTCATACCGCGCCGCCATGATCCGGCATAGAAAACTCCCCACATCCCCGCCCTGCACAAAGTACTTGTCGAACCCCAAACCCCGCATCAACTTCTCCATCACCGCAGCCGAGTCCAGCGTCGTCCAATCGCGCTCCAGCGGCCCGCCAGACGACAGCGTGTACCCCGGCAGACTGGGCACGATGATGTGGTACGGCAGTTCCTTCCCCTCGAATTTCTTCTGCAGCTGCGCCACCAGCGGCAAAAACTCGATGAAGCTGCCGGGCCACCCGTGCAAGAAGAGGATCGGGATGGCATCCTTTTTCGGGCTGAACAGCGCGACGAAGTGCATGTCGATGTCGTCGATGGCCATTTTGTAGTTGGGAAAGGAATTGATGTGAGCTTCTTGCGCACGCCAGTCGTAGGTGTTCAGCCAGTGGTCTTTGGCCGAGGAGAGCCAGTCGTATGTGACACCGAAGTTGTCTTTGGTCTGTGTGTTTTCAAAGGTCCTGGGGCCAAGCTTGGAGAGTTGGAGGAGTTGGCGCCATTCTGAGAGGTCTTGGTCGGGAATGTGGAGGGTGAAGGGTTTGGCGGAGGAGGGTGGTGTGTATGCCATTGTGAAAGCTTGCGTGGTGTTGTGGTGGGGGGATGTGTTCGGGAGGTCCGGAAGACATCTCGGGGGGGTGCTGCTTGATATAGGGAAGCGTGAGGCACGGTTTCTACAAATCAGTCCTAGCTACAGTGTATTGCCTAGGTTGCGGTTACGGCTACGAATCGTACCGTGCGGGGAGAAAGCCTCGGAGAATGTGTGATGAAGCCACGGCAGGTCGGGCAGACTGACCCCGATGTAGTTACAATGGCGGCAGCTGGCGGATAGAGGCAATATCAGTCTACCAGATGCGGTCAAGATGGAAAATAATAAGTATACCTAGTCCATATCAGCATGCGATGTACTGGGTAAGCTTGCACTGACTTGGCGTTAGAACGAAGCTTCTGTATTAAGCTAGCGCAACAAAGTGGCGTGGAGCGGGGCACTGAGCGCAATTGAAAGCCACCGTGGGATACATTGGGGCCAAACGGCATGTCTATGGAGCTGTTATCGAAAATCAAGCCCAGAGCGATGGTAATCACCGGGCCGGAAGGGGCCCTGGAACGCGCTAGGAGGCGGGTAGATTTCTTTCACAAGTGTATTATGCCGCAATCGGTGCCCCGCCACTAGCTGCCGTCATCTGGGCAGATGTTAGTTTCCAAAACTTCTTCGACAGTCATAGCCAAGTCTCGCCATCCATTTACTCTTCGCAGCCCATAGCAATTGTTGGAAGAGTTGCGACCATGGCGCCTCCTCTTCTCGCCGCAATTGACCTGCTCACCTACGCTCAGCCCACCCAGGGTCTCAGCCCCCAGCAACTGTCCTACATTGGCAACGTCTTTGCCCGTGTCACCCCCGAGACCGTCGACCAGGCCCTCGCACACCTCCAGCAGTCCGTCGGCCGCTACACAAACTACCTCGGCGTCTCCTCGCTCGAATCCATCGACGACATCGTCTCGCTGCTCGACGCCGGCGCCGCGAAGGTCTTCGTGACGCGCCCGCAGCTCTCCCAGCTCCTCGAGAAAAACATCGACCAGGACCGGATAGTCCTGTGTCTGCCCGGAAGCACACGCGAAGAAAACATCGAAGCGATAGCGGGGACCCAGGTCGATGTCTACTCGCACCAGATCGCGGATGTTGAGCTGGTAGAGGCGTGGCTGAAGGAGTACGGGACGGAGAGGCCCGAGGTCTTCGTATCTTTCGCGAACCCAACACTGGAGGATGCGGTGAAGATAGCCAAGATGGGCGGCATCCCCGTCATACCCGCGCAGGCGCTCAAAGTAGACGCCGAGCCAGGGCCAGGCCTGCTGAGCGTCGCAAAGCTGCTTATGGCAAACGCAACCAGCGACCGGCCGGATGGACTGTTCACTACACTGGTGACTGATGAGCGGGGCGTTGCGCTCGGGCTCGTATACAGCAGTGAAGAGAGTGTTGCAAAGAGTCTCGAGACTGGGAGGGGTGTATATCAGAGCCGGAAGAGGGGCTTGTGGTACAAGGGAGAGTCGAGCGGCGATGTCCAAGAGCTGGTTTCTATGTCGCTTGACTGCGACAGCGACTGCCTGCAGTTTGTGGTCAGGCAAAAGGGCAGAGGCACGTGCAATGGCTGAAATTAACAGATCCATGATTAACAAAACCTTAGGTTTCTGCCATCTCGCAACACCGACCTGCTTCGGCGAGTATCGCGGGCTCTCCAAGCTCCAAAAGACCCTCCAGAGCCGCAAGGAGTCTGCACCGGCAGGCTCGTACACCGCACGGCTGTTCAACGATTCCCAGCTATTGCGCGCAAAGATCCTTGAGGAGGCTACCGAGCTGTGCGATGCGAACACCAAGGAAGAGATCGCTTTCGAAGCGGCTGATCTGTTGTACTTTGCCTTGACCAAGTGCGTGTCAGCTGGTGTATCACTGGAGGACGTTGAGCGGAATCTGGACGCAAAGAGCATCAAGGTGAAGAGGAGGCAAGGTGATGCTAAGCCTGCATTTGCCGCCCAAGCAGCGGCAGCGACCAATGGCACATCAAGCGGAACCGCGGCCAAGGAGGAAGTCAAGGAGGCAGCATCCGTACCAAAGAACAAAGACGACCCAGCAGGCGTGATAAACGGCCGGATAGCCATGAGGCGGATAATCACCTCGCAAGAAACACCCGAAAAGATACAGGCTGCTCTTCAACGCCCCTCCCAGAAATCGAGCGAGAAAATCATCGGTATATGCCAACCCATCATAGAGGCGGTCAAGACGCGAGGCGACGCCGCTGTATTGGAGTACACACACAAGTTCGAAAAGGCAACATCACTCACATCACCTGTATTGAAGGCGCCATTCCCGGAACACCTCATGCAGCTCGCGCCTGAAACTGCGAGCGCCATTGACGTCTCGTTCGAGAACATCCGAAAGTTCCACGCCGCCCAAAAGGAAGAGAAACCTCTGGTTGTTGAGACCATGCCGGGAGTAGTCTGCTCACGCTTCTCACGCCCTATCGAGCGCGTCGGTCTCTACGTTCCTGGTGGCACTGCAGTCCTACCCTCCTCTGCGCTCATGCTCGGGGTTCCCGCCTTGGTTGCTGGCTGCAAGAAGATCGTCCTTGCAACACCACCGCGTGCAGATGGCTCGGTAACACCCGAAATTGTCTACGCCGCACACAAGGTCGGTGCCGAAGCTATCGTCCTTGCAGGTGGCGCACAAGCTGTCGCAGCCATGGCCTACGGTACTGAGAGTATCTCCAAGGTCGACAAGATCTTGGGACCCGGTAACCAGTTTGTCACTGCCGCGAAGATGATTGTATCCAACGACACCAACGCCGGCGTCAGCATGGACATGCCCGCTGGGCCAAGCGAAGTCCTCGTGGTTGCAGATGCGACCGCAAACCCTAAGTTCGTCGCTTCAGACCTGCTCAGTCAGGCCGAGCACGGCGTCGATTCGCAGGTTATCTGCATCGCTGTGGGTCTTAATGAGCAGCAACTTGCTGCTATCGAGGACGAGCTCCACGAGCAGGCTAACGCTTTACCACGCGTGGATATTGTCAGAGGCGCAATTGAGCACAGCCTCACTTTGGTAGTAGAGAGCATTCAGGAAGCGATGGAATTGAGCAACGAGTACGCGCCCGAACATCTCATCTTGCAGGTTCAGGACGCGGAAAGGGTTGTGGATCTGGTCGAGAACGCTGGCTCCGTCTTCGTCGGACAGTGGACGCCCGAGTCCGTGGGTGACTACTCGGCGGGCGTGAACCACTCTCTGCGTAAGTTGACCCCTGAAGCGTAGCTGATAATCGACTCTAACATGTGGACAGCAACTTTCGGCTATGCGAAGCAATACTCCGGCGTCAACCTCGGCTCCTATATCAAGCACATCACCAGCGCGAACCTCACCTATGAAGGCCTGCAAAATGTGGGTACCGCGGTAATGGAACTTGCTCGCGTCGAACAACTAGAAGCGCATCGCCGGGCCGTCAGCTTGCGGTTGGGTGTTACATAGATTTTCCTTCCATACGCTCGCAAATGAATAAATTTCTTAACCATCTTCTTTTTTGTTCTCACATCATTCATGGTTTTGTCTTGTCTTTAGTTTTTTTGGTAGCCGTGGTCGTCCGGCATAAATAAACGCAGAGCCGCACGATGGGGCCCTAGCGAGGCGTTTATAGGCGCTTATAGGCGTTTCACGTCCCACCCCTGTTCCAGCTTAACAGCACCGCCAGCGCCACGATCGATCTAGAAACAGAACATAATCTTGCGGGAACGAGCAACCGTCAGATTAACCGTCAAAACAGCCGCCAGATAAGTCGAGCTTCAGCCCTAAGAAGCATCACTAAGGCTTGTATCCATAAGCCTAGTGACTGATGTACCTAGATCTACCCAACATTACGCGCGACACGACATTTCTCCGACATACGTTATACTCTTAGGTCGCTAAGCCCATCATCGCCACCACAGTTCACTGCTAGCTTAACCAAACAAACACCCACCGGCATTACACTCCCATCTACTCCCTAATGCGCACCCTCCAGCCTATACCCAAAGAGGCTTAGCGTAGTGGATCCCTCCATGATCTCCAGGACGTCGTTTCATCGCTCGCCGAAACGAAGTTCCTCAAATCAGACCATGTCATGCGGACGCGCTTTGCGACGCGGGTCCCCGCTGCAAAGAATAGTAGGCAGAAATGAGGGCGGGAGATGGACAAGTATATACAGCGGCCGCTGCCGCGCTGGGAGACAAGCTTCACCAAGCTGCCGCTCAGCTTTCGTCTTCAGTCTTTGGAGGTTACGTTCTTTACCGTCTTGCGACACATTACTTTCGCTTCATACATACTACATCGAACATTGAAGCTTGCTTCGTTCCTTTCACTTGAACTACTATCATCTTCCAGCGGAAACAGAATACCCTCTTCTACGGAGCCGGATCCCCTTCGACTACATCCCAAGTCCCACCGGGAAAGAGATAAATCAAGATGCACTCACTCTACTTCACCGTCCTCACCCTGTCCTCCACCTCGGCCGTCCTCGCCGCCGTCCCCGTCTACGGCCAATGCGGCGGTAATGGGTTCACTGGCGACAAAGCCTGCGCCTCGGGCACCCAGTGCAAGGAAATGAACCCATGGTACTCGCAGTGCCTCCCAGGCGCCGGCAGCGCAGCGCCCGCTCCCAGCAGCGCCGCCCCGGTCGCCAGCTCTGCCGTAGCCGCCGCGCCCACCACGCTGCTCACGCGCAGCGCCATCGTCGTGAAGCCGAGCACCGCGTCCTCCGTTGCGGCAGCCACACCCACCAAGGGCAACGTCGCCGGCAGCGGGGCGAACGGCGCCAAGTGCTCCATCAACGAGGCGTTCAAGGCCAAGGGCAAGAAGTACATCGGCGTTGCTGCGGACCAGGGCACGCTAAGCAATGCGCAGAATGCGCAGGTCATCAAGGACAACTTTGGGCAGGTGACGCCTGAGAACTCGTGAGTCGTTGCTGTGCTGCTGGTTCGAGTCGAACGCTAATGCAAGGGAACAGTATGAAGTGGGATGCCACTGAGGCGACTCAGGGCAAGTTTACGTTCTCTGGCTCGGACGCGCTTGTCAAGTTTGCGACGGACAACGCGAAGCTGGTGCGCGGGCACACCACCGTGTGGCACTCGCAGCTGCCGACGTGGGTCTCGTCCATCACGGACAAGGCGACCCTCGAGAAGGTCATGATCTCGCACATCCAGGGCGTGATCGGCAAGTACAAGGGCAAGGTCTACGCTTGGGTAAGCTTCCCCTTCCTATGAAATTCCCAGAAGACCTGCTAACCCGCCACCTAGGACGTCGTCAACGAGATCTTCAGCGAAGACGGCAGCTTCCGCTCCTCTGTCTTCTACAATGTCCTCGGCGAGGGCTTCGTCGCCACCGCCTTCAAGACCGCCCGCGCCGCTGACTCTGCTGCCAAGCTCTACATCAACGACTACAACCTCGACTCCCCAACCTACGCCAAGACCAAGGCCATGGCCGCCAACGTCAAGAAATGGGTTGCCGCCGGTGTCCCCATCGACGGCATCGGCTCGCAGTCGCACTTGTCCGGTGTCTGGCCCATCTCGGACTACCCCGCCGCGCTGAAGCTGCTCTGTGGTTCTGCAAGCGAGTGTGCGATGACCGAGCTCGACATCAAGGGCGCTGCCGTCAGCGATTACAAGACTGCTGTTACGGCGTGCTTAGACATTAAGAACTGCGTGGGTGTTACCGTGTGGGGTGTCAGCGACAAGGATTCTTGGATCAAGGGCAGCAACCCGCTGCTTTTCGATGCTAACTTCCAGGCTAAGGATGCGTACAACGGCCTTTGCAGCATCTTGGTTTAAACAGCGCAACTAGAGGGAGTGCACCGGGACCTTTGCCCTAAGCGTGGAAACAGTGGCTGAGTGGTTGAGAAATTTTTCGGTTTGTTGTAAATACTATTTTATGCTGCAGCAATGCATGTGCATAGATCTCCTAGCGGGATTGAAAACAATGGGTATCATACCAAAACGCCTTCCCAAATGCTATGCCTCGGTTCCCAGCTCTTCCTCTTCGGTTTCTGGTCGCGCCGAGACGAGACCACCGTAGTCAGCCCATGTCAGGCCGTTGAGACCCAGGGCTGCTTCGTATGCTATTCGCCAATTCTTGAGTCTCTTGTGCTTGTGCTCGTTAGGCTCATTAGACGCTTCGCTGGCAGGCCGTTTGGCGGCGGCGAATGGTGTGTCTTGGAGAGTTGATGGTAGCTCAAGGTTGTCGGTGACCGTTGTATCTTGTTCGCCTTCGGCCTGATCTGCCGGCGAAGCGCTGCGATGCCGCTCCTGGCCTGTGGGTGGAGCTACCGTTTCTGAGACAAACGCCGTGTCTTCATGCAGAACCAGAACATCTGCTGGCGCCCGAAAGGCTCCAGAGTCTCCAGTACGTCCATCTGACCCCACGCCTTCGTCTTCGCCTTCTCCGTCCAGTTTGGAAATAGTGTGGTGATTTGCATGAGGGCTGGCAGTCCCTCCGCGACTGCTTTGCGTCTCACTCTGACTCTCACTCTGCACGCGTCTTTCGTAACTTTCCTGCTCCAATCTAGCTTCGTAAATCTTCATCATCTCGGTATCATGGCGGAAGGTATCGCCTGAGCAGAATGGCCCAAACAGGTACCGCATGCTAAGCTCAGGATCCCATTTGTTCTCATTCACAGTGCAGGGGAAGACGTCTTTGGGTTTGAACGCATCGACTAAGCTGCATAGTTCTGCGAAGGAGGAATGACGAGAGTAAGGAAAGCGGATTGTTCTAAACAGCGTACGTCAGAATTCACCTTCGGTATGATGACTACTGTAGTACGGGCAATGGAGGGCAAGAAATATGGCGTCAATTACATACTTGTTCAGAGGTGGCTCTGCGTCCTGGGACTTGTTCAAACGCGTTGAGAGAACTGAAGCCAGGTGCTCAAGCGAAAGTTCTGGCTTCTTGTCCGGGCTTTCCTTTTGCAAATCCATATCAAGATCAATCGTTCCATTGCGCTCTTTAAGTGCTTCCTGTAATACGTTCGACAACTTGGACAGGAGGGTTTCGTCCTTGATAGTCTTGGCGCACAGCTCAATGATCTTGTTAATGTCGGCTGCATTGCCGGTCTCGAGTTCTTCTTTTTGATCCAGATCGCCTTTGCCGCCTCCTGCGCCTAGCTCAGCTATTTCAACGTTGCTGCCTTTGACTCGCGTCACGATCGGTATAATATGAACCACACTAGCGTTCTAAAGTATGACGGTTAATGGCGCAAATCAGTCGAATAATGCGAACGTGGGGATTACCTTGTCATGATCAAGGACCGGGCAGCCCATTCCACGTTCGCAAGAATGAATGCGCACGCTGGGCTGAGACGTCAAGCAGCCTGGCTGCATACGATTGCCATTCCGGAATCCACACAACGCAGGCGCTTCTCGAATGTCCAACCCACTCTCTCGGAGGAATTTGTTGTCAAAGGTGACATGGAGGCCTACTTCTCGAAGAGACTTCTTGTCAAGACTTGACAACGAGCCATAGATGCCGGCCCTATAACTATCCAAGTGGATTCTCGATCGAAGAAATGCAGACAGAGCTATCCAAACGTTCTCATATCCAAAAGTCCATGAGTGGAAGTAAAAGATGGTGTCGTCTGGGTATTTCGAGATCTTGCCCAGTAGCTCTTTGATACCCTCTCCTTTCGATTGAAACTCGCGGTAGGGATGTGATTTAGTTGCAAATGTCGTATCCAAGTACATGCAGTCTAGTCGTCGAGGGCCAAGGGTATAGGGCAGCAGGATTGGGTTCTGCACTAGTGTATTGACCCACCAAATCTCCGCTCTTGTATCGCCAGTATATAAGATGGCCTTACCATCACCTTCGATGAGGAACATGACCGCACCAATGCAGTGATTGGCGTCGACGAGGGTCACCTGGATGTTGTTTCCTGGGGCAAGCTCGATGGTCGTAGGTGTATCGAGGGGCAGTGGCTTTGCCAATCTGCGCATGCTCCTGTCGTAAGTCACATTTCTGCTTTCGAGTTTGCCCTGCGCAAAGTTGATCCGGTAGTGATATTTTTCCAGTCGGAGCAATACCTAGAGTGTGTCAGCACGTGATCATGAGTGGTTGGGTCCCAAAGTAAATTATAGAAACCATGTATACGTCAATCGACCAAACCATAAACATGTTCCAACTTGAACAGATGAAGCAATGGCTTGTACTTTGCCAAGTCGGGACATGGCTCCAAAGTGAGCTTGGAAGGCGCAGCGATGCAATTCCTTACCTCGCGAGTCGCGGCCGAACAATACACGAATGGCGCCCGTAACGACTCCAACCCGATCAGATGATCACTATGCACATGGCTCAAGAAGCAAGCTAAAGGCGCCCTGTGTTCTGGTTGATGCTTGAAGTAGTCGATCCGGATCTGAGGGAACTCGGCGACGATGCCTTTGAAGGTTGACATGCTCGCCGGGACCGTGTGACCGGATCATGGCAACCCAAGAATCGAGGAAGCGGAACACAACTGGCAGAGCTACCGAATGCGGTAGTACGTGATCCGTCCAGGGAAGCCCAAAGTGCCAGGTTGACCGAGGCGGCGAGGGCAGCTTGCCGGGGTGTGCGCTTGGATGCGAGGCGAGCGAGTGGCGAGTGATGGGCAGGGGCGGGCGGGAGGCGGCTTCCCGATCTAGGCCGGAAGTAGGGCGCATCTCACTCACTTTCGGATGGGGCTGGGTCGCGATTGCCATGCTGGTTGAAACACCACAGCGCGACGCCGCAGCCCGAAGCTACGATCAGATGCGGCACTTCCCACGCACAACAACAGGAAAGCCTTGCTGGTGCAGGCCACCGTCGCCTTCAAGGGCCCGGCGAATGTCGAGAGCGTGCGCTTGGCCTGCAGCAGCGCCGTCGAGGTTCCGTCCACGTGCAGACGCGGGCAGCCACCAAGAGCCAACCAAGAGCCCGCGCCTCAGGCCGACTTGATAATCCAGTACGCAGGGCAGTCGGCGATTGGCGGCTCGCGCGTGCATTACTGCAAAACAACTCACGGTGGTGACAGCGCAGACAGAGGACGCAGCACCCACCTGGCGCGCGACGTGTGTGAATGGGCCGCGGGTGGAGGCATGGACAAGCAGGGACCTGTCGCGCCCCGGTCCATGTATGCTTGGGATGCACTGCAGTCGGAGGATCCATGGCTGCTCGACTCCGGCGTCCTGTCGACTAATTTGAGCGAGACGAGGCGGTGAGACCAGCGCGCTGCTGCTTAAGTTGACCGTTGTGCCCCTGTGCGTTGCGCTCCCCGTTCTGCTGCTTGCCCGTCCTCGCCCCGTGGCTCGACTTCGCCGCACATCACGTCCCCGGCACCCTTCCGGACGCTTGCAGATTCCCGCCTCCACATCTTGAGGGACCAGCAAAACGCCCCTTCTAGCCCTCCCGAGCTTCCTCCTTTCGAAACTGGCCGATCCACAAACTGCCAATCTCCCCGGACCTTAAGTAGCCACTCTGCCCGCGCCGCACTTTTTGCCAGTCTTCAAGTCTCGTGGAACCCTTGCTCAGGTCACCTGGCAGCCTTGCACGCAGCGGCTGACAATCGAGCTGAGCATCACCATTGGACCACGTCCAACCTCGGCGCCTTGCAAACGGTCAACTGCGCATTGTCACGCCCGAGAATAAGCAGGGGACGACTTTTGGTGCTTTTTTTCAAGAAAAGGGAGGCGCCACCGAGCAGCTTACTACTTCTTCTGCCTGTTTCCTCGAGTCACGGCCCGTACGAGTCACGATCAGAACACCGAACACGCTGTCAGCTTGCTGGCTGGACCGCGACATCACTCAGAGTGGAACGTAGCACCACGCAAATTCGACTGCACACCCCCAGGCGGATCCTGAGAGCGGCGCGCTCTCCCACGCCACAGCTATGCACCGAAAGAACCCAATCTCCGTCCTCGTGTACAACGCGCTCTTCCCTAATCCCTCGCCAAACGACCCGCCCTCCTTCTCAGCACATCTCTCCAAGAACCTTGTGGGTGAGGTCCGCATTGAAACCGCCACCTTCTACGGCTCTCTCGACACCATCGAAGCGCGATACCCGGGCCTCAACTACGCACATGCACCACACCGCAAGCGCCTCGGCCGCTTCCCGCACCACAAAAAGCTATTCGACGCCTTCGACAGACTGAACCTCACCGACAGCGAGATCCAGGGCTTCTGCAGATGGGAAGGCACACTCTGGGCGCGGGAACGGTACGAGCGCGACGAGGGCGTCAAGGTACGGGACACGACGGGCATGGAGATCGGGGAGTGGGTTGACCGGCGGCGAACCACCTCCTCACGAAGACGGAACGGCATCAACGTCAAAACCGACATCGAAGTCGAGATCGAAGAGGTGCCATCCTCCACCGAAATCACCGACTCCGTGCGGCCCGTCGACACAGAGATGCAGGACTCGAGCGAGGACGAAGATGACGGCGACAACGAGCAGGTGTTGGACGAGAGCGTGGGCTTCGCGCTCAACCAGCGGCTTTTGCAGGCCGCGGCGCTGCGGGAGCAGGGCCAGGACGCGCCCATGGACCCAGAGTGGGAGCAGTACCTCAAGGACGCGCAGGAGCGCGGCGAGCACAGCATCGAGCATCTCGGCATTTCGCCGACCATATCCGGCGACATCGCGGGCTTCGATGCCATGTCGGAGGGCCCATCGGCACCCTCGCAGCCCTACCCGCCTGTTGCCCCCGCATGAGCAGCCCGCCCCCGGTCCAGTGTAGTCCTCGATTCCGGTCGCCGTCTCGCAACGCAACAATACAATACCCACATTCCAAGCGTCGTCCCATTCAGCACCCACCTGTCCGTCGCGCAAACGACACCCCTCCATACCGGTCCACCCGCCACCTCGATTTTACATACTTGAAGCACTGCATGGCGTTCTCGAGGCGTTCTTGGGCCCGTGGGTTTTGGATACGCCCATGTAGGAGCAGCGGATCTACACGGCAGTGAGATCCGTGCGAGCGGCTATCATCGTCACATCATTGTTATCTTGTTGGTTGAGTGGGCGCACATGGCATAGATTTCGGCCTCGGCATATTTGGTAAGCATGGGCACGGCATAGTGATAATGAAGAGACAAACTTTTCAAGAGAATGAATGTGATGGCTTTGTTCCCGTGGTAAAAAGTCAGTCTGCTCTTGCTTGTGTGAATGTGCATCAGAATGCAACGCGATACAGGATCTCGGTAGATACAATGCTGCAGTGATTCTTTCCAGAAGATGGTGTATTCGACTGTACCACTATTTCTTCCTCAGGATGGTATCTGAGTGTAGCGCTTAGCCCTAGTGCTCCATGTGTGCATAACGCCTGCAAATGCATTGCTTGGAGTAATCATAATCCGATCGATTCGGCGCAACGAACGCTTCGTGTATGCCGCTCGAGAGCACCTGTGCCAGCTGGGACCATCTTCCATGCCAGTCGTGTCGTAGCTCATAAACGTGATGCTCCGCCTGCACCTCTCAACCCAGCCTCTTCCCCAGTCCAGAGAACCCACCCGCAAAGCCCCTCTTGGTGCCCCTCGTCTGGCGTCCACTCCCGCCTTGGTCATCGATGTCCATCGCATCCTCGTACCCCTCATCTCGCGCCTTGCCACCGCCCTTTCCCTTGTCCTCGCTCAGCGACAGCATGACCTCCAACGCGCGCTCCTTCTTCCGCCTCAGCATCTCGCGCTCCACCGCAGCTTTCCTGACTTCCGCGACACGCAGCTCCAAGTCCTGAAGCGCAGAGTCGCAGCGGTTCGACCAGCTGGCGAGGGTGGCCTGCAGCGCGGGGAGCGAGCCCGGCGCGAGATCTCGGAGGGGCGCGACGCTGGTGACCGAGACGACGGAGTGTGCGGGATCGAGGGTCGCGGTGAGGAGGCCTGCGTATATGGCGGTTGTGAGGAGTTGTTCGAGGGCGCGCGGGGTGGGGAGGTCCAATGCGGACATGAGCGCGGGGTATGTGAGGGTGGCGTGTGAGCGGGCTAGTGGGAGCAGCGACAGCATGAGGAGCTTCTCGTGCTGCTTTTCTGAGAGCTTGGGGAGGTCGGTGCGTCCTGACTGTCATTAGCACGGATGTTATAGCCCCTCAATGAGATACATACCTTTGTAGTCTGTCCATGTTCCCCACGCAAAGATCTCCAGCAGTGTGAGATATGTCGCGTACTCTTGGGACTCCCGGAGCTTCTGGATGTTGGGCGTGTGTATAAGCTCGGCAAAAACGAATGTGTTTGGCGCAGAGGTAGCTTGCGTGACAAGGTCGCTAGCTGCTCGAGGGGAACTTGCTGACTTGCTGAGGGCGAGGAAAGGCTCAAGCGCGTTGAGCGCTTTAGTCTGTTCCATTGCGACTGATGTGCAATTAGTGTCTTATTGTAATTAGGCGAGATGTGTAGAAAACGCTGGGGGGAACTGCAAATGAAGCTGTGGCGGGGTGTGAATGTACTCTGGTAGTCAACAGGCAGCTGTATGCCAAGAAGGCCCTATCGATAAGGACGGCTAGGCAATGAACCATTCACGGAAAGTGCTCGTGCGTCACGTGGACGCGGACCTGGATAGCCAGGTCCGCGCACGCTATCACCGAGTTTCATTGATTCGCACGCACATTGCTAGTCAGGGACAGCATCTTCACTCGTCGTGTTCTGGACATCTGTCTTTATCGGCTTTGGTGCATGGGCGTCGTCACACGCAGATGAGCTCGTGTGGTGGCTTCGTATTCGCTCGTCACCGTACCTGTATGCAGGTTTCAATAGAGAATAGGATTCTACTCAGTACAAAGAACTCGGCCTCGCGAGAACCTGCTGTGCGCCTAGAAAGTGCGAAGAGTAAACGCCAGGAACGCGCAGGTGCGGAGCTAGCTCGTTGCATGTCCACAAGTGTCAGGCTCAAACGGTTCCTAGTTTCAGTGGAGTGCCAAGTGTGAAACATCGTCCTCCCGCGAAAGCGAAACGGCAGAAGAACAACATTAATCCCGCCCTCGACATTCGTTTTCTTCCTCTCTATCGCTCTGTGAGCGCTGGTCGGTCGTCAGCAACAAAGTGAGCATTTCCAAGCAGCCATCAGCTGGTGGCTTGAGTCGAGCCCGGATCCTTCAGCCAACAGCCTATAGTCCTCTAGCGCCCAACCCTCCCTCGACGGCCCCATTCGTGGCTGCAGATCGGTTGCCGGATCCCACTGCAGCGGTATCATCAAGACATCTGGCATTGTTATAAGGAAGCTGGTCTTCTACATCTGCCGACCCGACCGAGCGCCGGACTGTATTTATTGATTCCTCGGCGCCATTTTGCTGCATGCGGTAGCACGCCTTCGCATCGCCCGGCACCCCCTTCGACGACCGCCTCACGAGGTCAGCCGCCTTCCCCCGCCGCTTACCAACGCGGGATTCCCTCGGGATAGGCCTTCGAATCCGTTCCTCTTTCGCGATAATATTTGATTCTCTCTGTACATAATGGCGCCCCCGACAGCGCCCGCGAGCGCCGCAACGGTGCACATGGCGACTACAACCCTCAAGGTCGGCGGCATGACCTGTGGCGCATGCACATCCTCGGTGGAATCGGGCTTCCAGGGTATGAAGGGAGTGGGCAGCGTGTCTGTCAGTCTAGTTATGGAGCGCGCCGTGGTGCAGCACGACCCGGAGGTCATATCGGCAGACCAGGTTGCGGAAATAATAGAAGACCGAGGATTTGACGCCGAAGTCATCTCGTCAGACGTCCCGCTGGCTGCGCCGGAGGACTTTCTGAGCGACTCAGAAGACGAGGACGAAGGAGCCGAAACTTCAATTGCGACTACAACGCTCTCAGTGGAAGGCATGACATGCGGCGCGTGCACGTCAGCCGTGGAGGGTGCCTTCAAAGACGTTGCGGGCATCAGGAGTTTCAGCATATCACTACTCTCCGAGCGCGCCGTAATTGAACACGACACGAGTTTAATATCGCCGGCAACGCTAGCTGAGACGATCGAAGATGCAGGTTTCGATGCGAAGGTGTTGGACACAGTGGCTCAGGTATCGGAACGGCCACGGAGTAAAAAGGACAAGAAGAACAAGACCTTGACGACGACAGTTGATGTCGAAGGCATGACTTGCGGCGCCTGCACTTCGGCCATCGAGAGTGGCTTCAAGGACGTGGAGGGTGTCTACCAGTTCAACATTAGCTTGCTCGCGAACCGTGCAGTGTTGGTCCACGATCCGGCGAAGCTTACAGCGGAGCAAATAGTGGAGATCATTGAGGACCGAGGATTCGACGCCAGGGTGCTATCATCCGTCGACGGAAGCGTGCAACGAGGTTCACCAAGTGACGGGCCCATCCAGCTGAAGATATACGGGCTGCCAAACCAGAATGCAGCGGAGGAGCTCGAAGCACTGCTCCGAGAACGGCCCGGTGTCAAATCTGCGACAATCAACTACGGCACGTCGCGAGCGGTCATTCAGCGAGACCCACAAATCATCGGCCTGCGAGCGACGGTCGAGGCCATCGAAGCTGCAGGATACAACGCCATCGTTTCCGACTCTGACGACAACAACGCTCAACTGGAATCACTCGCCAAGACCAAGGAGATAATGGAGTGGAAACGAGCAGTGAAGATCTCTGCTTGCTTCGCAGTGCCCGTCTTCCTGACGAGCATGCTATTTCCAATGTTCCTCCCTTTCCTCGACTACGGAAGCTTCCGTATCATGCCTGGTCTCTACCTCGGTGACGTCGTCTGCCTAGGTCTTACCATTCCTGTTCAATTTGGTATCGGCAAGCGGTTTTATGTCTCGGCATACAAGTCCCTCAGCCATGGCTCGCCTACGATGGATGTCTTGGTTGTTCTGGGAACTTCAGCTGCATTCTTCTTCAGCTGCGCCTCGATGCTTGTGTCTCTGCTCATCCCGCCTCATTCAAAGCCAACGACCTTGTTCGATACCAGCACCATGTTGATCACATTCATCTCCATTGGCCGTTATCTCGAGAACAGCGCGAAGGGCCGGACTTCAAAGGCATTGTCCAAGCTCATGTCTTTGGCTCCGTCAATGGCTACGATCTATGCTGACCCTATTGCAGCTGCTAAGGCTGCTGAGGGTTGGGATGTTGTAGAAGAAAAGCACTCACGCCAATCTATGGACGGCAACGCTATTGAGGAGAAGGTCATTGCCACCGAACTTATCGAAGTTGGCGACGTGGTTATCCTCCGGCCAGGCGACAAGATTCCGGCCGACGGCACTGTCACTCATGGAGAGTCATACGTGGACGAAAGCATGGTCACTGGTGAAGCCATACCGATTCTCAAGAAAAAGGGCACTCTACTCATTGCAGGTACCGTCAACGGCGCCGGACGGGTCGACTTCATCGTCACGCGTGCGGGACGTGACACACAACTCAGTCAGATCGTGCGTCTTGTGCAAGAAGCTCAGACAAGTCGCGCTCCTATCCAACGTTTGGCCGATACTGTGGCCGGATACTTCGTACCCGTTATTATCACCCTTGGCCTGGCCACTTTCGTTGCCTGGATGGTGCTCAGTCACGTTCTCCCCTACCCACCAAAGGTCTTCCTCGACCATGCAAGCGGTGGCAAGCTCATGGTCTGTTTCAAACTTTGCATTGCCGTCATCGTGTTCGCTTGTCCTTGTGCTCTCGGCTTGGCAACACCTACCGCTGTCATGGTCGGCACTGGTGTGGGCGCCGAGCAGGGCATTCTCGTCAAGGGTGGTGCTGCTCTGGAGACCGCCACCAAGGTCAACCATGTTATTTTCGACAAGACTGGTACCCTTACGGTAGGAAAGATGAGTGTCTCCAAGGCCGACATCAAGGGCGAATGGGGTACCGATGCAAAGAAGAATCTGTGGTGGACGCTTATCGGTCTCGCTGAGATGGGCTCCGAGCATCCTATCGCAAAGGCTATCGTCGGGTCTGCGAAGGAGAACTTGCGCCTCGGTCCTGACGGCCACCTCGATGGTTCTGTAGGTGATTTCGAAGCCATTGTTGGTAAAGGTATCACTGCCAATGTCGAAGCTGCATTGTCACGCGATCGCACCCGTTACCGTGTCTATATCGGGAACGCTGAATATCTCCTGTCTGTGGGTGTCAATGTCCCTGACTTCGTCGACGAACCTCTCACTCCCGCTGCTACACGATCCGCGAACCCCAGGGCGGGCACTCAAACGCGCTCTGCAGGTATTACGACGATTCATACGGCTATCGACAAGGACTACACTGGCACTCTGTCCCTCTCTGACACGATCAAGCCTTCCGCTCGCGCTGCTGTTCTGGCTCTTCGTCGCCTGGGTATGACCGCCTCCATCGTCACTGGTGACACTTCATCGTCCGCACTCGTCGTCGCAGCCCAAGTCGGCATCGACCCTGAAGATGTCCATGCCTCCGCCAAGCCCGCCGACAAGAAAGCCATCATCGCAGATCTCCAGTCCCGCGGCAAGGTAGTCGCCATGGTCGGCGACGGCATTAACGACTCGCCGGCCCTCGCATCAGCAGACATCGGCATCGCCCTCTCAACTGGCACGGACGTCGCCATGGAAGCCGCCTCAATCGTCCTCATGAGCACCACCGACCTCCTCGCCATCCCTGCATCCCTCTGCCTCAGCAAAGCCATCTTCAACCGCATCAAGTTGAACCTCGCTTGGGCGTGCATGTACAACGTTGTCGGTCTGCCCTTCGCCATGGGCTTCTTCCTGCCCTGGGGCCTCAGCCTGCACCCGATGGCCGCAGGCGCAGCAATGGCTTGCTCCTCCGTGTCCGTGGTTGTCAGCTCGCTGCAATTGAGATTTTGGAAGCGGCCTTCGTGGATGAAGTTGTCCAAGCTGGACCCTGCTGCTGAGATTCCAGAGAACGAGAAGGAGGCGGAGAGGCTAGGGTTCGCGAAGATGGGTCTCTTCAGCACGGCCGTGGAGTGGGTCAAGGAGACTATCGCGGCAAGGAAGAGGGGGAGGGAAGAGGCTGGGTATGTGCCATTGCAGAACATGGCCGAGCCTTGAGGAGGGGAGGTTGTACAAAGATGTGTTTTCCCATTGTGATGTTCATGTTGGATACCACAGGCACTTCGTTGCTGTTCCTATATTTCCTTGCTTGTTACCTTAGCACGCATCGCACTGTATATATCCGTGCTTTCCCTTGAATATATTCTTCTACTACAGTGATAGTGCACCGCTTTGAACATGCGAGGGACTTGTGAATAGCTGCACCCTCTGGGTGACGTGTATGAAGACAAATGTGCAGCCGTTGATGCAGTCAGACCTGACCGGCGTGTATCGTCCAAGGTTCATTGGCCTATCGCCAAATTATCCTTTCATTGCACTAATACGCCAATGCGTTTCTAGAGGCTTTATATCAACAGCTAAGAAGTCGCGTCCAATCGCGTACTCGTGAACCTTCATCCCCCACATAACCAAACTAGACGCTGTCGAGCGACTCCAGGACCTCACTTCAGGCATCAAAATGCATAAGTGCGAAGCAAGTCCGGCACATGCAGGGACGGGGCGCGAACCACAACTACACCTCGCGCTTACTTACAAAAATCTCCTTCTTATCCTCCCTTCGATCTTCAATTCCTAGGCAGGATCCGAAACCACGGCTGAATCTACCACGCAAGAACCCCAACCGGTCAAATTCACACTTATCCACTACCGCAAAGCCGGCGTCACCCACGACGCCTTCATGACCTGGATTACCACCGTGAACGTCCCCAAAGCGCTTCCCGTGTTCGAGAAACACGGTGTTGTGGACTACGTTCTTGTAAGTTCCCTCTCGATTATCTCAGGGTTCAGGGAACCCCCTCATGGCTGGCTCATCTTGTTAACTCCCAACCCAGTTCGACACCCCAGCCACCTTCATTGATCCCTTTCCAGAGAACATGGCAGTCTTGAAACCGAACTGGGAAATCGCGGGCTAGGACTGTGTTATAGAGTACACGCTACCAAGTGTGGATCTTATTGACGTGATTTTGGGTGATCCTGATTGGGCTGAGACGCGGGCAGATCAGCGAGATTGGGTGGATGTGGATAAGGCGTTGTTGACTTTTGGGTTTTGTACGAAGTATGTTGATCAAGGGAAGGTGGTTGAGCGGGCACAGTCGAGGAGGTGGTCGACGACTTAAGACGGACAGGTTTAGAGGATCCGTTGGCATGTATTCCCGTTGGAGCTTTATGCACACAATAGCGCGTAGAGGAGATTTAAGGCTCGTTGGTAAATATAGAGGTAGATTGAAGGCGCTGTATTTTATGGCCTTTCTATATCTAGCGCGGATCTGGGCATCTCACGGAAGGTGCCTTTCTCCTGGAAGGCGCCTCTCAATGCACGGGGGCAAGCACTATTGAGAAATTGAAGTACGGACTGAGGACAAACGAGATTAGGAATTAGATTATGTATCGATCGATCCGCTGTACACCTCGATAGCATATAAGAAACCACAAGAAACGGAAAATGGGTATGTCGCTCAAAAGCGAATGAAAGCCACTCGAGATGCAACGCTCGCAATCCAACTGCAATGCTTCCAGATTTCGAAAAGACCACTCCAGCCAGCTTCAACTTCGTACGACTCTTCAATACGGCTTCTTTGCGATGCCTCAACAACAGCCCTTCCTTCTCCCAGTACTTCCACTTAACCTGAAGACCTCTTCCCATTCTCTTAATTGACCGTTGCCTCCACCGCCGCGTCTTCCACCTCTGCTCCTGATGCTCTCATTCCCGTCGTCAATGCCCCAGCCGCCGATGTCGCCATATTGAATGCCGCTCTGTGGATCATCCGGATCGATCTCGCCCAGTTCAATTTTGGTGAGGATCATTCTTGCCAGCCGTTCAAATAGCTCGTCCACGTTCTCTCCGGAGAAAGCAGATACTTCTACGGCAACCGGGATGCCGTTCTGCCCCGCCCAGCGGCTCGCCGTGTCGAAAGGCACTTCGCGGCCCTCGGGCGCAACCGTAGCCTTGGAGTGACTTAGCGCGGGGATCGTCGAGCGCGAGGAAACCGATGCGGCTGCGGAATCAAGGCCATCGCTGTAACTGCTCGCAGACGAGCTCCCTCCTATACGCCCTCCTCCTTCCTCGGCAACGTCCATCTTGTTTCCCGCGAGTATCATGGTACAGTCTGGGCTCGCGAGTGCGCGTACATCCTCCATGTACGTCCTCAGCCCCTCGAAAGACCGCCAGCTCGAAACATCGTAGACAAGTATCGCGCCCGCTGCGCCGCGGTAGTAAGATCGAGAGACGGAGCGGAAGCGCTCTGTCCCGGCGGTATCCCAGAGCTGCAGCTTTATGCGCTTGCGCGTGCCACGGGAAGGGTCGCGGGGGTGGATGTGCACGATTTTCGAGGCGAATTCAACGCCAATGGTCTGCGAGGAGAGGATTTTCCAGGACGAGTTGACGAAGCGGTGAAGCATGCATGACCTTCGTACTCAATCAGCACCATCGTTGGGCAGACCGGTACTTGCAAGGAGAGGGGAAAGAGGGGAGACATACTTGCCAGCACCGCTCGGTCCCAGCAGTATAATCTTTGCAAGGTAGTCGTACATGCTACCCAGTTCCTGGCTCCTTTTAGCACATTCCTATCCTCACGTGTTCAACCCATACCTACTCTCGCCGTCTCCTCACCGCTCCGACTCGATGCATTACTTTCTTTCCGGGGCCGGCCCATGATGTTGCAACGCGAGGATGTTGCGCGGTACTGTGCAGGAGTATAACAAAGCAAATATACGAAGATGTGTATCCGCGCTAAGAGATAGGTTACGCAGGCGCGCGGTCGGTGCGCCGCAGGGCGACTATTGCTGCGGTGCTGTGTTGTTCAAGGCTTGGCTGGTGTCTTATCGATGGCACCTAGCGAACCGCGGCTCAGGGTTCCGGAATGGTGGGGGTTTGACGGGTCTTTCACGTGGAACCACGACGTCGGTATGGCAGTTTAGCCTAGAATGTCATGAATCGTTCCTGTGATATTCTGAATCGATGTGTTCAGGATTTTGAGGGGCTTGGTCCGTGCAGCAGAGCCTAAGATGTTCTTAATCACACCGCGACGAAGCTTATCAGAGTCAATAGTTGCAGGGCTTTGCAGTCGGTTATGGGATTCACTCTCCTCTAATCATATCTACGTCGTCGGTCATGTTCAGCATCTTCCTTTACACGTCTCGACAGATCAGATGGGAGAGCGCTGTCAGCAGGTGCACATGCCGGATAATCCATGCGCAGTAGACGTAAAGCATACTATACAAGTCTCAACTTAGCATAACTCGGGCTGCTTCACTTACACAACAGAGCCTATCACAGAGTCCCAAGTCACAGTATCTGTCGTAACCTTCAAGAGTTTAGCTAAGCCAACTGCTGCGACACGCTGAACGCCACCGAAGGACTCGAACTTAAAACGAAAAAAAAACAAGTCTATATTGATAATTATTCGCATATCAAAACACGATATACTGCACTGTATGGTACCATGGTGCATTTCCATGGCCCATTCAAGGGCAATTCTAGAATCGGCTAGCGTGGTTTCAAGCCTCGGCCCGACGTCATCGTAAACCAGGGTACAACGGCAACGCCGATCGCACACGACATATTTTCGGCCTTTCTATGCATTCTGACAACGCCAACGAGGCGTGCCTCCCTCTGTCACAGGAAGAATTATAAACTCTGGTTTGCAATCCATAGGTCATTATCTCGGCACTCGAAGTGCATGGAAGCCGGCGGAACAACTTGTCAAACACTCTGCGACACTGCTACGACGATAGTCGACATACCATCGTTACTGCCAAGTTTTGCAGTCAGACATGGTCGCGTGCCGTCGGACCCAATCTCTCAGTTCCTGCGTTAGTGGCGCCCACGCCTGTGGCGCTGCTTATTTTCGATTTCGTCACCCGCGTGCTCGCGTGTCTCTTATTGCCTGTCTCCCGCTGTCGTGTGTGCACATACTGTCTGTCTCTAGGGTCACAATATACTCTTACTTTCAATCACTGTCTTCGACACCGATTGTGCAGGCTAAACCGTCACACTGTCGCTCTTACAACTCTCTAGATCCCTTATCTCGCGCCTGCCTCGCAAGGCACCGATACCGAATATGACCTTTCTCGACAAGATCAACCCCACACCATCCTTTCCTTCTTTCACAGGGCCGTACAAAGTTGGCTCGGTCGATGTAGAGATTCCAGCAAGCCAACTGGAAAGCCCAGGACGATCGAGCAGCCCATCTACGAACTTGTCTACAGTCTCTTTTCGTGTGTTCTACCCAGCGCGACCAGAAAGCGAACAGAAAGGCGTCAGATGGATACCGAGCCCGCAGAAGGAGGTTGTGAGCTCTTACGCCAAGTTCCTGGGCGCGGGCAACGCAATGGCAGGCTTGTTTGCGTGAGTAGAGACAACCCAAACCATCGTTTGGAGCCTTGGGCTAACTCGCTGCAGAACGCTCCCGCAATTATTGTACTTCATAACGATTCCCGTTCATCACAACGCTAATGTCCTCGAGCCGCCGACCGAATCGAAACGATGGCCTGTCATGATGTTTTCACACGGACTTGGAGGGTCACGAAACGCATATTCGCATATCTGCGGCTCGCTGGCGAGCCACGGCGTTGTAGTCATTGCACCGGAGCACAGGGACGGAAGTTGTCCTGTTTCGTTTGTGAACACTCCTGAAGAGAAGGAGAAGATAAAGAAGGTAGAATATAAGAAGGTACCGCACCAAGCATCTACAGAGGTGTATGAGTCGCGAGACGAGCAGCTGCGCATACGTCTCTGGGAAATGGGCCTGATCCACGACGCCCTTCTTAAAATTGACAACCGGACACCGCTTAAGAACGTTGCGGAAGATCAAAAGAAGACGGGTGGGAAGGATATGCTCACCATGTTCTCCCACCTGCTGGACATCCATGAACCGGGAAAAATCGCTTTCGCAGGGCACTCTTTCGGCGGAGCGACCATTGTTCAATACATCAAGTCTGTCTATTATCATAGCGCGACAAACGTCAAGTCTTACCGCCCGCTCTTTACTCCCGTGGAAGATTCAAGCATTGTCCGGCAAATCACCCCGCAGACAACCGTCATGCTCCTCGACCTCTGGACGCTCCCAATCCAGAGTCCGGCGACATCCTGGCTGCGCAACAAGCCCATGCCATGCTACGACTCACCTGCCGGTGGCTCAAACCTGCTCTCCATTCTATCCGAGGCGTTTTACAAATGGTCGTCCAACTTGAACGACACGAAGCGCATTGTTTCCAAGCCTACCGGTTCCTCAGCAAAGTACCCCAACCAGCCAGGCCCACACATCTTCTACCCTATTGCCTCGGCGCATCTGTCGCAATCCGATTTTGGTGTCCTGTTCCCCTGGGTTACAACAAAAGTCTTCGGTGCGAAGGAACCCGACCGCGTGCTTCGCCTCAACGCACGCGCGATGCTGCAAGTTATGCGCAATGCTGACATACAGGTTGCTGCGACTAGGAAAGAGGACCTGGAGCTGGAGGGACTGGACAAGGGCGTCCCGCAAGACGAGAAGATCCTGAGCCATGCTGAGGATTCCGTGAGAGGTTGGATCAGTCTAGGCACGGAGCTGTATGGAGATAAGAGCGATGTCGAAAAGGGCCCCGGAGAAGCCATGGTCGAGGGAGAGGCTCTGGGACAGGTAGTCAGTAACGAGCAGAGATCGATGGTGTAAGAGGCCATTTCGAGCGTACGTTGGGGCATTTCGCTGTCTGTGTATATATCTGGCATGGCGATTCTTTACGGGTTTGCATAGTTCGGCGTTTGACATGGATTGATACCAGTAGACAGAGATGAGCAACGACTCGATACACAATTTACGAATTTGGACCATAGACTTAGATTCACGACCGATGCTTGAAGTCAGTTATGGCCAGATGTAAGAACTGGTAGCAGAGGCCAAGGGATCTGTCACAAATTCAGGAGAATAATCCCAACTCGTCTTCCCACCGCTTTCGTTCCATAGTTTCACAATGTTCATAACAAAAGCGATGCCTCGCTCAAGGAAAGCGCACTAGTGGTCCGTGCGTTGGTGTTCCTCCTACAACCAGCGACAGCGACAGCTCGCTTTCTCAACCTGTACAAACTCCCGCCAGCCAAATCCTCACTTTCTGTCTCTACGTATCTAGTCTGGTATGCTAATTACACTACCTTGTTATCGCTTCATCGATTGCCTCTACACAGGGCTCCTAGCGTACTTCAAGCTCGGCCAATACCAACAGCTCGCTCACAATTGGCAGCTTGTAATCTGCCAGTCGACTCACACCACTACCACCCAAACTTGTCGCATCGAAGCATACTGCATGCTCCAAAACTGTCCTTCGTTGATTTTCTGCGACTTGAGGCGTGTTGCCACTCTGTCTTTGCCCTCGAACAAGTGGGAAAGGCGCCGCTGTGACAACTTTCAAGATTGCAAACGAACTTCCACCGACCCCGCCACAACATAGTCCTCGCAACACAAGAAGCCGTGGTGGCTTCACCCCTGAAGTCTGTTCACTGTCTGTCCACTGTCACTTTCTCCTCTTTCTTTTCACAGCGATCGGTTTCACTGATCCATCCGGAGGTAACACATACCACCATGGCCGACAGAAGCAAACCCGCATCCAGGCTGCCAGCGTGGCTAGTCGATCAGCAATCTCTGGCCGCGAAAGCGTCAGATGAGTTTTGGAAGATTGGCCAGGCGAAGAATCGTGGTGACGACCCGATGACAACCATCTACAACATCTCGGATGAAGCGCTTGAGAAGCTTGGCATATTTAAGAAAGTAGAAAAGCTCCAGGTCGAGGTTACAGAGAGTCAAGGTCGCCCTAGTGCGATCGGAGAGCAACGACAGTTTGTGAGCGTTGAACCAGATAAGATCCGTAAAAATGAATTTCGCGACTCGAGGCCACTTGCAAAGGTCCAGAAGAGAAAAGCCTCAAAGTCTCCCGCACGCGACTCTATCGAGCCCCGGAAAGCATCGAGAACATTGAATACCGGTTTCGTGCCGGCCGAGATGCCCATTGCCGAATCATCCAAGGTTGGTGCGGCTCGAAAACCTTCTACATCTCTCGATAGGCCTGCTGCAGAGGATCGCAGTGCGAAAGTGCCAAAAAGCGAAGCCGAGACTAAGTATGAGCCTAAGGACCTCCCTGAATGGTGCGTATCTCTCTCCTTACCCCTCTTAAATTACCCGCAAACGACAGAGCTGGACTGAATCAAATGACGTTCAGGCTGAAGACGATCAACAATGTCACCATGGCCCGAGAGCTAAAGCGGCCAGACAAGGAACGAACTCAAGCTCTTCGTTCACTCGACGCTTTCAAAGATTGCATCAGGCGCTGTGAAGACGCCGCGGCCGCTAAGAAGCCTGAAGCGCAGCTTGAAAAGCTGTTTGAGGAGCTCCGCGATCACGTACACAAGGCTGAGATCGTGCTCAAAGGAGTCGACAAGCTTGTGGTGCGCAAAACAAACATGCTCACGATTCAGAATGGCCTTCCACGGATCTTCATGGGGACAATCGATCTCGATTACCCATGGGATCTGAGAGCGGATGCATGGCAGCTATACCTCCGCTGGCATCGACAAGACTTCAAGACTGATCTTCTGCGAGGCATTGTCACCCGAAAAGAAAAAGACCGTGCCAGCGACCGTATCGATCCTGAGTGGGCCAAGGATCCCTTGAAGAAAATTCCCGCCAACTATCATGGACAAGGCCACCTTGTACTGGGCCAGTGGTGGCCAACGCAACTGTGTGCTGTTCGGGATGGAGCCCACGGTACACCTCAAGGCGGCATTTGGGGGGCGAAGGGAAAAGGAGCATACTCTATCGTATTGTCAGGCGGTGGTCCAGGTTATAAAGATAGGGATGAAGGCGACACTATCTGGTACTCTGGAACCGACAAGAAAGAAGCGGACTCTTCGGATCCCACGGAAAACACCCAGCGGCTGATTGAATCCTGTGACGAGTTTCCTGACCGACCTGTCCGCGTACTGCGTTCCTCGCAGCTTTCCGCCACGAATCGCTATCGCCCGAAATATGGTCTACGGTACGATGGCCTGTATAGACTGGTAGAGTACGAGCTTCTGGATAAGTCGAAGCAAGAGCATCTATTCAAATTGGTTCGGTGCGAGAACCAGAATCCTATCCGGTGCGAAAACAATGCTGCCCGGCGACCAACCAAGTATGAGGAGGAAGAATTTCTAAAGCTAAAGCGCTAGCGGCATATTGCGTCAACATTGCAACTTGTGTATGTGGGCGGACTGCAGCTTGAAGCCGCCCTGGATTTTGAAGCTAGGACAGCATGGATTAGGTTGTCATGCGACCACACTGTGCGAATGTTATATGGTTGGGTCGTTCCCTTCAGTAAGGCGCTCGAGTGTATTTCTGGAGTGAAGGCGTTTGGGGGCGATGCACAAATCTTTAGCGATTAAGGACTGACATTATGCTCTCGTCTGGTAGTTTTTGGACGTCATACTCGACCGCGGGCGAGAGGACTCTGGTTTCGTTGGGACATCAGCCAGTTTCTTTTGGATTACGCCACACCACGAGATCTGGTATCCCGATGAGCATAGAGGGCTCGTGCCAGACAGTATCACATCCCTGTGGGGCCGTTTCACTCTTATTGAGGGTGTTCAAGAAATATCGGCTCTCCTCCAGGCTTCAATGTTACTGGCGAATGCTGTGATCATTGCTGATAGAAAGCAGTCGCTTGGTGTTCAGCAGCTGCGTATGAGCGGTTTCTGTACTCCGTCCTACCCAACATCGCACGCTCACAGCGGACTACGCTGAGTACTGGTACCAAAGCATGAACATCCCAAAGCATGAACATCCCAAAGTATGAACATCCCAAAGCATGAACATCCCACAGCAGAAATAACATAAACATATACTGATATTGGGCGTACAATACGTCTTCTCGCATCTCGGTAATCCGCTATGAAGTCTATCCTGTCACCAATATATTGACATCTCAAAGAGGACGCCCTCTTCTACACAAGCCCACCACTCTCATCAATTGCAGGACCGGTTCTCCCATTCCTTACTAGCTTCCAATCGAACTTCCACGCTGCCTTCTAGTCCATGTCGTACGCATACGAATCAACATTCCAGTGTCAAACGTCACCCTTTCCGGAATGCAATCAAAGGTCTCAATGCCACGCTTGTACTTGGCCAACCAAAGGCAAATCCAACCTGATGTATCCCGGTCTAGTGGTTCTACCCATCTGAATTTGCCTATGCCCGCAGGTGGTGTTGTGATGGCGAAACATTCCTCCCTTGACGTACTACCCTTGCTTGGCATACTTATATACGCACCCACTGGGTATGAATGTCTCTCTTTGTTCGTCTTACGAACTGTCATTCATTTAACATCTTCTAAGATTCTTCACTCTTTAGTGGGCGGCCATGACCATGGCGCTCTCTCGCTCAACATCCACAATCCACATAGTGACTTCCATTCTTTTGTTACTAAATATCGCCTACGCGAGCGTGCTTCCGCCTAAGCAGCCATACCTGCCCGGCACTATTGCCACACGCGGTGAAGAAGCCACGATCATACACGATGTGGACGAAGTGCCAGCCGCCTCAAGCGATAAGAAGGACGGGAAAAACTTCTTCAAAGAGCTGGGTCATTTCCTAAGCGAGTTCGATCCCGTCGATATCTTCCGGACTATCGTAGGCGGACTTTTGGGTTTCGACGATGCTGAAGCGGCTGCGAGTCCTTCGCCCTCAACCACGGTCATTGTCACACCAACACCCATAAAAATAGGGAGCGTAAAGGGTCCGCTCCCAGCCGTGCTACCTACGGCCAAAACGACAATTACGAAGAAAGTCACTACGACACAAGTGAGGAAGTCCAGCACCAAAGCTAGTTCGTCGAAAAAGTCATCAGTGTTGACATCTGCTGAAGCTGTCTTCTCGATCTTGCCGATATTTCCCACAGAGGAGCCTCTAGAGCTGACAGGTCTGGCTCCTACCACGTTTCCTACTCCACATCACATCGTCTTCACACCTGAAAACGCGGCATCTTTTGGTACAGCAGTTTCGGCCGATGCAGAAGTCTCCGTAAACGTTTTGCCAGTGGAAACAGAGGCTCTGGTCGCTCTTCCAGGGCTGGTCAACGCGACTACTGCTCAAAATGCTACTGGTTCTGGAATCACCGTAACGCTCGAACCCAAGGAGACGTTCTCTATCCTTCCATTCATCGAGCCCGGGAAGAATATGTCGGAAAATGTCACCTTACCCGACTTTCCATCACCCACAGAAGAGATCGCGATCACAGGACCATTTGGGCTACCCACCGCACCAGTCGAAATCATCTCCGACAGTATCTTGCCAGCAACTGCAGAGGACATTCCTCCCTTGGAAACGTTTGAGGTTGTTACTACCCCGGTCACCGATGTTCCTGGAGCAATATTTTTACCTGTTCCCACTGAGGAGACCTTCTCCATGCTCCCTTTCCTTGAACCAGGCGAGCATCTCTCCGATAATGTATCGGAGGCGACCCCGACCGCAGAGATCCCAGAGATACCTATCCCTGTCTTCACTGGTTCTGGAGAATCTTTGAATCCTTTTGCAGGTGAGGATGTCCCCATTTCCGCGCCAGAGGATCTTGGGCCGCTGCAGGCCAGCCGTCCCGAATTTGACGACCGCACTCCCGTTCCGCTCCTTGAGTTTGTGAACGGCACATACGTGCTTCCAACGACTAAAATACCTGATGTCGTTACGCCTGTCCTATCGTGGCCGCCTCCCGGTTTCAATGCGACTTCGAGGCCTGCCGTATCTACAAGGAGGGGTCCACCAAGAAAGACATCGTCTAGGAGACAAGCTCGTCCGACGAGGCCTCCTGTCCCCTCTCTCCTAATACCTCGCCCCACCAAGTCCATCCTCCTCCCACCACCACTTATCCGCCCTACGAACTTCCCCCTCAACCAAACGTTTTTCGCGAACCAAACAAAAGGAGCAGCAAACCCTGCAGCGAAGTCTTCGCGTCCTCTAATCCTGACGAACCCGCTTCGTCCTACGCTAGAGCCACTTCCCGTTCCGCTGCCTCGGCCGGTCCCTCTCCCCCGTCCGTTTCGTCCTTTCCCCCCATTCCCCTTTCCTATCTTCAACAACACAAGAAGTCTCAGACCCATTGGACGACCAACACGGTCACCAGCACGTCCGCTCATTCTGACTAACCCGCTTCGGACTACGCCGGAGACCTTCCCAACACTCAAGCCGGTTTTGAACAGCACTACGTTCGTACGTCCAACGCGGCCGCTCATCTTGACGAACCCACTCCGACCTCCCATCGAGACCTTTGAGCCTCTCGACGCAAGGAAAACTACCACGAAGACGCTCAAGATCAGGAGCACGACCATCAAGACTGTCGTCGTGATACCGACGCCTGCAGCGGTTGAGGTTTCAATCTTTGGCGTGGACGCTCCTTCTGATGAGCCATTCCCCAGTGATGCGGGTTTCGTAGGGCTCCCTTCATTCGAAGAAACAAGCCTCTTGAGCGAGAATCCGCGACCGACGTTTCCCATCATCGACGACATTGGCACGTTCGACCTCACCAGTGAGGCTGCAAGACCGAGCGCTGCTCTGATCGGAGGCGATCTTGTCGAAGGGGATGTTCCTAGCGATCTTGTGGAGCCCACTGCCATTTCCGTTTTCGATGGTCTCGGTGCTACGGTTACACTATCTGTCCCAATAACAGCTTCGACCGACATTGGGCTCTCGTTTCCTAATGCTGCACACAACACCCCCGAAACCTTCGACATTGGGCTGCCAATAGAGGCAACCGAGATCCCAACCCTCGAGGCCGTCCCTGATGCTATTGATATCGGATTTGGAGTAGAAGCAACCAGAAGTACGAAGTTTTCTCTCGATATTCCAGAACCTACCGACCTCAACGATCTGCCTCTCTTCACTCCCACCCCTACCCCCCGCACCTTCGCCACGCTCTCCAGCATCCTACCCAGCATCGTCACGCTCGCGCTTCCCACCAACTTCCCTCTCCCCCAGCCTGGGATCACCACTGCCAACCTGACCTCCACTCCATCAACGCAACGCCTTGCCGAAATCTGCGCCGACAATAAAGTAACAACCGTCACCCTCCCCCTCCTCTCAAAATGGTACGGCCCCAACGCCTACCCCTCCCTGCGCCCCTACCCAGGCTGCAGGCCCCCAAACCCCCGGCAAGCCCTCCAAGCCCCGGGCCTGCTAAACTGCACCGCGCTCGGCGCCGAAGTCCAAGCCTGCCAGAAAGCCGGCAAGCGCGTGCTCCTCGGCGTGCGCGTCGACCCCCCCGCCGCGGTCAACGGCAATCTCAAATGGGGCAGCGCGAATCCCGGCCTACTGGGCATCAAGCTCCCTCTTGCGCTCCCGCCGGGCCCGTTTCTGGGGCGCCCGGGACACCCGCTCGTGCCGGCCGCAGGGAACCTGACGAGCGTGACGCTCGACGGGAAGAGCGTCCCCGCGCCGAACCTGTTCGACGCCGTGCACACGCCTACCGGGCTCGCGGCGACGCTGTTCAGCCTCTTCGGCGAGGGGCATGCCGAGCGGGCGGATCTGCGGCCCCTGGGGCCCGATGCGCCGAGTGCGTTTAGTAGCGATAGCATCAAGTGGGTTGTCAAGCCGCTTGGGGAGGAGGTCGTGGTGGACGGCTTCGATGTGCGGACGCCGGGGCAGTGGAAGGGGACGGCGCAGGCGGCACTTGTGGACCGGTTTGTGGAGAGTCTGAGAGCGGATGTGGAGAAGGCGTGGAAAGAGGGTGGGAGGAAGAAGGGTGGACTGAATGACTTGGGCGTCGATGGGATGGGGGTTGTAGTGAGTGGGTATATTTGAGGAGTGAGCGAGTGGGGAGGATGGTCAAGTGTTTTGGGTCTGAGGGTGAGGTAGCATGTTACGATGTCACGAATATACTGCATTATCTTACTGGGGCTGATCCCATACCATGGCTGTGCTGCATGTGAGATCATGGTAGCTCATCGGGAGATAAGTGAGACCTATCCGCACGCAATGAAGAGAACAAGAAAGCATTGCATGATGGAGTCATTGACTATATACTAGGCAGCCGTAGCTATGATCGCCCAAGCTCAAGAGGCCCGGATACCCGCAGTGCAGGCTGTAGCCGTTTCATTCATTCCATCCAAATCCATGACCGTGTCCATCCATTCATAATGCCGAACGCCAGATCCAGCCTAACTCAAAGTATAGGCAGTACTGCAATGTATCAAAGTTGGATGCGTTTGTCGACGGTGCAACGATGTGTTGTCGAAAGACGGCGGTAACCAGAAGATCTACCAGCCATCAACAACGGTAGCACCGCCCCAGTTGTCGCCACCAGCGGGAACAGAAGCATCGGCCCAGTCGCCAACGGGAGCAGCACCGGAGTCCGCACCAGAGTCGCCCCAGCTACCACCGTTGGTGTCCTCGGCGGGAGGAGCCTTGCAGCGCTTCACGGTGTGACTATGTAGAGTCAGTAACAAAGCTCACATGCGTAGGAAGATGATACTCACCCGAACGACTTGCAGTTGTCGCACTGCACCCGGGACCAGTCCTTGGGCTTCGGACACTCCTTGGACATATGACCGATCTCGTCGCAGTTACGGCACTTCATCACACGCTCGTTGGGGCACTCGGTCTTGCGATGGCCGTACTTGTGACAGTTGAAGCACTGCTGACCGGCGCCTCCACCCTGACGAGCCTGAGGAGGAGCAGTGCAGTCGACCTTGCGATGTCCAGTCATGCCGCAGTTGAAGCAAGCATCGCCGCCACCGTTCGGGCTAACAATGGTCAGTACGACAACAACGAGACAGTCTGGGTATGCTCACCAGTCGCGCTTCTGGTGACCCTCTTGGCCGCAGCTGTAGCAAGCACCACCGCTAGAACCGCCAGCAGGGGGGTTAGGACTATGCGAGGTCAATACAAGATAGTCATCTGGAAGATATAGGTACTTACCAGTTACGCTTGATGTGGCCTACCTCACCACAGCCATTGCAAGTACGGGAGTCACCACCACGCAGATAGGGAGCGCCGTCGTCCTGGTTCCAGGCGCCTTGGTCAAAGGCGTCGTCGTTGCCCTTCTTGTCGGTGGCAGGGTATTTGGTGTCGACAACGTCCTTGGCGCGACCCAGCTCGTCCTCGCAAGCACGATGCTTCTTGGAGTTTTTGTGCGCGGCCCAATCCTTGGAGCCAATGCGGCGGTCACAGATCTCGCAGATGAACACGTCGGGCTCCTTGTCGCGAGCGGGCGGGTACGGATTGGTACCAATGGTGTTGAGGACCGTTGCAAAGGTACGCGCCATTTTGAGCAAGGAGATGAAGTTGACGTCTAGGGGAAGTCAGTCAACGTCAATTGATTGTCAATTGCGCGACAGGAGCAAGTGGACGACAGCCCGATCACAAGAAACACCGTGCTGGAGACCGCACAAAGACTTTTGACGTTGCATCAAGGGCTGTCAGTCGGAGGGCAAGCGCGCACAAGCTATGCTTGCGCGCAAATCCTCAGGCTTGAACAACAAGGGTAGAACTTACAGCAGCTTTTTAGGGCGTCGAGTGATAATGGCCTGCTCAGCTCGCGCAAGGTAGGAGCGGGGGTGTGGTTGTCGAGAAGGTTTGGAAGACAGAGAGAGAGAGAGTCGTTGGTGAGGGGGCAGTGCTATAGGGAGGGCAGGAGCGACCCCAAGACGCTAACCTGGACCACGGATCCAGTAGCAGGCCCGGGAGCGCGGCGTGAAGGCGCGGCGGAGGCGAGGGAAGGGTGGCGGAAGAGGTGAGAAACAGGCCGGGAAGGAACGACGGGGCAGGGGCACGGGTATGGCGCTCATACGGGAGGACGGGAAGCTACCGCCTGCATGCATTTCCCAGCAGAGGAGCCTCGTAGCAAACGCGCAGGGCTCCCGGTGAGCTGTCGTCTCCGAGTATGGGCTTGCGGAGGCCCATAAGGCTCATCGCCGCCGTGCGTTGGCGAACCGGGAGCCCGAGATAGAAGTCCCATGGCTGTGGCGTCACTCGACCCAATAGATTTGCCGTGTCTTGGATGCGGACGGCATGTTGTTTGCTCCCATACGACGCGTATGCCCTCGTCGAACGTGGGTGATGCTTTGTCATTGCGCAATTGTGTCTGCGTGCCCTCGAGACAGCCGCACCCATCTGCACACACAGCTACCACAAATCCTGCACACAGCGTGGGACCAGGAGACTGACGCAGAGCCGGAGCTCATCCTCAAGCTCCTTCTGCCAACGCCTCCTCGCCCTCGACGTTCTCTTCGTCACTCGCTGCCACGCTCTTCGCCGGAGCTTTCCAACCGCTCCCCGCTTGTACGAGCGTCATGAGAACAGCCAAGCCTGTCCCGCAGAGAAATAGCGTCTTAATGCCCTCACGATATGCATTGACTGCAATCTCTCTCCTCGGTCCCTCGAGAGTCGAGACGAGCGCCGGGCTGCCCAGGAGCCTTCGAATCAAGCCGGTCCGATCCTCGATACCCGCCCTCGAGAACCCCTCCACGAGGGACGTCTGCAGCACACGCTCGAAAATCCCGCCACCGATCGCAGATCCGAAGCTGCCAGAAAAGCCGCGGAACGTCGCCAGGAGGGAGAGCACAATGGGATGGACCTCGGGCAAGGTCAGATGGAGCAGATGGACGAGCGTGTAGTTTAGTCCGGCACCGGCAAGAGCTCCGTTGCAGAACACCATCACGACGTACAGAGCCGCGGAGCTTTGCGGCGTAGAGATGAAGGCCAGGACGATAAGAGTGACCGGAAACAGCAAATTGGCCACAAGAGTGTGGATGTAGAAGCTCCCATTGCGGCGGATATGGAAGATGCCAGCAAGCAAGCCTCCAGTCGCAAAACCCGCATTCGTGGGAATGAGGATGGTCCCGGCAACTGCGGGCGCCCAGCCACGGACCGCGATCGCATATACCACGGTGTAGAACAGCACCACCCAGCGGGCCATCATGATGCCTACCGTGGCAAGGCAGATGAGGAGGGTGCCTCGAGACCGGAGTACTATGATGGGAATAACTGGATCTTTGGCCACATATATTTCGTTCAGAACGAAAGCCGGTATTACAAAGGCAGATAGGATAAGTGGAGTTGCCAGGATCCGGGGACCAGAAAGACCAAGTAGGAAAAGGATGATGCCAGCTATCAGCAGCAGTGCTCCTGAATAATCGATTCGAGCAAGCTTTTCATCAAGAGTTCGGTGTTCAAGGTCACTGTTCTTTGCCTTGTATCCTGATGGAATGCCGAAGAGGATGCCGAAGCCTGCCAGAATGCTGATAGGAGCTTGGATGCCAAAGAGGGGTTTCTGTTGGAGTCAGGATCATTTCCTCCTAGATTCGCAAGATACTGACCCATCCGATCCTGGGCTCCGCGGCACCAGCAATGACAGCTCCGAGAGAAAGACCGACAGTCATGCTGGTATTTGCCAGGCCGATGAACAGCCCACGACGCTTGGGGCTGACCACCTGGATGGCAAGAATTGTTGCAACGATAAGGATTCCGGCACCGCCCGCGCCAGTCAATGAACGCCCCACTAGGAACCAGCTGAATGAGTTTGCGAGCGACGTAAGGAGAGATCCCAAGCATATGAGCATTGTGGAGAAGAACATGCATAGTCTGGGACTAAAGACCTGAGAGAGCCGACCCATGAGCGGGGCAAAAGCGGACATAGCGATCAAATAGGACGAGGTGAACCATGTTGCCTCCTCGAAGGCATCCAGATCCGCAGCTATGGCCGATTGGGTTGTTGTCAGGATGGAGATGTTGGCACCTGAGAGAGGTCAGCAGACGAACAGCAGAATGAAGGTGGTGCGGCAAAAGAATAGAAAAACAAAAGGACGAATGCTGTACATTGGGCGCATCGCACGCATGGTAGAAGTCGGGAGACGAGCGGTGATAGACGTGCGCAGAGGCCAAGAGGGACACCAATCATGGAAAGCGCTCGAGCAGTTGTGCCATTGCTGGCCTCAGAGCGTGCTACCACGATGAGCAAGTGCAAGTCCACAAAACAGCAGCTGGACAAAGGGGCGCTTCCGCTTGAGCCTGTCTCGCGCCCGCTCTCCCTCTCTGCCATTGTCATCCGCCTTGTAACCAGGGAAGGAGCGCTTTGGTGGCTGGATCATCCTCATCCCCAGTTTTCAGCGTCTCCACCTGCATCGGCATAACACATGCAAATTGGAAGAGGTTGAAGGTGGTGAGCATATGCCCTGCTGGTGGTTGGGCCCGGCTTCAATCCACGACCCGGCTCCTCGCTCCTCGACCCCGGCCCGGCGCTTTGTTGTTGAGGAAAAAGAGGTTATGCGGCTGGGCGATTCACAGCCTCGGGCGCTTCTGTTCGACGATATGTCCCGGGTACTGCGAGGGAGTAGGGCGGCGCGCTCGCGAACAGGGAGGGGTCCGAAAGTTGGTGATCGCTCGTCGGGTGGGTATCAAGTGGTCTATGCCCCGTGTTTCGTGGCTGAGGGTAATGTGGGCGTGCAGCGGGACTATTCACAGCTTTGGGCGCTTGTGTTCGCAGGGAACACGCCAAGTAGCGGAAGGTGTCGACGCCAACGAGACCTGGCTTGTTGTTGACTTGCGCCCGGTTCGTTTCCTACTCCAGCTCCAGCTCCACCCCGGACCGGAGCTCTGCGATCGAGGAAAGAGCGGGTAGCCAGATAGGGTGGCCACGGCCCCAAGCACTCATGTTTGCACGGAGAAAGTAAATGATAGGGAGGGGGGCTAGAGCCAACGAGCCTATGCCCTGTTCTCGGCTTGCGTCCGCTTCCCAGCTTTGCCCTGGTCCGGTGCTCCAGGATCGAGGGTAAAGAGGGTAGGCAGCTGTACCATTCGCAGCTGTGGACAAGGTGAGGCAACAGGGAGGGTTGAAGCTAAAGCAGCCACGCCATACTGTTCGCGTGCGTCTGCTCCAGCTCTTCGCATCTCCACCGCGACTTTCACCCCAATCGAGGAAAGAGCGTTCAGACAACCACTCCAATGCGGCGCACCGGTACTTATCAAGCTCAGTGGAATCGATGTAAGTGCCCGCGCGTAACATCGAGCCTGTACAAAGACCAAGGGCTCGGAAGAACGAAATGCAGAGAAAAGAAAAGAACGCGATGCGGCACGGACTTGGTCTAATGGGGAAACAACTTGCTGAGGATGTGAAAGAAATAATAGATACCTTGTAGGAATATCATGAGCCCAATTGATGTACATATCACTGCACCGCGCAATGTGGACAAGATGGGTGCCTTGTCGTCCCCCACGCGGTCTTCGCCTGAGGAACTCGGTGGCGTATTCTCATCGCCTAGGAGCGGTGCGCGCTCTCCTGGGGTTTCGGCGGTCGACATCTGTGTCGGAAAAAGGGATAAAATGGTATGAGGAGATAAACCTGGAGATGGAATCTATGTAAAAAGAGATGAAAGTAGAGTAATCACAGCGTCATGTAGGATGCAATGAGGATGACAAATGCGAGCGAGTGTCACGGTTACCAGACCAAAGTAAGGTGTAGGAGCAATTGATTTCTAGGGTGTAATTCTATGTTCGCTTGGCAAGTCGTCTCATGGTAGACACGTCCGAGAATGGTCCGTGGTTGTAGGTATAGGTGCAATATACATCTTGGCCTACCGTACTTGCGTGAGAAGTGCCGTTCTGCGGGATCGTGTGACGTAGGGGCCCCGGCGCGCTGATTGGTGGGCGCTTGGCGTGACATGCGGCTGCGCCTGGAGCTTGGATGAACGTGTATAGCTGGCATCTTTCACAAACACGTCCGCTTCACCGACGCCACGCGGGGACCTGTGCACTTGGTCGCCCCATTGTTCTGAATGTCGCGATGATAGCTTGCGTCTCGACGTCGCCCACCGAGAACCTCGCACGATGAAACCGCGATTACAGCGGCTTGTGCCGCTCTTGTTCGGTACGCCAGCCCCGCGGTAGCGCAATGCATGTGCCTGTGTACACGCGACTGACCTCCCTCGCAGTCTTCCTCTCGCTATTCCTACCAGCGCTCTGTGCGCAGTTCCGGGGCAGCGGCCATGCACATGCCCAGAAGCCTCTGGGCGAACGCAACATCCCCTCGGACAGTTGGGGCCCGGTTTCCACCCCCGGAGATCAAGGTCAGACTTCTGGTTCGGGCTATGAGATGCCCACTCACAAGGAGATAGATGTAGACACTTCCGCATTCGACAAGGCATCGACCCTGCTGCACAAGGTGCAGCCAGCGACGGCGCCATGGTGGAACTTCAAGAAGTCCGGCGTTCTTGGAACCAGCGCATACTACGCGAAGGAGCTCTTCTTCCTCCTCTTCATGAACGGACCGCCACAGCAAGACCTGCTCACCACCAACCCGCAGCCCAAGAAACTCGTTCCCCCGCTCGCCGAAGCCGTCAAGCTGCTAGAAGAGTCGGCAGCCGCGAAGAATCCCGACGCAATCTTCACGCTCGCTGAGATGAACTTCTACGGCAACTACTCGCATCCTCGCAACTACACCGAAGCCTTCCAACGATACCATGAACTCGCCACGCTGAACGGCAACGCCTCAGCACAACACTTGGTGGGCTTCATGTACGCGACCGGCATTGGAGGCGCAGTGAAGCAGGACCAGGCGAAAGCCATGCTCTACCATACCCTTGCGGCCGAAGGCGGCGACATCCGCTCAGAAATGACGGTTGCGTTCCGGCATGCAGGCGGCATTTCGACCCCGCGCAATTGCGAGCAGGCCGTGCACTACTACAAGAGTGCTGCGGACAAGGCGATCAGGTACATGCGATCGGGGCCGCCGGGAGGATTTCCGCTGGTACGAGAATCCTACAAAATCGCGGATGACGAAGGCGGCGTGTACGGAGAGGGCGCGAGTGTGACCAGCTCTGGACCCAACGCTAAACACGCCAGCGTCTACTCCGATGCGCACTCTTCTCTGGATGATGTAGTTGAATACATGGATCTTCAAGCAAGGAAGGGAGATCTACGCGCAAGCTTCAATCTGGCCAAGCTCAACTACGATGGTGCTCGGTCTTCTCGCAGAAACCTCCCCGAGGCCAAGCGACGGTTCTTGGAGATTGCGAGGATGTACTGGAATAAGGATGGGAAGATCAAATCCAGCGCTTCCGAGGACGTCGAGAAGCTGGCCCCAAAAGCAGCAGGGTACCTAGGGCGCATGTTTCTGCGTGGAGAGGGCATGCCCCAGAGCTTTGCCATCGCCAAGACCTGGTTCAATCGAGGCGTCGAACATGGCGATGCTCTTTCGCAGTACTCACTCGGACTGATGTATCTAGATGGCCTTGGCGTTCCTAAGAACTCCGTGAAAGCCGCTGATCTGTTCAAAGCGGCTGCCGACCAGGGCCTGTCAGTTGCGCAAGTGCGTATCGGTGCACTTTTCCTGGACCAGGGAGATGTTTCCGTGGCCATCAAGTACTTCGAGCTTGCCTCGCGCAATGGGCACCTCGAAGCGTACTACTACCTAGCCGAACTGACAAACGCTGGAGTTGGTCGCGACAAATCATGCCTTGTTGCATCGGCTCACTACAAGATTGTAGCAGAGAAGGCGGAAGCCATCTCAACCTCTTTCCCTGAAGCCAACGAGGCATACCACAATGGTGACCTTGAGACAGCGCTCGTTGGTTACATGATGGCAGCAGAGCAGGGCTTCGAGACTGGCCAGGCGAACGTGGCTTACCTGCTCGACCAGGCTAAACCCCGCTTCACTCTGAACTCGTTGATTCCGTTCATGAAAGCGAAGGCCACCTTGGCTAGCGATGCATACCTTGCTCTCCTGTACTGGACACGTTCTGCTGAGCAGAGGAACATCGATTCGATGGTTAAGCTCGGAGACTATTACCTCCAAGGTCTAGGGACCAAGCCCGACGATGAGAAAGCGGCAGCGTGCTACACGGCAGCTGCGGAGAGCATGATGAGCGCACAGGCTCTATGGAACCTGGGTTGGATGCACGAAAATGGCATCGGCATAGAGCAAGACTTCCATCTCGCGAAAAGACATTATGACCTGGCACTGGAAACAAACCCTCGCGAAGCATACCTTCCGGTCACGCTCGCTTTGTACAAGCTCCGGTTCCGGAGTTGGTGGAACAAGGTCACAAATGGCAACATCAAGTCTATTGAAGAGGAGCCCGGTAAGAGTGTTCATGTTATCATCAGGTTTCATACTAATATCATCTGCAGTCGTCAGGAAAGAGTGGTCCATTTCCGAATGGGTTTCCGCTTTTTTAGAGGCCGAGATGGCTGCATGGGATATGGAAGGAGAGCCCGACGACTACGATGCAGCCATGCCTGGTGGTGACGCCGACTACCACTACGACGATATTGACTCCGAAATCCTCGACTCCCTAGTCATTTTGGGCCTCACAGCCGCTTTGGCATTCCTCATCTACTATCGGGGTCGGCGCCAGCGTGTCGCTGAGGAAGAACGGAGACAGGAAGAGCAGCGCCAGATGTTGGCAAACCAAGCGGCTGCGATGCAACAACAACCAGCCCAACCGCAGCAGCCCCAAGAGGACCGTGGCATGTTCCCGCATCCCCATGACCCTGCATTCATGGACTGGGCTGCAGGAGCAGTAGGGCATTGATAGCATTGCGAGTAGTTGACGTTAGGCACGCAGATCGCTGCATGCTATGCATTAGACGGCGTTTTCGGGAAAGAGTGATGGGAGATGATGCGATGAACATTGGGCTGGCTGGGATGAGTGTAAATTACCGTCTCTTGTAAATGATACCTCTTGCCACTTCAGCGGATGACCCGATTCCTGGGACGGAACCTCCCATGCGCGCATGAATGTGCGAGTGCTAGCGTTGTCATGTTTGGTAAGACTGGATGTACGGAAGAAGTTAGCATACCCGTGTTTCACCATGCGCTTTCAATGGCGCGATGGGGTTGTTTCAAACATCGCTTTCCGCTTCCGTCGCTTCCCGCACGTCGACCGTACACTCGGTCGAACGACTGGAAAACAGAGAGGCAACCTGCGGCAAAACTGCTGTTTGCATTGACTGACTACATAATCAGATGCCCCAACTTTGTTCCGCGTACCCAACGCAAGTTTATTCAAGCAAAACCAGCAGCCCACCCCCATCCGCGCCCGCTCGCGGAGAAACTCAAGCGCTTCCGCATCGCGAGGCGCGTCGCCAAGCAAACACCACGACGATCAAGCACATGCCCAGAGTTCGGGAGCCCCGTGCAATCTCGACATCGCCAGGTACCGTGCCACTCGTAAGATATATAACAAGATGACGACGCCTGAGCATGCGGACCTCCCATCGACTTTCGCTCTTTCATTCATTTGCTCGTCTTTCGTTCTCGGCTGTGTCCGGATTTCCCTCGTTTGTGCATTTGCAACACCCACTTGAATTGCGTCGGCTGGCCTGAGTGATCTCGAGACTTCTCTTCTGTAGTTGATCCATTCTTGCCTTGCCACCTGAGACGATTCAATTTTGAGAAGAGGAGAATAACTATGCGTTACTCACTCGCTGCCGCTCTCCTCGCGGCCTCCCAAACAGCCGCCCAGTCTGTCGTCGGCACTGCCTACGGCTTCGCCAACGGCGTGACAGGCGGTGGCGACGCGGAGGCTGTCACGGTCTCCAGCGTGGACGAACTCGCCAAGCTCCTTGCTGACGACACTGCCCGCACCATCGTCATCAACGGCGAGCTCGACTTCACCGGCACGTCTGCTACAGGCGCAGGCTGCGACCGCAAGTCCTGCTCCGCAAGCAACGGTGGCCAGCTGTACCTTGGCGACCTGTCATGTGGTGGTTCTGACAATGTCGCTGTCAGCTCCATCACGTACGACGCCGCTGGTCCCGAGCCCCTGAAGGTCGGGTCCAACAAGTCCATCCTGGGCAACGGGAAGGGTGTGCTTATTGGTAAGGGCCTCGAGCTCGCGGATGGCGCGTCCAACGTCATCATCCAGGGTTTGGAGTTCAAGAACATCAACCCTGGTGTTGTCTGGGGTGGCGACGCGCTCGGGTTCAAAGGGAACAACGACGGCGTCTGGGTCGACCACAACAAGTTCAGCCTCGTGGGCCGCATGTTCATCGTCAGCCACTACGCGCCCACGCGGCTGACGATTTCCAACAACGAGTTCGACGGCACAACGACCACGTCTGCGTCCTGCAACGGGAACCACTACTGGACGATGATGTTCTACGGCGACGGCGACCAGGTCACCCTCGACAAGAACTACTACCACAACGTCGCCGGCAGGGCCCCCAAGCTCGGTGAGGACGGCACAACGGGCACGTTCCACGCCGTCAACAACTTCTTCTCCAACATGAAGGGCCATGCCTTCGACGCTTACCAGGGCGCCTCCGCGCTGATCGAGGGCAACGTCTTCGAAGCCGTCAGCCAGCCCAACACTGACAAGGCCGCGGGCTCATCCACCTTGTACACCGTGCCCGACGCGTCTGCCGCGAGCGCGTGCTCCAGCGCTCTTGGCCGCGCGTGCGAGGTCAACAGCGTGGATGCGTCGTCTGGCAAGCTTGCTGCACTCAAGGCAAACAGTGTGCTCAGCACCTTCAGCAAGATCAAGGACGTCCTCGTCGAGCCGCTGGCCGCGAGCGAAGTCGCTGCTCACGTCAAGGCTAATGCGGGACCTGCCGGTCTGGCGTCGGCTGGAACTACGCCATCCAAAGTCGTGGGCGATGAAGCTACGGCCAGTTCTACTGCCCCCACTGCTCCTGTCTCGAGCTCTGTCGAGGACGTTCCTGCTGCTACGTCAAAAGCTGCTGCTACGTCAAAAGCTGCTGCTCCCGTTGCGTCGGAGAAGCCTGCTGCATCCAGCCCAGTTGCTGCCCAGCCCACACCCACTCCCTCCACCGGCTCAGGCTCAGGTTCAGGGTCGTCTTCTGGCACCGTCGCCGCCTACGGCCAATGCGGCGGTAAAGGATTCACCGGCGCAACGAAGTGCGTTAGCGGATACACATGCATCAAGCAGAACGACTGGTACTCGCAATGCATTGCCGCGAGTGCGAAGTTCAGGCGGAACTTTGGGCCTTTTGCGAAGAAGCGCTGAGAGACGCGGAACGATGTATTGAGAGAGGGGCAGGATTGTATTCGACTGTAGATATCTTTTGTAAGAGACTTTGATATGTATATACACTACCTACACGGGGCTGTTACGGCCACCGGAGGCAATTTGTTGTGTTGCCGTACGCTATGGCTGTGGATATATGCAGTGACTTCCGACTCGTGAGATGTCATGTCGATGCTTTGAAGCCTGCGTTCAGGTACTTCAACTTCAGAAGTGTGGTATAAATGTTTACCGCCGCGTCCTTTGCTAGCAGTGCTGGCCGTATTGATAATTTCGTTATCCATGGAGTCGGCATTCAATCGAATTGACGACTGAAAACGTAGAATATCAGGGGAGAACCTGGCATTCAACTGTTTGACGCAATGGGCGACAGCTTCATTTTCATCCGCTTGCGCAGTGATCCCTTCCACAAGTCTGTGGAACGATCCGAGCCTCAGGCCCAGATCGACGCCAATCACAGGCCAAAGCGTTCTGCGAACCTGCCTTTGGGCGGTCCGCCCACAAAGATGTCTGCCGCGATGTTCATATCCTCGGCGGTGAGATGCAGTTTTTCGTGCCGATGGACATTTACTCTGCACAGTAGCCAATCAGCCAGGAAATCCGATCCTTTGCCGTCCTGATCATGCCCGAAAGGGCCTGGGATGTCCATAGTCACCCCCCACACGACCACCAGCGCGTGGGCAAACAAGCGAATATGTTTGTTTAGGCGTAACGTCGAGGCATATTCTGCGCACATCAGAATATTCTTCGCAAGCTGAACCATCTCGTCGAGCCGTGGCCCTACCAGGATTTCAGATGCTTCTGTGATTTTGGCGTGGGCACAGCTTGACACGGATAGCCGATAGAGGCGCAATTCTAATCTGAGAAGAGACAAGCGACTTTGCCAGTAATATGTGAGTGCTTCGAAATCCTTGTAAGAGGCGAAATGCAGGCTCAGACCGAGTGGCGAAGCAGTGTCAGTCTCATCTGAGGGACAAGTTTTGGCGTCTTGTAGTAGTCTCTCCTCGGCTTGGGAATCTTGCAGTTCGAGAAGGGGCCTTAACAGCCGAAGAGCATCTGAATGCAGGGTATTTTCCACAAATGGTTCGAGTCGTATTGAGCGAACAAGTCCCACAAGCCGAGGAAGGCCAATGAACATCTCATTGCCCAAGGCCTTGAGCTGCGTGCGATCGCCCTTGCTGCATCTCATCTTGCTGTTGGCAAAGTACGCTCGATCGACTTTTTCGAAAGGAGAAGCCGTTCCCTGAATGCATGCCATAATAGCAGACTCGCCGGCGTGAAAATCAAGGATGTCCCTCGCAATGGGGGTTACCTGATATGTCGAAGACCTTGCTGCTAAGATTGTGGCCAGCCCTTCGACATGTAGACGTGTGGGAATATAATTTTTCTGTATTTCGCCATCGAAGCGCGCCAGCAATGCCGTCGACGCGAGCATAGAGTCATCTGGCTCTCCATAGGACTGCACAATGCTCGTTTTCACAGCACTGAGGGCGAGTGCTAGGGCTTGGTAACAGTCGCCGGGTGTGATCCGGGGTGTGCCTCTTTTGTAGGCACAAGCAGCGACAAGAGCTTTGATAGACAAGTCTAGGGCATGTGAATGTCCAGCATAAGCCGGGAGATGTCGGAACCATTCTCGCTCGACCCCCTCGTATCGAAGAGTATCGATGGCGCGAATGGTGAAGGCTGTCTCAGGTGACTGGGGTGTGTGGACTAGTAGTTGACCACCATACCAGCGTGCGGGATGTGACTGGTCCAGTCGAGAATCATTTGTACACCACCGCTTGCTCAACGGAACTATGGAGTTGCTGGATGGAATTCTTTCTTCCTGTACGTCATCTGGCTCCGATGCCTCAGGGGAAAGCTCAATGAAAATAGGTGAGATAACGTTCCTAGGTTCGGTCTCAGTGTGTAGCCAAATTGTAGCTGCACTCGGACGATTTTTGGGGCTCGGTCGACCCAAGATAGTTTGTCGTATTACACAAGGAACTCCTAGTCTCCTACAACGGTAGCAAGGCGTCTGAATGGTCCGGAACTCTCCTGGCATTGGGATGTCAACATCGTTCGGTAACTCGCATCGAATGCGTCTATCACGACACCCGACGCAGATTAAGCGAGAGTATTTTTCTCGCTTGGCCCCGGCTGGTTTTGTGCCTGACATCGTGTCTAGAGAAATGGTGGAGACTAAAGAAAGATCGCGGTCAGTGTCCTTGGCGGAGAGGCGGACATGATGTGCAGGGAACCAGCTTGTCTAATTAGCCGTCCTAGCGATAAGTTCGACACAACTCTAGGAGAATGTCAATACCATCGTTGCAAAATGGTTCTACGCATCGCGTTCACGGTGTTGCGACATAAAGGAGGCTGAGGCGCACCGCGGAAACCCTAACCCAGATAGGCTAAAGTAGCGAGATGATGACTAACGCCATCAGATCGAATCCTCCTTTCCTCTCAGCCTTGATTACCACCCTAACGGGCCTTGCATAGCTCCTGCCTTCCGTCCCGTGCCTGAGTCGTCGGGTGCTTTCATCGGCCCCTACTTCGGATACCATCACCACTCACCTTGGCCTGGACTTGCCGTGGCCTGCGCGTTTAACTTTGATGTGTCCACTTCAGTCCCATCGGCATGGGCGCAGGAGAAAGATTGCTACCCATCGTTCAAGCACTTCTGAATGCACACGCTTTTATGTTGAAACGTCGATGCTGACCACTCTGGAAGACTACTTATGATGGCCTAAAACTCCTCGGCAGCAATTGTTGCGGGATACGATACTCTCGCACGGAAATCCTTTCTTGTAGCAGTTGCTGTTCTGATCGAAAATGATCAATGCAGAAGACGCGTGTCGATTGCTTCCAAATCTTCTTGTACAGCTCTTGTATATGGGCTTCCGGTCATGGTAGTCGCTAGTATCCCGACTAAACTCAATTCAGCGCGGAACTACAGAACCTGGGAGAGCGGAACTGCGAACCGCGCTGCTCCGCCCCAGTGACAACCAAAAAAAAACCTCCACGGCGGATGGTCCATTCCGCGCATGTACAATCGGAAATAACGTATGGGTCACAAACTATGTATATAACCTCTCACTGCAGCCAGATGGTCGCCATGCTTCTCAGTAGATTACCAACTTGACGTTATCCAAACTGATATTCGGCGACACCAGACACTTGCAGAGATGCATTCTATTTTTCCAATCTTTCTTCTCTTGCTCACGAACACGACTGCAGGATACCTGATCTCAAATCCGCCTGGAAAATACAATGTTACGTTGACCATTGGAACCCTAACCGATTACACTCGTAATGACCCTTCTGTCGAAACGCCGACGCCTCGGACGTTGGTGCTGTCGGTCTTTCAACCTGCAAGATGCACATCTACCGTGGCCGTCCCCTATATGCCCAACAAGACTGCTGAGTTCCAGGGACCCTATCTCCAACAGCAGTTCAACTTTACCGCCGACTTTTCGCCCCTCTTCCTCCAAGCCCGCTTGCCAGTTTGTCCGGTCGGGCCCAACAGATGCGCCACCTTAGACGATGTCCCAATTCTACTCTTCTCCGGTGGTTGGAACATCCCTCGTCTCTATTATAGTGCTCTCGCTTCCGCCATCGCTAGCGAGGGTTTTATGGTGATTAGCATCGATCATCCTGGGGACACAAACATCATTACCTATCCCGATGGACACGCAGTGGTCGGCCTCAGCCCTGGTGATCCTACCCCGGATGAATTTGCTCAGTACACCAAGGCTCGCGCTGCCGATGCGTCCTTCATCATCGACCAGCTAAGCAATGCGACCGCCGTAGCCGAATTGCTACCGCAGCGAGGAGCCCAAGAATTTTGCACTGACCGTGTTGGTATGCTGGGACACTCTCTCGGAGGCGCCGCAGCCGTCGAAGCCGCCGGTCAAGACCCTCGCGTCCGTGGCGCGATCGATATAGACGGTGTCTTTTACGGCTCTGTGCCCTCATCGGGAATTTCTAGCCCAGTGATGTACATGATCTCCGAGGAGCTCAACAACATCCCTCACCCTACCGTGTACACATTGTGGCCTCAGCTGAAGGGCCCGAAGCTATTCCTCGAGATAGTAAACACAACACACATGGGGCTCACGGATGCACCTATGCTTTTGCAAGCTGCTGGTCAAGATATTGCAAATTTCGCCGACATTATCGGCGCCATTGCGCCGGCCGAAACATTGCGGATTCTAGTGGCGTACACGTCCGCGTGGATGAAAGGGGCATTTGCAGGCAAGGTGGGAGGACCGTTGCTGGAAGGGAAGGAGTCGGGCAAGTTTCCGGAGGCCAAGACGTTGATGAAGGGGAACTTCTGAATGAGGCAATATATTTGACTAGATGAGCACAATTTGCTTCTCGTATCAAGATCTTTGTAAATTTGATGGGATGAATAGTTCCATGAAATGTGCTGCACCTGCGCTTCGAGTTTATATGTCGGCTCGTGCATGCAGACATCTTGTGAGGTAGATCTTGAAGTCACCCACTTCTGGCAATACAAACTTACTATCGTCCACGTCATCTGTATAGTATTGAATTCACGATGATGAATACAACCAGGGTGCTGCCTACCGTTGCCCAGCGATCAATTTATATACAAAATCTGAATGATATGCAACAACAAAGCTTCAAAGAGGCTGTAGAAGGCATCTACCGAAAGCCTGAGCGGGATTATCCATACAAGTCCCTACTACATGCCACCACATTCTCTAGTTTATAGCGAGAACTCAATCGTTTACTGCCAACACTCGAATAACTAACCGCAAGCGCTTAATCCAGCGGACACCTTCATCGATCAATACGTCCAACCCGGCAAAAAACATCCTTACAGAACACCCTACCAACCTGGCACTGTCAGGTGATGCTGAAAATGTACGTTGTTTTCGCCTGTTTGCAGCTCTCCTTCTTTATGCATGATGACGGATTTACAGGCCGCTATCTAAACCCCTACAGTATAGTAAGTCCGGATACTCCTGGAGGACGCAATAATCGCCAACGGGTGGCGTGTCGAGATATTGTAGGGCTGGGTTCGAGAGGCCAATGCAAATGTCGCGATGCTGCAGGTGGCCCAATTCGCAGGGTTTCTTAACGTGATAGAAGGGCAAGACTATGTAGCTAGCACATGGCCACTTTCACTATTTATTTCTGTCATCTGCGGCTGGGTGAATTTCTCAAAACGTCGTTGTATTCATAATGCGAACTTTGTTGGTACTTGCTTCAAGTGATTGCCTCATGAAGGGCAGTATGACTGTTGCCATCGAACTGCTCCGGTCAAATTCAATAACAGTTTGACGGGTGGTTCAAATAGTATAGCGACCGCCAGAAAGAAAGCGAAGGTCAATGTCCGCTGTAAACGACAGCGCCCGGAATCTTGGAGTTGTGACATCTTGGGCAGAAATTCCAATGCCTGAGGAGCATACTGTATGCGGCCCGAAATAGAAAATCGATGTCAGAGGCGAGATTAGATGGGGAGGAAGAGGTGCTGTGAGTCTTGTCGCTTCTTTTGTTTACTGGCGTTGATTGCGATTGGGCTGCTTTCATATGTGATATTCGATGAAGTGTCGAATGAGAACGGAACCTCCCAACTTCCATGTATTTTCCAACAGCCTGTTCTCACACCCTTCCAAGCCTTTACATTTGCCATTTCAACACATCAATCCACCCCTCAGGCTTCCTCCTCCCACCCTCATACCCCTTATGCAACCAGTCCTCTCCATCGTACCCAAACTCAATCAAGTCCTCCTCACTTCCCCACTCTCCAGCTCCCATCAGGCCGACCGGAATCTTGCCGCTCCCCTTGACAGGATCGACATACCCAACAGGGAATTGTATGGACGGCACACCCGTGAAGTTAGCTAACCACACATACTCCATATTGCGCACCTGCGTATTGCCATCCGACATCCCGTGGCTCAATTCGCCGTCGCCGATGGGCCAGCCGGCATTGGGCGTGGTGGGCGTCACAATGATGAGACCGGGGTGTGTTTGGAAGAGATGCGCGAGGTGCTGCATCAATACCTGCCTGAGCTTCTGTGCTAGGATATAGTCTGTAGCGGGCGTTGCTCGTGACACGCTGAGGAGGATCTTGTTAGGCGGGGTGAGGCCAGCAAGGGACTGCACCTTTGCGGTCGTCTCGGCGAGGATGGTCATGGCGTGTGCCATTTGCCCCTGGTGGAGTAGGGGGATGTCGATGTCGACGGTTTGGTAGCCGTGCTCGGAAACGAGGTATTGGAGGGCAGAGTGGCAGGCCTGCTGGACGGCCGGGTCGGCGCGGTCAAACCAGGATTTACAAATTCCTAGAGTTTTGCTTGGAGAGTTGGAAGGGCTTCCGAATGGCTTGGGTGGAGAGAACTGGCTGGATGACTGCTCTGAAGGGTCAGGCACTGCGAAGGTGCGGTAGGAGATGTCAAGGTCGGCCATGTTACTAGCGACTGGTCCCCTGACTGTGACCGAGTTGTCCGACGATTGGAGAGGTTCGGTGGAGACTCGTCCGTGCGATGGCTTTAAGCCGTATAAGCCGCAGTAACTCGAGGGAATTCGGACGGATCCACCTCCATCGGATCCGATGCAGAAGGGGATGAGGCCTGATGCGACAGCATAGCCGCCGCCTCCTGTTGATCCGCCCGTGTAGTAGCTCGAATTATAAGGGTTCAAAGGTGTGCCCCAGTTCGGGTTGTTGTTTGTAGTGTCTGCGAAACGTCAGCATCCCAGGAAATTTGCTGTCTCAAAATAACATACCCATCCCTAGCTCATGCATACTCAGCTTCCCGACCATTATACCGCCTGCCTCTTCGACCTTGGCCACACACCAACTCGTCTCCACCTCTTTACCCTCAGTGTAGTCCTTGGTTGCGCCAATGTATCTCTTGTATCCCTTGACGTCGAGATCATCCTTGGCGCCGAAAGGCACACCGTCTAGAATCCCCAGCGGCTTCCCGTCCTTCCACCTCTTGGTGGAAGCCTCGGCAGCCTCCCTCACAGCATCCACATTGCTGTCGATGAACGCCGTTGAGTGCGGAGAGCGATCTGGGACATCTCGACGGATCAAAGGCAACAGTATTTCCGCAACATCGGATGGTGTCAGCCGCCCGCTCTTGTAGGCATTGTGGTAGTCTTCCACCGTGTAGAAACGGCCCTGGGAGTTCTGAGGTGGGACACGCAGGTTTGTGTATTGCGGCTCGCTCGCCGGCGCTTTGTCTCCCGGTGGAGGTGGCCTAATCACAGTCGGATCGAATCGCGGAACAACGTCGTCGAGTTCCTCGAGTGATCGCAGGCCAGCGAAGCCTGCATTGCGATAGAGGATGGTCGGTAGGAGGGGGACGTTCTCCACACTGTTGTGGTCAGCTAGCTCGAAGCTCCGAGGCGCGCTTGCACACACAGCGAAGCTAGAAAGGCCAATGGGCGGCCCTTGACCACCGGGTTTTGCGGAGTTGGAGGAGCTTTGTAGGGTACATGATGCGCCGTCGCATCGGGGAGGTTGATGTATGCGGTCCGTGCGTGGCCAGACATGGTGATTGGAGTCGGTCCTCTGAGACGTGGGCAACGACGGGTGACTGCCGACGATATACGTTCATGCGACGCACGAGGTCTGGCGAGCTATCTTGGACAGGTGTGTAAGCTACAAACGTGCTGGGAGGAACTCAGGCCGAGTCAGCAGAGCCTAGGTATCTTGATTGTCACATGTTTCACGCCAGATCAACAGCATTTTGCAATTGCACCAATATCAAAAGTTCTCGACGCTCAATTCCTCTCAAAATATATTTTTCTAATCCAAGCTCCGTGCCATGCCATAAAGATGTTCCAAGAACAGTGATACAATCATAATCGTTTCAACACGGCCTTCTCCTGCCGTTAGCAGTGCATCCCCAATCTCGGTTCTTAGTGACCGTCATCCAAGTAGAGATGGCTGGCGGTGTGCGAGCTTCATTCATCTCGTCAGCAACTCACTTGCATAGTCTGTGGTTGTGTCTGCCAAAGGCGTGGTCATGCTCTACTGACCCTTGCGGGGGGCAGCGCCTGAGCCTGAGACCTGGTCGCCCATGCGGTTGTACTCGTTCTGCATGTTCTCAACCTGCTTCTTTAGGTTCTCCATGTCGCGGTCCTTCTTCGCCAACTCCTCCTTGAGAGCGCCAATCTCGCCGACGTTGCCGGCTTCCTGGAGAGACTTTCCGCTCTTAACGGCAGGGTCGCCCTTCATCTGCTTGACCTGCTCTTCGAGACGGAGCACATCGAGGATCATGACGTAGGTTCGGTTGAGAATGAGCGACAGAAAGAGGGTGAAACCGCAGAGGTACATGTTGCGCTGGGAGTAGAACTTGCGCGCCTGGACCTCCATACGTTCGGATCCGCCCATGGCAACGGGTCTATAACGTGTTAGCCCTACGGTCGCTGCGTCGGTCATGAATGCTATCTTACCCGCCACGGCCGTCGTTCTTGGCGAAGGCAGCGAGCTCAACCTGGACGCGGTAGACACGATTGACGCTGTCGATGAAGAGGATGAGAATGAAGATGAAGGTAATCTAATGACTCGTCAGACGTGCCACAAGCGCGTCGTTCCGATTATCCTACCTTCATGCCATATTGCAACTTCGCGATGATGGGGCTCTCGGAGATGAAGGTAAAAAGCTTTCGGCGCCATGTGAACGGGAGAGGGACGATGAGGGCGAGGAAGATGAGCATCTCCGTCACCAGGAGAAGGAAGACCTGTGCAAAGAGCAAAAGTAAGCATGTGGGCAGCATCGTTGGCCTCGCGAGGCTGATTGTCGATAGAGCGCCGAGCCAGCATAGTGGTCTGCTGGTAATTGGCCTTGAAGATATCAGGGGAAAGAGCGAGAGCTTACGAGACTGTAGTAGAGCGTCATATTGGCGGCGTTCCCGGAAGCTGCAACGGAGGTGTTGTGTGTTTACGAGCGGGGTACGGGTGTTTGTCGAAGGGTGATGAAGGGCTTGGAGGGCTGGGCGACCTGCTATTTATGCAGAAGAGAAGAGGACACGGTGCGTGTGGCTGATGTATGAGGTGACGGGAGTGAATACGGAGTGCGGGCAGGAACGCGACCAGGTTTGAGCTGCGCTGCCTAGCTCGTGAAGAAATACGTCACCTCAACGCAGCTTCCGTGGCGCACAGACGAAACCTCGGACTAGCCCCTTTGGTGCTAGCGGTAAATCGCTCTCTCAAATCTTCAAGCGCTTCCTCCACAGTCGCCCCGAAAGAGCAATTGACCACGAGCTCTGCAGTTCATTGGTCTAGAACGTCGGCAATGACGGACATAAATAATGAGGCAGTGCCTGTGAAACAGGAGGAAGGCGTGGGACAGCAGGTAAACGGTGGTGTACAAGAGATGGACACGAATGGTAAGACGGTGGACGCGTTGAGCCCAAGAAAGAGGGACAGACCTCACATTGAAGAAAACGAATCTACAGGCAATTCTGCAAAGCGCGTCAAAGGCGTTGCGCCCATCAAGACAGAGTGAGTCGACTACCACCTGACGTCTTGCTAGCCACTTACCCCAAAAGATATTTGATGCACCCAGTCGGCAGCAAAGAAGACACAAAGGGCGGTGCGGAGAACGACGATGCTGCTGAAGCTGGTGGCGAACGCTACCAAAACGTCGATGCTCGCGACAATCGTGACGGTGGCAATGGCAAGAAAAACAGAAAGGATAAGAAAGGCAAGCAAAACGGCCAGAACACAAGCCGTACTTTCGGTCATTCTCGCGACAAGCTGCAGCTTTGTGCAACCCGTGCATCGTACCCCGAATTTTCTCCTAGAGAATGTCAGTTCGGCAACAAGTGCAAGTTTGAGCACGACCTTCGCAAGTACCTGGCACAGGGTCGCAGAGAAGATCTTCCCACATTTGGCGGAAAGTGCCCCGTCTACGAAGCTAGAGGCTACTGTAACCTTGGTTGGAAATGTCGATTTCACAAAAGCCATTCAGAAGAGAGAGAGCTAGAAGATGGCCGGAAGGAGCTCGTGCTGCTCGAAGACCCTGAGAAGAAGAAGGGAGACCAGCAACCCCGCGATTTCGATGATGAAGTCGGTGTTGTGAATCTCGTTTCGAAGCAAGACAAGATCGATCTTTCGAGACGACGACGAGGAACACCCAAGGCGGATGCGTACATCGAATGGGCCAATAAGATCGCTGATGAAGAGAGGAAACACTTTGACTCGCAGCACAAGACCCCCGAGCAGCGTAAGATCGACGTTGAGGATAGCGTCGACCCAGACGCGAAGGAGGACAACCGAGCGCAATTCACGGAGCCTCCATTCCGACCTTCCGAAAAGCGACGTCTTTACTACGGTCCTGAGACCCCCATTCTAGCGCCACTCACGACGCAGGGCAACATGCCATTCCGTCGTCTGTGCGTTGAGCTCGGCGCTCAAGTGACCTGGTCTGAGATGGCTATGGGGCTTCCCCTCATCCAAGGTGAAAAGAGCGAGTGGGCGTTGATGAAGGCTCACGAGTCTGAGATCCGTCCCGTTAAGTTTGAGAACAAGAACACTGTCGTCCGAGGCTATGACAACGCCAGTGACATCAAGTTTGGAGCGCAGATTGCCGCCAACAAGCCATGGGTCGCGACGAAGACGGTCGAAGTACTGACTGCACTCTGCCCTCAACTTCGTGCGATCGATCTCAACTGTGGGTGCCCAATCAACTTGGTCTGTGAGAAGGGTATGGGTTCTGCGATGCTTGATAGCCATGCTCGCCTCGAAGCCACGCTGCGCGGTATGAATTACGTGTCTAACGACGTTCCTATCACCGTCAAGATTCGCATGGGCACGAAGGATGGGCAGCCCACTGCAGACAAGCTGATCAAGCGTCTCGTACTCGGTGGCTACGAAGCTGTTGAGTCTGGGAAGGGCACAGCAGGCGTGGCAGCAATTACCCTGCACGGCCGAAGCAAACAGCAGCGGTACACTAAGAACGCTGATTGGAGCTACATTGCCGAGTGCAATTCGCTAATCGCTCGGCTGAAGAAGGAAAAGAACGACAGGACCGATACCGTTGCTGAAGCTGATCCACGCGACCTTGCTAACGAAGGTCACGTTTACTTTGTCGGTAATGGCGATTGCTACTCTCACGTTGACTACTACGATCATATCGACAATGCAAAGGTAGACTCGGTCATGGTGGCTCGAGGCGCGCTGATCAAGCCCTGGATCTTCGAAGAAATCGAAAAGGGCCAATACTTGGACAAGTCGGCTACTGAGCGTCTGAGTTATGTAGAGAAGTTTGCCAAGTATGGTCTGCAGACCTGGGGATCGGACGAGATGGGTATTGGGACGACTCGCCGCTTCCTTCTGGAGTGGCTCAGCTTCTCGCATCGGTATGTGCCTATTGGGCTGTTGGAGCATCTGCCGCCCAACATCCAGGATCGGCCCCCGCGCTTTAAGGGGCGAGACGAGCTAGAGACTCTGATGGCCAGCGAGAACTACAAAGATTGGATCAAGATCAGGTATGTGAACGTGATATGTAACAGGCGATTACTTGACTAATAGTGTTCAGCGAGATGTTCCTTGGGCCAGCGGCAGAGGGCTTCAAGTTCGAACCCAAGCACAAATCCAATGCTTACGAGGCAGAGGGTTGAGCGATTGGATGTCCAACGCCACGGGTGGCTCATTGTTCGAAAGTCTCCCCTTGCACTGCAGCAACTGAAATGAAGGAGCTTAGCGCGTGCATTCTCGCGTTGTGTCAGCCAGAATTGCCTTTTCGCTAGACAAAGAAGGCGGCGCCTCATCATGACATGCCAAATACACCAGACTTCGACGTCCAAGCATTCGTTGAAACAGATCGTCGTTGTCTCATCGCAAGGAGGCAAAGTATTTGCCGCCTCGCTTCTATTCTAAGCAACACCAAAGTCGGAATTCCCATCCATCTTCCAATTGTCCATAATGCATCGATCGTTTCCAAACACTCTCTGATCGCGTAGGTCAGGGGCAAAACGCTTGCACAAAGGCAGGGCACGTGAGTGCAACGCTAAGCCTTTTCTGTGATAACCGCCACCCAGCCGCTCGGTATCGTCCCATCCGGTCTCCAACTTTCCAACTTCGCTCTGCCCATCTTCCCGTTAGCGCCACTACACCTGTCATTTGCAAATAGCGCAAACGCGAGGTTAAGCCAGCTGATAGGGCGGCGTCAAAATGGCGCTCTGCAAGTACGAGATTGTCGCATCGCCCTCGCCGTCTCGAGTCGCTTTCGGAAAAGCTGAGCGCTCGGCACGCGCCGTGGCGACGCTTTAGGGTTCTGAAGCGACGACCTCGCCGTAATAGGCGTTGGACACCAATGTGGAGTGGAAGGGGACTCTGCAGTCCACGTAGGCAAGGCGTGAGTACTAACATGGGAGTGTCACCACGCTTCTCCGTCTTGCACCACGCTCTGTGTAGCAGCAATCCCACCATCGCTTTGGTACTGTTTCCTTGCTTTATGCCCATCAAATCCTCTCGTTTGTTTACAGCTGCGTCTTTATCCCCTTCATTTCGCTCGTGTATTGCCCATGAACCCTCGATATGAAAAGTCTGTCTTCTATTTCGCTCTCAAAGACAGCAAAGGACCTAATGGAAGCCCATCGAATGACGATTGATGAAGTCGACGACACGAACACTTATGATCAGGAACACAAGGCGTCCAAGCTCCAGACCTTAATAGAAGTTCTGAGATGTGAGCTTGGAAGGCCCGTACGATCTTCACATACTGGATTCGAGCCTACGAAGCAATGGACGACGCTCTATTATGCAGTATATCACAACCGGGAAGCTGCACTATTACATTTCCTTCGAGCAGGCCAAACCCCAGACGGAACGCCAGCTGCTCAGCCCCCACTGTGCGTTGCTGTTACAGCCGGGCATGCTGGCATTGTCAGGATACTCTGCGAAGCGGGCGCAAGCATCAATGCGGGATGTATCCACAGCGGAGAGACCGCTCTTCACCTGGCCATTAAAGCTGATCGCATCAATTTGCTCGACATTCTTTTCCGCTTCCAGCCCGACATTAACGCTCGAACGTTGCACACGCATGAGACGCCACTTCACTACGCCGCAGCCAAAACTGGGTCCGCCGCCGCCGTTACTGCACTTCTCAGCCACGGAGCGAACTATGAAGCCCTGGACAGCCATGGATACAGTCCAGCTGAGGTTGCTCTCAAGGCAAGACATCTCGATACAGCCGTTAGGATCATCCGAGCTGCCGGTAGAAAAGCTCATAAACTTACGAAAGAGAGGCAATGGCTTCTGAGCCAGATTCTGGAATCCCGAGGTCAGTCATCCCTGGGTGCAGACTTGATCGCAGAAGCTCTCAAACTTGCATGCCCTCCCGACTCCAGTGCCCTAGTAGAGGCTATCAAGACGCGCGACGTGAGCCTCGTTAGGCTCGTTCTTGACAAAGGCTCCAACTCCAACGAGGCGACTGCATCTGGTCTCTTTCCTATCTTCGCAGCATTCAATGCTTGTAGCGCACCCATCGTACAAGCCCTTGTGGAGCACGGCGCGGATGTCACGTTACGAAACCCACATGGGCCAAACGTGCTCCAAGCCGCACTTGCAAGTCCTTTGTCACGCGACAAAGAAGCGATCACAACAGTCTTCGAGTTGCTGCTGTCTCGAGGGGCTGACGCAAGTACGAATTACTCTGATGACACAACGCTTCTCCATCGGGTCGTCAGCGCAGATAGCAATGCGGTGAAGTTATTGCAGCTGCTTTTGAGACACGGTGTTCCCGTCGACTCACAAGACCGAAACGGGAACACTGCGTTGCACGTCGCTGCGGCGTCGGGACCTTGCGTTGCGATGCTCCTGAAGCATGGTGCAGATGCAACCAAGATCAATAGCAAGGGCCTCACACCACTTCTCGGTGCTACTAAAAGTGCGACAAGCGAAAACGAGCCGGATCTCCGAGAGCTGATCAAAGCATCCGATAGGGGTGCATTTGATGCGGCAGGAAAGACTGCTCTGCACTTAGCTGCTCAAAATGGGTTGACAAAGACAGTAAAACTACTGCTCGACGCTGGCGCTGACACAAAATCAACTGATACGAAGAAACGAACTCCGCTTTTGCTGGCTGTACACAACAATCGATGGGAAACCGTAGCCCTCCTTGCTGCACAACCAGGCAGCAACGGATGGGACGAGAACGGACTTACAGCACTACATCATGTTGCTATGAAGACACCAAAGGGACCATCGACGTGGGAAGATATCGCTGCCGCCGCATCCTCATTTTGTGAAAAGGGCGTCAGCCGAAGCATGCGAGACCAGACGGGCTCGACGCCTCTCATACAGGCGGCCAAGACCCTCCCTGAAGAAGGCTTGCCTGTGCTTGAAGCGTTGCTTATCAAGAAAGGCTCGGAGAGAAGTAATTGTGTTGCACACGAGGACCATGATCAGCGGAATGCTCTGTACTATGCGGCAAACTCGGGCAAAGCGTCATTCGTCGAAGCGCTTCTGAGGCATGGCAGTCCTTTTGAGTTGCACGAATGGCGACAGACGGATAATCCACTCGGACCAGAAACCGTGATGAACAAGCGAATCCTGAAGCTCTTTGCGGAGCACGAATGGATCCGACGTATGGGGAGTCTGCACCGGCAGTCGAGCACTGCCAAAAACGAGGGGGTGCTATCTAAATTGCTGCCGATCCGAGATCTTAAAGACTTACTTTCAATGGGGCTCGATCCCAATCGTCTACCAACAGTCAAGCTTTCGGATTCACTTCTTTGGACACTTTTCGATCACGGCGTCTCTGCGTCGAATCTCCTCTCAAAATACGTCTACGATTCTCTGGAGCTGATCTTCGAATTCGGTGCCAATCCAAATGCGATGGCGAACCGGAAGCCTCCTCGCACACCAAATATGCGTAACTCACAGCAGATGCAGCTGGCGGTGCATCCGTTTACGCACATTATCGAACAATGTCCGCGGGTAAGCTTGGAGTTAATCTTACTCCTGCTCGATAATGGCGCAAAACTGTCCATAATGTCACCACTTTATGATGGCAGATTTCCACTCCATTCCGCCGTGCGAGTGAATCGCATCGATATCGTAGACGGAATGCTTCTCAGGAAGGTCGATGTGGACTGCAGAGACCTGAGACAGCGCACACCACTCTTCCTTGCAGCGGAAGACGGACTGGTCCAGATTGTGGATATGCTGTTACGCTCGGGCGCGGATATTGATGCTGTCGATGTTGAAAGTAATACTCCACTTCATATGGCGGCAGCTACTGGCAAAACGCATTCCGTCGCGTGCTTACTTCGCGCTGGCGCAAAAGCCATCTTGGAGAATTACAGGGGTCTTAAGCCATTGGACTGCTTGCCGGACAAGCTGCCCCCCGCTGCGAAAGACGAAATCACGGTTTTGCTGCAGCAGGCCGAAATGATCGAGCGTCGAAAGTTGTCTCCTCCACCACTGAATTCCAGAGGACGCGCGCGCACGCAAGGACCGGAACTTGAGAAGGCGACCGTGAACAAGGGCAGGAAGCTCACGAGGGAACCCCGAAGTATTCCAGCCCATCCAAAGACGGCATCCACCGATATCGCCCTCGTTCAACGTCCCGTTATACTGCCAGCAGCAAAAGATTTGAATCCACCACGGTTGCCTGACAAAGACACCCCAGCGCCACTCCATCTCTCGAAGCAAATGATCGGCATCCGCTTCACACCTCCCACACCGCCAACAATCCCGCTTCCTATCGCCCCACCAGAGTTGGGTCTAGCAACCTCGAGCGGAGCCCAAAAGCCCCGCCAAACGCCTCGCGTGGACAGCGGTCTCGATCTCGCCAAGGTGGGTCAGGAACGACCTCCACCCGCATTGGAAAGGAAAAGAGCTACGTTCGACCCGCTTGCGAACGTTCCTGCGGAGGATGAGGAACTGAAAAGCTGGCTGAACATGAGCAAGATGTTGGATAGGCTCTGAGTATGTTTCGGCCAATAGTATAATATTGGTGTGACAGCACATATGTACCTTTGATCTGTTACTGTAGCACACTCTTTTCACTCACGTACACTGTCACGGCCCAGACGAGATATGGTCGAGGACACCCGCGATACCCCCTACGATTCCGAAAGGTATATCTAATGACAGTCTATTCTATTTCCTTTTCGTAACGTCCTAAAGCATACACATAGCATAGCACAGCAAATAACTTAACGTTATACATAATACAAACATAACATAATACAGACACGGCACGAATCCCGCCAGCATATCCATGCAGACATTTAAGCTGCCCTCATCCAGCGAAGAGTCATGCATCACGTCGGCCTACAACGCGTATGGGCACTGTAGATCGCCAGGTTGCCTCCCCTCTAGGACCTAACACCCCGTCCCCGTATACGGCGCTCCCGTGCCACAGCACGTCTTCTTACTCCCCGTCCCTGCGCATTTCCACGGGTCCAAGCAGTCGTTGTAGTCCTTGCACTCCCATCCTGGACAGCCCCATTGCGTGGGCGCGCAGCACGTCGTCGTCGTGTACACTTCGTTGTTGACGGAGTTGGTGTCGGAGGCTGTCTGGCAGTGGTTCGGCGGGCGGCACTGGGAGTCGGCGGTGCAGGCGGCGCCGTCGTGGAGGTAGCGGAGCTCCGGTGGGAGTGTTGGGTAGGGAGAGGAGGAGGAGGGCTTGGTTGAGTGAGGGGTCGCGGTCGGGAGGGTGGACTGTGTTGGAGGGGTGGCGGTAGGGGAGTTAGACTGTGGAAAATTTATCGTAGTAGCTGGGGCGGATTGCGAAGCTGTGAATACTGCGGAGGTCTAAGTCAGGTGTTAGTCAGTGGAGACGAGGGTTGAGTGGGTGCGCTTACGGCAGAAGGATGGACTGCTCCGCTTGAATGTTTTCGTGAGAGGAGGACGCATAGTACAACAACCGCCGTTACGATGGCTATGCATGCTCCAGCGAACATCCATTTGTGCCTCTTGTTCCAAGGCTCCTTGTAGGTCAATAAGGGCTGGTTGTGCCTGGATGATCCGTTGTCATTAAAGTTCCCATTGATGTAATAGGTTCTGGTGCTCTGGTCGTGGAGGTTTGTGTTGGTGTTGTTGGCATACTGGAACTGGTCTTTTCCTTTTAGTGCGGCAAGGTACCTATGGTGCATCGTGACGGCCTCAAGGATTCGAGAGGTGGCCTCCAGGCAGCTTCACGTAGCACATACCCGCATAGGCAACAAGCATAGACGATGAGCCGATCGGAGAAGTTGCTTTGGGACAGAAATCGTACCAGAGGTACGTGGGAGGTGCAAGATTCTGGATGACTGGAGGGTCTTTTTTGAGGAAGAATGCACTTACTTTACAAGTAGTAAACGAGTAAGGCCATTGAGGCTCTGCGAAGCGGCTCTGGAACCGTAGCCCTTGCGCCCTCGTGGTGCACGGCTCTACCGTCCACGCTGCTCATCCTGGCATGTTTTGGCTTTGTGTTGTGTTTCACCTGCGGCCAGCAGGTCGACAAAGTGTCTGAGCCTCTTTACAAGGTTCAACGCCTAGCCTAAGCTTTAGGCAAAGGTTCACCGGAATGGGTACGTGCACCTGGTTATCCCCAAAATTGATGGTTGTTCAAGTGTGCCTCTGGTTTGTTGGTATGATATCACAGATGTCCATTGAGGACGAAAAGATGGGTAAGAGCGATCTCGCAGGTGAACGACGCAACCGCGACAGCAACGATATCTAGGTATCGAAGCTAAGGTCCACCAGCGGAATGTTCTTTAGCTTTATTGTTCATGGATGGTTCTTACAATATCGCCCATTGATTACAGATGACCATTCCTCTGGAATACAGTGCGTTCGGGGGTGCTAGTCAAAGGCGATATTCGATTACGACCGCTGGATTGGGAATGTCCGCCCCTCTCTTCGGCCTGTGCCGTGCGTTCTGTACAGTCACCCATCCAGGTCCTTCAATAAATCGAGACTTTATGTAGCCGTACGCGCTGCTTCCCAAAATAAGTCAGCATCTCGTATCGTACGTAAGCTGCATGGCAACTTGGTAATCGCGACATTTAAAGCATCAGCATTTGAGCTAGCGATTGGGGGCGATTGAGCCACTATTCGGAAATAGATAGAGAATTTATCAGTGTCCGTGCGTCTGAAAAATATGTCGAACGTTTTATAGGGAGCTGTAGGATGGGGTCCACTTGTGTAAGAGTATAACAACTAAAGAAGCCAGCCGCCACGAGAAGTCCCCAGACAGCTGAAACCCGTCTCCTACTCGCGAGCCTTGCAGTGCGATCCGGTATACCGAACTTGCGCAACATGGGACAGGCCCTTTGCTTCCGTGTAAGCCACTTCGCTTTGCAACCTTCCAGCCTGTTGAGCCAATCGCTGATATCGCAAAAGCGGGGTACAACCCTCAGTGCCACACAGAAAGGCAATCACAGCACGCAATATGCAAACAACGGCTGGGGCAATGCGTTGCCCCATGGAAGGGTCCATATTTCTACCGTTCAGGCTGGGAATAACGCTTTCCAGGTCGCAAACAATACCACTCAAGAGGAGGAGGCCAAAGCACTCAATCTTCATGCAAAGCACTTTATCGGACGGCGAACATCGATTATCAGATAGATAGCAACTCCATGCTTTCTTCATCTTCTGTATATCCTGTTTTACAATCTCATTATGCATTCAACGTCAGCCTCTGTTGTTTTGGCTCAGCGCTCTTTGCCCTCCCCCGGGCTATCGAGGTCTTTTCTCTTCGTTCTGCACCATAATTTCGAGCGTATGTCTCCGCAATCTCCAACTGCTTCTTGATAACATCGGGTTCCATGTAGACGTTGTTCGTGTTTACTGCCACGCCATCACCAGCAGAGCTCGCGCGAAGCTTTACCGACCCATGAATCTGTGATAGGATGTGTCCTAAGCCGTTATTCGATATTATCGTAGCGCCGTTGCCTACTTGCGTAGCGACCATCTCCAGGTCGAGCTGTCAGAGTGTTAGTGAGAAAACGTGGCACTGAATTCAGTCTGATCGCTTACTTTGGGTGTACGATTCGTCGAGATCAATTCGTGAGAGGCAGTCTCATGCTCCATGTTGTCATTCTTCCAATCTCCTTGCCTTCGAGAAAGCATACGACCGATGGACGCTAATTCGAACAAGTTCTCTTGTGATAACACGAAGAGCAAAAGTTCTCTTTTTGCCTTGAGCGACTTGAGTGTGCGGCTCAGAAGCTCCGTTTTGCCAGCCGCAGACCAACGGACTCCGAGCACTTTTGCTTTCGCCCGTGCGATCGTTCTCAACGCTTCCTCCGCAATCTCGAGCGATTCGTGCACGAGCTTGGCTATCTGTTCGGAAGCGCCAAGCTGCGTCTGTTCGGACAAACAAGAGATCCGTTTAGTGACCTGAATAAGATGTTCGAGATTCGTAGCTTGTTCTTGCCAGGCAACTGGTCCTCCTTTCAGTTCTGCGTAAAGTCTCGTAAAGACTCTCCAAGCGGTGTGAGTGTAGACTGCTAGCTGCGTAACGCTTGCTATTCCTCCAAGGACTTCCATGAGCTTGCCATGTGATGGTCAGTTTATTCAGACCCTTATCTCCTATCTCATTTCCCTTCGGAATGGAACATGTGAAAAAATGAATGACCTATGGTTTATGTTGCCGTCAGCGCAAGCAGCTGCTAGAGATTATGAACCAACCTTTTGCACCGGGCTGTGAAGTGCTCATGATACACCGGAAATCATAGGAAATGGGTCTTGGAGGCGCATTTTTCTGTGGTGTACCAATCGATATATTATCGATCCACAGTGAGTTACAATGGGTAGAGAAGCTAATAGGTTACCATGAATACCCGAAGACATGGCTGTGTAGAGACCCCGCTCTCAGGTTACACAAAGAAGGCAAAGGAGGCGGACACGGCCGATTCACGCGTGAGAAAAGCCACTCGAACACGTAGTGCCTCTAGATAGGCTATTTTCTCAGTCGTCGCGACATACTGACGTTACTAACAACCCATACAATGGAGACTGCGATTTCAAACGCAAACAGTGACAGCTATCCGCCGGCTTTCCAGATGAGCCATTGATATATGCTACTATTAGCGTAGCTATTTGCTAAACATATTTTGAAACACCGCAACGCGATGCTCGCGCAAGTTCAGCCTTGCTAATCCCTCCCCGCCCAGCTCTTGCCCTCTGGTCTGCCTCTGTAACTGCTCCCGAATAGCCATTCCCTCATTATGCTTCTGCATTTGTGCCTCCTCATTTCCACTCTCCGCATTGTTGGCGCTCATAAAACTGTCATTTCCCTTCTGATTGGCGTTCAGTTTGATGATTCTCGTGGCGACAACTTTTCCGTAACCATTGTTGGCAATCATGGTGTTTCTATCTCCTTCTTGCGCAGTGCTCACGTTGACCCCCTCCTTACATAGTATCAGTAATTACTCTTACGGGCTAGTGGTTTGACTAATGGCTTGACTAAGAACTCACAGAGTCGGAAGGCGAATCGTCTTTAGGCGCAGCTGGCTGCTGTGAATCCTCAGGTTTGGCAGACATGTTTTTGTGTGTCCAGGGTACGCAAGGCTGAACGATCTGTACGCACGGAACGGCTGGTACAACCAGTCAAACGAGTTTGGGAAGCGAGAAGGGCTGTTGGTGAGTGGTGGGTTCGAAATTTGTGGGAACAATTGCTAGGAGCGAAATATCGCCACTCTTTATATGTTCATTGAGGGGGGCCATTTCCTCTTCATCACGCATACGATCCGCAACGACCTTATCATCCCAGCGTCTACCCCCTCGATCCGCAATTTGCGTGCTGCGTCTTTATCTCACTATTCCAAGGCTTTGGCTTGCGGGTATACACACGGCTGGCCACCAAGAAACGATTCCACAGGCTGGGGATGTGAGGGACCACCCAGGGGGAGCACCGACGTCCTAATCCCATTCGCCGACCGCATCGTCTAGTGAAAGGCTCAGCCGTTCGAATAAGAAAACCGGTGAAGCAAGGTGCGTTACGGCGGTGTCGGATCCTCGTGCTGGCCACGTTTCCACGGCACGGTGGGTCACCCGTGCTCTACGGATTACGTTCCTTATCAGTTTTCTTGAAGCTAGGAAGAGCTTGGTTTTGCCTATGGATTTTTTGAGGAACATGTGTGAGCTTGCGTTTCAGCTATGCAAATATGGCGCTAATTTTTCAGACTTCACCGGTTCTTTCTGCACTTCAGGGTCGGAATTAAGGGACGGGTTCCTAGATGATGAATGTAGCAGATGCTCGTGGGAGACCAATGAATAGATCAAGATGCTGGTTCCATGTGGCGACGGGCCTTTTGAGCAACCCAGCTGTTACCGCGCATGTGCTGGCATCCCTGGGTGATATAAGGCTCTCTGTTGCCGAGGAAAGAGCCCATGCTGCACACCATCAGAAGAAGTGATCACGAAGATATGCGCCCTCATGTGGGGCACTCACCCCGCTTCTAACCCAGAACCGGCAGTCCCACGTTCGAGGAAGCTACAGTAGCAGCAGAAACAACGGTTCTTGCTCGAGTGTCTTAGTACCCTACGACCAAGCTATAGGACACCTTGTTGACCGTGCTAGGGCTGACATATGCTACCAAAGCTGCAGACGCTCTACACAGCCCTATGCACGTACCTGCTCTGCAGAAATAGAAGCAGGCTCACATATACGGCCTACGTGAAAAGTAATCTTCTTATGGCGGTAGGACTCGAACAATTCGAGGGGTGCATGTTGACTTTACGAGTCAGTTGAGGGCCCAGGCTAACGCACTAACGCAGTACAACGGCATCATTGAGAATGCTTAAAGGAGTCCATTCACGAGGGCTGCTCCAGCAATGCTTCCACATTGATGGCCTTTCCACCCTAAAAGATGATGTAGCCGCAACACCAAGTAGCATCTAAAAGAATTGAGACTTGTTCCAAGAACATCTAAGGAGCTGGTCAACACAAGACTGACCCCAAGCTGGATGACAGTATGCGGGCTGGAGAAGGTCAGGTCGCGACCATGCGTAGTCTGGCCACTGGAGGCTCGGTTGCGGGATATTTGGCCGTTCGCTGCAGGTAAGGCTCCTCGCTGCACTCGCGCAGCTCTGGTCCCTAAGTGGATCTTGTAGACTGGGCAACTGTATGGAAAACAACTGCATACCAATGGTACATCATGACCCCTACCGCCGCAAGAGGTACTCTATGAGCAGAGTCGAGGGAAATCGATATCCCAGAACAAAGTGTTGTTGGATTCTATACCAAGAAGAGCAAGGACCACTAAAGTCCCAAACATGCACGCTCAAATGCTTCAAAACGCTACCATATCTACGCCACAAACGGCCCCGTCTCCAACCCCCTTCCTCACTTATCAAACGCATCCCTGGCCCCCTCAAAGTGGCTCACAACCTCCCTCCCCAGCCTCCCCTCCACATCCGTCAAAATCGTACACACCAAACTGTAATTATTACACAAAAATCTCTCTCTCTTCCGCGGATCTGCCATGCCCTTGCCCATCCGCGCAAGATACGCTTCATACTCGCTCCTTAACCTGCCCACACTCACAGCCACCGGCTCGTCGTCCCCAGCCTCGCTGCTCAGCGCGAGAATGCCATGGAGTAGGTTCGCGAACTTCTGCGTTAGGGGCGTTGGGGCCGTGGAGTTGGCGGATTGGGAGCCGAGCAGCGCGGCGCCGGTAGATGGCCGGGTGGGCAGCGAATTGGTGAGTTTGGCGAGGGACGTGCAGTGCAGGTCGAGTGTCTGCTGGAAGCGCGGCCACAGTAGCATGTTGGTCGCGTTGATGTAGGCTTCCACGGCGGGCACCTTGCGGCGCTGCAGCTCGAAGGCGAAGTGCTGGTTCAGCCGGACGCAGAGCAGCACGCCGAGCGTGTCCGTGCTCGGCTCGACGAGCTGCTTCGTCAGGGCCTGCCCCAGCGCGAACGTCGGCTCAAAGATGGCGGCAAAGGTGCGGCCGATGGCATGGTAGGTTTGGCTCGGGGAGAAGTAGGATGTCAGGAACGTGTATTCGAAACACGCGTTGTCTATGAGGGCGAGGTTGAAGCTGCGGAAGGGGGTTTCAAGGTAGTGGGGGGCTTTTTCTTCTTCGGCGAGGTGGGCGGGAAGGGCGGTGGTGGAAGTGGTTTTGAGGGTGTCGACGCGGCGGCCGAGGGAGAAGGCGTCGTAGGAGGAGGGGGCGGCGCCGCGGGCTGGGCCGAGGAGGGCGCCGCTGCGTTTCGAGGTGGGGTCTTCGCCCAGGACGTCGTATTTGTCCAGTGCGTGGATCTTGAGCTTCTCCAGACTCGTCTTGTAGCGGGTGAAGTGGTTCAGGTAGTACCATCGCATCGTGTAGATGTATGCTTGGCATATCTGCGAGGCGAGCTCCGGCTGGTGTCGTGCCAGGAAGCCATAGAGGTCCTTGTATTTTAAGAATGCTTGCTGTTGGATGATCTGGGCGTTGATCGAGGGCGATCGTATTGCTTTGATCTGGGCAACAATGTAGTCTCGTATTCGCTCGATTGCGCGGTTGGTAAGGTCAGCGAGCAGCGGCTTTATGTCTGCGAGAGCTTTGAGGTCCGCTTGCGAGGCAGACTTGGACGCGATCGTCTTGGACCGCTTCTCGAGGTCGGAGAGCGCGCGCAGGAAACCCTCGTCCACCGGTCCTTCAGCGATGTTGCGCACAACAGCTGGCGATATGCTTATGTCCTCCACCGCCGGGCCAAGCAGCTTCTCCACAACTTTGCGGTTCTCGAGCTTGGTGTTCAGCGCGATGGAGCGGTTCTGCAGAGACTCTATTTCTGCGGACACGGCGCCAAGATCGGCCTGGAAGTTGGTGAGATACGTCTCGACCGACTTGAGCACCTCGTCACACGCGATGATGGACCGGTGCAGGTCCTCGAACTTGTCCTTCTCCTTGTCGACTGCACTCACGATAAGCAAAGGCACCTGGAGAAGGAGCGAAGCACGTACATTCTTCAACTGACTGCGCGCTATATGTATGTACAGGAGATGGCACGGGCTCGGGCGTGCCCTCGGCCGCGAAGTCGTGCAGGCTCAGCCCCTCAAAGTCTATGCTCGTGTCCAGCTCCTCCGGCTTGTCAGGTATCACCCCGATGCCGCTGGCTTTCAAGGGCACCGGCTTGCGCGGCGGCCCTCCCATGATGGCCTCCAACACGTGCACCGGATCTGGCACGTTCGGGGGCACGCCGCCCGGCGGTCGCCTGCGCGCCGCGCCATTGGGGAGGCCAGCTGTGGACGGTAGACTAGTGGTCGAGGAAAGCGGCGAGATCAAGGACAGCGACGACGACCGCGGGTTCAGGCCAGGCCGCAGGGGCAGCGGCGCGGGCCTGTCCGTGGGGTGTAGCCGGCGCGGTGCTGGGGAGAACGAGTCGCGGCGCGGTGGCGGCGTGCCCGAGGGCGTCGAGTGCGCGGACAGCCTGTCCAGACCCCACATGCTGCGTGTGGATTGCGGACCCCGGGTCTCAAGGGCGCATTGCAGGAGTCGGGTCTGGGGGAATCACGGGCGTGGCTGGCTGCAGCTATTCACAGCTTCACGGGCCGCGATTTCCTCCGGCGACGGGCTGCCCTTGCCGCCTTTACGAGAGCGCACGGGCCCTCCGCCCCTCAGTGCCCCAACCCTCAATTTTGATCCAGACGCAGACTTCTTCTCTTCTTCCGTTTATAAGGAGCCTCTGCCCACCCCACCTCGCACGACCACATCCCCGACAGCCTCTTCCTCACCCCCGCCGCATTTCACTCATTAATCACCATGGCCGACGACGCGCAGGTATGTACCGCCCCCCAGGGCTCGCATGTGCACTCGTGCGCACCGTACCCCGCCTCTGCCTGCCGCTGCCGCCGCCTGCGTGCGCGCAGTCTCCCACCCACTGCCCGCACAGCGCCATCGCCCACGCCAGCTAATCGCATCCGCACAGCATGAGCACACCTTCGAGAGCGCCGATGCCGGTGCCTCGACCACGTACCCCATGCAGTGCTCTGCGCTGAGGAAGAACGGCTTCGTGTGCATCAAGAACCGCCCCTGCAAGATCGTCGAGATGTCCACCTCCAAGACGGGCAAGCACGGCCACGCCAAGGTCCACTTGGTCGCCATCGACATCTTCACCTCCAAGAAGCTCGAGGAGTTGTGCCCGTCCACCCACAACATGGACGTGCCCAACGTCCGCCGCCAGGAATACCAGCTCGTGAGTGCGCCAAGACTTGCACCGCCGAATTGCCACTAACTTTCCCAGCTCGACGTGACCGACGACGGTTTCCTCTCCCTCATGTCCGACGACGGCTCCACCAAGGAGGACGTCAAGCTCCCCGATGGCGAGGTTGGTGACAAGATCAGCAAGCTCTTCACCGAGGACGGCAAGGACACCAGTAAGTGAAGCTTTCAAAGCATAACAGGATGCGACTAACCAGACACAGACGTCATTGTCCTCACTGCTATGGGTGAGGAGGCTGCCATTGACGCCAAGGAGGCTCCCAAGACTGGTTAAATGCTCAGTGTTGGACGGCCTGGGTCAGAAAAGTTGTGTAGCGGTCAATTCAAAAGCAGGGAACTCCATGTGGATAGCGTGGAGCTGCACCCTGTACGGTGGCTTTGGTCTTCAAGCCACTGTTCGCCATCTTTAGGCGACGGACGTTTGTGGATCTTCGGACGGATTTGGGATTCTTGCATTGCCTCATGTACCGGAGAAACGTGTCACGAATCTCCTGAGAATAGATACCTAACGGCAATGATAAAAGATGATGATACTATGTAAGCTTCTCCAGAGTTGTCGCTGTGAAATTCGAGTGAATGTGTGCTTGCCGCATTCGGTTAGCGTGAGCGAAGGCGCCGTTGCGACTTCCTCAACCGGGGAAAAGTGCGACCATCACCAAAACTTGATCAACTAGGCAGCCAATATGGCGCCTCGCTGCGGCGTGGAGAATTGCCGCTCGCGCAAATATGAAGAGGGCGAGGACGGGTACCTGTACTGCGAAAATGGGCACCGCAAGGGCGTACGTAGGGCGTGGGCAGGTCAACAAATGCTAGCTTACCAGGCCGCAGGAACAAATTGCTGGGGAGGACGAGGACCAGTTTGAGACTGCAATTAGGACAACAACGCGGAAAAAGGTTGATAAGGAGGAGTCTGAAAACCCCGAAAAAGGTGCGTCCGCCTTGAAATTCAAGTATCTGTCTTTGGAATCTTCGCAAGGACTTGTTGAATTTGATTATTGCTATGATCATCTACGATATGGAGCTGACTTTTGCAAAGTATACACAGGAGCCAAAGGAACCGACCTCTACGTGAAATGCCTGCAGCTCATCCTCCGCCACCAGGTGGCGTTCTTAATCCGAAAGAAAGGGCTGCCAGCTGAACTTGAAACAGTTGTCCAAGATCTGTGGGTGCTTCGCATCCTTCAGCTGGGTCACAAAATCAGAAATGAAAGCTATGATTCAGGCTCTTCCCAAGTTTTCAGTACACAAGAAAGTGAAACAGAAGCGGACGACGATCCGTTGATTATACCATCGAGGAGAAAGAAGCTGCAGGAGAACCCCACGCTCATCGATTGCCTCGCATTGTGCTATCTAGGCACCCTCACACTTCGATTGCCAGTAACGCCTGGCGATTTCTACACATGGACTACCGAGGAGGACATGCCTTATTTGAACGCGATACGCCTCATCACTCCACCAATGAGGAATCGGTTACCAGCGACATACCACAGTGCATTTAGCCCATATTCCCTTCTTAACCTCAGACGCTTTTACACCGCGTATGCCAATCTACTAGCCGGACTCGAGCTGAAGTACTCAATTGCCTGGCCGACGCTCAACGTCCCTGTCCTTTTATTTCGCTATCTGAAGGATCTCGCACTCCCGCTTGAACTGTACGATGCGACTATCCGCTTGGGCGAGAAACTCGGATACGACTTCGCACTCTACGTCAGTCCCAGACAAAGGCTCAATTTCGCGAGCCTTCCTGAGGCCCGGCTGGTATCCTGTCTGGTGATTTGCGTCAAGCTCATTTTCCCATTCGATGATATAAAACGTCATCCGCGATCCGTCACCGAGCCTGCAGCGACAGCAATAGACTGGCCTGCGTGGGCTCAACTAGTGAAAGCCGCGAGGGCGGAGGACCGTGGAGGCCGGCACCGCTACACAACGGAAGAGCTGACCAAGGTTCAAGAGAAAGATGTGTTCTCCATGTCGGGCAACGAGCTTGACCAATACCTTGACTTCTACCTCGCCAACTTCGTGGATGAGATGAACATCCAGTCGAAAACGTCTGATGATGCCTTCCAAGCTGCAATGTATAGTCTGTTCCCCGTTGCACCCGACGCAAGTTCGCAGCCTGCGAAAGCGTCCGCAGATCTACAGCAAGAGAAGAAGCTAAAGCTCGTGAGGGCGGTGCATGGTACAACGAAAGAGGTCAGGGCTGTGGAAGATGATGAAAATGTGGAGGTGCTGAGGCCAGGAGTGCGGTACGCTGTGTACACGAAAGAAAGTGTTATGCCGCCGCATGCTGCGAGATTCCACGAAGAGGCAGCGAGGATCTCGGGGCTTACGCTGGATATGCTAATCAGATGTGTGCGGCACATTGAGCGGAAGATTGCGCGTGAGCAGGGCAGACGGAAGCAAGGTGTTTCGCAGGAAGATGCCGAAGAGCAAGTGGAGAGCGCAGAGGTAGAGATGCTGGATGCAGATGACGGCTGAGCAGTGATGGGTCGGCAGGCGTTGGACAAGCACCAGCGCCTGAAACCATCGATGCACCAGAGCTAGCAAATCCGAGCCTCAAAGCTCTGCCACACGTATCCGTAATGTCCAAAGATGCCGATCTCGCAGTCGAGATCCCATGTTTGTGTTGGGTGTCCGAGGAAGTCGTAGCACGTGACTAGCGCTAGCGCCCGCCTTCGCTAAGCGAGCCGCCGCACTGAAGCTCGCTCAAATCGCTTCTTTGCTACAACCCGTGAACTTCATCAAGATCCAGCAGCACCGACACCATGCAGATCTTCGTGAAGACCCGTACGTACCGCACCGCAGCCGCATTCGCCTATACCCCTCGCTAACGATACCGCAGTGACGGGCAAGACCATCACCCTCGAGGTGGAGTCTTCTGACACCATCGGTACGCACACCTTATCCCATCCTTCCCACGCCTGCAGCCCGCCGCACCTGTCGCGCACCCACCGGAAATTAATGCGAAGGACGAAGTGTTAACGGTGCCTCCACAGACAATGTCAAGTCCAAGATCCAGGACAAGGAAGGCATCCCGCCGGACCAGCAGCGCCTGATCTTCGCCGGCAAGCAGCTCGAGGACGGCCGCACCCTCTCCGACTACAACATCCAGAAGGAGTCGACCCTGCACTTGGTCCTTCGTCTGCGCGGCGGCATCATCGAGCCCTCGCTCAAGGCCCTCGCCTCCAAGTATAACTGCGACAAGATGTGCGTTTGCCTCTGCCGCTCCCGCTGTCCATGGGATGGCTTGCTGACACACGCGAAACAGGATCTGCCGCAAGTGCTACGCCCGCCTCCCCCCGCGCGCCGTCAACTGCCGCAAGAAGAAATGCGGCCACACCAACCAGCTCCGGCCCAAGAAGAAGCTCAAATGAGCGGCTCACCCCCTGGCGTACCGGCGATGGATGGGAACGGGTCACGGGAAACGAGTGCGACGATTGCTATGCTATACGGAAAGCCTGCCAGCGGAGGCGTGGAGCCGTGGCACTGGTGCATGCATGCATGGATGGCGGCGTCCGTACCTTTTTACGATCGAGGGTCTGGCGCAGCGATAAGAGGATCGCTATTCATGTAGATTGAATCGATACCTCGGCAATTCATGGCTTTTTTCTCTTCCCTGTGTGCGTCTCTCGAGAATTCGTGATGTTAGATGTTTGGTGGTGTGGCGATCAAGGTCACGTGATCCCGCGCCACATTCGCATCGCGATGACATCATCTCGTGTTTACTCTCTGCCGGAGGGCAAACACCACCAAGTGCGAAAATCCAACTTCGATATTGCACATCCCAAAACTAAACATGGCACGCTGATGAACCACACAGAACCCTGAATAACATGTTTCCATTGCCCTAACTAACATTTCATGCCTCGTACCTCGTTACTGTCCCTCGGCTTCCTTCAGAAAAGGAAAAGAGACGGCAGACAACTGCAGAGACAGCGAAAAACTTTTCCCCATATTCATCTCATCCGCCGTGTATCAGCGCCATCGATTTGATCCGCCAGTACGGTTGACCACAGTATCCAACCTTTCACACGTTTTCCCGACCTCAAAGACCCACCAAGGCGAAGAGCGAAAAGCGAAAAGCGAAAAAGAAACACACCCCTCCCATATATGCAACCATCCCTTCCTCTCGCACCACCAATGCAGATGAGATGCATAGCAGAAAAAGATACTGGTACACGCGCAGCAGGTCAGCAGGCAAGGCGCACCGACTCCTGATGGGGTGATATACAAACAAACGACTTGAAAACAGGCAAGCAGGCAGGAAGAAATTCGAAACTCGAAACTCGAAACTCTGGTATCGACAACGCCTGGCTATGCAATCGGACTTTAAAAGGAAATCTGCTTGGGCTTGTCCGGATGCAGGTGAACGTCGTCATATCCGCGCAACGCGATATGAGACGTGTCCCAACGCCCTACCGAAGGCTATGATTTTGATTTGGGTCTAGATTTGGGGCAACAACGTTCTGGGCCATCAGAAGCACTATCGAGACGGAAGCGGGCCGCGAACACGAACGCAAGAGTGCAGGTCGATGCGTTGGTGCGAACGGCATCGTGGGCATTACGAGAAATGATGCGATTGCTCAAACGCGGGGCTTCTTCCAGTAGTATTGCTAGCATGTGTGAGTAAGAGGCCACGTCACCAAGCCGAAGATGATCTTACCTTGTGCTGCTTCCTCACAGACCGCAGACCCGTGCCGCGCACGCCGACCGTTTCGCGTCTCAACATATTCGAATCCATCTCAGGAACGTAGTAGAACTCGTTCTCCAGCGGCTGGCCGGCAGCGTCCTTTCCAGAGCGAGGAATCTCGCCGATGCAGGGGATACGATCCATCAGTTGCCTAAGATCCTGCTTGCTGAACTGCGGCACGGGAGTGGAAGCTCCGCTGCCTTCTTCGCCATCCGACTTCTTGGGCTGGCATGCCTTCAGCTCAGCGGGAAGGTTGCTGTGGATAGCTGACAAAGGTTGCGAGTGGATGCGGGAGTAGGCCAGTTGGTTGATGATGTGGTTCTTAATGGGAGACTCCTTGAAACGCACTAGCTCAGAGGACGAGGACTTGCGGGGAGAGGCTGACTTCATAAGAGAGCGCCGGCGATGCGCAGAGAGAGGCTGAATAGGCGTAGCGGTGGAGAAGGACGCGAGGCGGGAGTTCAGATCCTGACCGAAGGGACCGAACGAATGGACGATGGGATCGTTCTCTTCATCACCATCCGAGAAGCCGTCCTCATTGAACGAGGGACCAATACTGGCTTTGGTGTCCAAGGCTTCCACATCTGGGCCTGAGTTGGAACGCGACTGCGGAGGGCGGATGAAGGTCTCATCGGCAGCCAAGGGGCTGGTAGGTGTGGGCGTCGCAGCACCGTTGTCTTCGCGGGCATCCTCATCCTCAAAGATCTGTACAGGCCGCATTGGAGGTGGCAGGGAAGGGACGGCACCGAATACGGGCTGGCGAATGGGACTTTGGGATACAGGTGAACGCGGGATGAGTGGAGGGCTCGATGCGAAGTGATCCTGAGCGTGTCGTCGCGTCGGGGAGAGAACATCGTCTTCCGAGTCCCATGAAGCCTTTGCCGGAACCTGAGGCCACGCGATCATGACGCGGGTATCCTGCACATCCAAAAGAATCTCTTGCTCCGGGTTCTCCGACATGTACGTGTCGCCCTTGTTGAGCTCGAAAACATTGCCTCCGCAGTGGATCTTTGCACCGTTCCATCCTATGCATTCCACCTCGATGTACCCGTTCGGGTAAGACGCGGTCGGGGCGTAGTACGCGGATTGGACGTGAACACGCGAAATCAGGCGATTCGCGGACAGCTGGTAGTCGGACGAGTTGGAAGACCTGCCCATACGAATGATGTCGCCGTTTGCGGGCAGGTCGACCGACGGCACGGCCCCGAGTGGCTGTCGCTCCGAGAGGGCGGAGATGGTACGCTCGAAGACGGGCCTCTTCTGCGGCGATGAGGACGCCAATATGCCGGTCGACGAGGTAGGCACAGGCGTAGGATAGTACTTGAGGTGATGTCTGGCGTGAGTAGGGGAGTCCTCGTCGAGCTTACGCTTCGATGAGCTGGGACGCGGGAAAGGCGATGACGAGAGCGGCTCAAAGGCGGGGAGCAGCGACGGCTTCTGCGTGTGCTCAGAGCGTTGCTGCTCGGGCTCCAAGGGCAATTGCGGCGCCCTGGTGGAAGGGGAAGAGTCCATGCTGCAAATTCGAGTCGAAGACGCGCAACGTGGACGTGTCGTGCCTTCGTCCAGAGGTAGCTGGACGTGCAGGGCGGGCAGCCGGCAGATGATCGGCTGTTGTGGTAGAGGTAGACGGACAAAAGAGCGTGAACGTTGATTTAGGAAGCGGTCACAAAATCGGCCATGACGAGGACTGGTGAAGAGAAAGGTTGGTCGCGCCTGCCCACGTCGCGGGTGTGGAGTAGGCGCGATTGAGGTGGTAGGCGCGAATGGAAGGCGCGCCTGAGTCCGTGCGGAGTATGAGCACGAGAACGCCTTTTCCCAGCACCGCCTAGGTACAGCTCGACACTATTTCATGCTGCGAATTCTATGGCATTTGCTTCTAGTACTCATTCTTCTATCAGAAACTGTCTTGAAGCTGTCGTTTCGACGTGTGCGCTGTCAACAGCTGCTGCTAGGGCGCCCGGCATCCATTCATAAGTCTGTGCACAAGGACACTGGTCAGGCAGGGCTGTTCACTCGCTCGGTTCCTGTTATATAATTCTGTGCCGTCCCAGCCCCTCGTCGGCTTTCGCCTGCCCGCATCAATTGGCCACACCGGCGCTGGAGCACGTGTGATGAGCCAACGTTGCTCGCAGCAATCAAGCTCGTGTACCATCTGCAGGGCCAGGGAGAACGAGCTCAACCTTCTATTTCGGATTCAGCCTGATCGTCCAATGTGCCACCAATTGGAGTTTCTCCAACGCTCTACCAGATGGCAGGACGAGTTTGCATGTCTCTGCGAATGCAGCCATAGTCACTGCTGTTTGGTCACAAGGCCTGATCTGGCTGCAAACAGTGCTATAGACAGCACAATCATGCAGTAGCGCTCGGAATGTGGGACGAGGGACGTCAATTGGAAACGTCACTACCTGGGCGTAAGAAAAATCTTGTGCAGCATCCCACTTTTACGCGTTCTGTACTCGCGGTGGACCGTGAACCGCGACCAGCCCGCAGTGAAGCGAGTAATACCGTGAAGCGAGCTCTACCAGGACGCGTCGAGACATGACGGTAACCTGGGCGCTGTTTCGGCTTGAATATTGCACAATCGGATGCCCAAAAACATGCGAGCGAATTGGACTGAGACAGCATGTTCCGGCTGCCCTGCGCGTGTGCCTAGAAAGGAAACACCTCCTGCGACCGGAGCCATCCATAGGGAGCAGCTTCGCCGCAGGATCACTGCAGTCAGCGCAAATGACATCCAATGTCGTGCCTAGGCTCAAAAGACGTGGTTCGAAGATTTCGTCGGCTCGGGAGCCTGCATTGCAGCTTTCAGAGGGCGAGATTCGGTAGCCTGTGTTGCATGCGTCTTCCTATCTAGACGCGTTCATTGGCCGAGGCTTGTCTAGGGTTAACCCCACTTTGTAGATCGGATACCACGTTTTTCCATCGCCGAGTGGACTAGCGCGAAATCTTGGCAGTCCAGAATTTTTGGAAGTAGCAGGCGCAAGCGGTGAAAGTTGGGATAACATTCCTCTTGCACCTCATACAGCCAGGACTAGCTCGTCGGATTAACCCACACTTCACCAACATGGCGAAATCAAAAGCTGTCGCGAAAGCCGCACCGAAACAGGAGAATGCGCTCGCTACGAAGAAGTCCGGGTCGCCGTACCAGCTGGATCCCGCGCAAGTCGAACGGGCCGCAAAGGGACTCATTGCGCACATGAAGAAGCATGCACAGGAAAAGGAGGATAAGGCCGACAAGAAGAACCTCGCCGCCGACGAAGACGACGCCGCAGATCAGGACCAGCCCATCTTCCTCACTGTCACTACTAAGCAACACGTCCACGACACCAGCCGTCTGAAGCCCGCAAAACTGTACGTCTGCGAGAACAGAGCATCCGGAATGACTACTGACATCTCACAGTCCCCTCCCCCACCCCATAATCGGTGGCGACGTCCGGATATGCATCTTCACGAAGGACCCCCAGCGCGCATACAAGGACCTCATCTTCGAATCCTCCGAGTTCCCCACCGAGCTCCGCACAAAGGTTGCCCGCGTCATCGGCGTCGACAAACTCAAGAAGAAGTGGAAGTCGTTCGAGACCAAGCGCCAGCTCCTCGCCGAACACGATGTCTTCCTCGTCGACGACCGCGTCACCAAGATCGTCGCCGAAGCCCTCGGCAAGACCTTCTACGGCACAAAATCGAAGCGCCCGATCCCCGTGCGGCTCACCGCGGGCGCCTTCATCGACAAGAGCAAGAAGGACGACAAGAAGAAGCAGGAGAATGTTGTCGGTACCGCTGCGGGCGTCGCGAAGGAGATTGAGGCCGCGCTGAGCGCCACGTATGTTAGCATGAGCGCGTCGACGAACACCTCGATCAAGGTCGGCAAGCTGTCGATGACCCCGGCCCAGCTCAAGGAGAACGTCGAGGCGGTGGTCGAGAAGCTGATCGAGAAGCACATCGAGCACAAGTGGCGGAACGTGCGCGGGCTGTACATCAAGGGCCCAACGACCAAGGCGCTGCCCATCTGGGTGCACGACGAGATGTGGGTGGACGACGACAAGGTGCTCGACGCGGCGCCTACAAAGGCCATCACGGACGCCAGCAACAAGGGCGAGAAGCGCAAGAAGTGGGAGGAGTGGGAGGAGGAGATGCTGGACGACGAGGACCTCGAGGAGAAGCGGGAGCGCAGGAAGGCGAAGAAGAGCAAGAAGGACCCCGAGCAGGCGAAGAAGAGCTCAATAAGCAAGGAGAAACGGACCAAGCTGAAGCAGGAAGCGCTTGAATCGGTGCAGACGCCGTTGATTGCGAATTAACCTTGCTTTATGTGCATCACCTGTTCGCGGCGTTGGGCGCTTAAAAGGCTGGTCTGCTTATGTATGAATGAATACCAGATTCTTTCTCCGTCTGCTATTTTACACTACCGTCCAGTCATCTTGAGCTACAACTAACATTACAACGAAGAGACCATTGTCGTAAACGACGAGTACACCATCATCGTAGCCAAGACGCGCCGCTAGAAGGAACAGAACCGGCATCCAGAAAGGCATCCAAGGACATGGGAGCCCGCCCTACAACTCCAACTGCTCCTGCGACTCTTTCTTTGGGCCCTCCCAGCTCCCCTTTGCCGGCGAAAAGTACCCCTCAAACACCTCCGTCAGCACCTCATCGCTCAACCGCATATGCCCGCCCGCTGTCGTCTTAAATTCCAGCGCCCCCTTCTCATCCAACTGCCTCAACCCAATCCAATCCTCCTTATATATCGTGCGGTTCCGCAGGGCCGTAACCTCCCCACTACTCGCATTAACCTGCGCGAACCAGCCACTCTCTTTCGGAATAACTGTCGTATCCTCCTCAAACACATACATCACGAACTTATCCAAGCTCGCCAGGTTCTCCTTGTACGTCGCGTTCTTTTCCTCCCGCTCGTTGTTCACGTCGGCCAGGAAGTTGGAGTACTCCAAGTAGTCGTCTGTAGGCTCCCCGGTCGTGTCGTTCGTCGCGCGGAAGTACTGCGCAGGCACGAGATGCGACTGCACCCACGCGCCCCACGTATTCGCCTTGAGCAGCCCAATGTACGTCTTGCACAGCCAGTCGCTCGCCCCGCAGATCTGGTACTTGCTGATCCCGTTATGCTGGCTGCCAAACGTGACCAGGTTCTTCACAGGCGGGACATTGCACCTCTCGATGAAGCCCCGCAGGAATTGCCCGCCCTGCGAGAAGCCCAGTGCATTTACGCCCGGCGCGGAGGATAGGATTGGGTGCGCGGCGAGGTCGGCGCAGACGGAGGCAATCTGCTCTGTGAGGTTGCCAAAGAAAGTGGCGGTTTTGTCGGAGTCGGGAGATTCGTCGAGGCGGATGTAGTAGACGAACGTGCCCGGGTTGACGTCGATGGCGAGGTCGCCGACGGTGTGGAGGCCGTCGGCTGCGTAGTTGTCGCCGAGGCCGTGCCAGATGAGGAGGGGGAGGGGCCGGGCGGCGGGTGGAGGCGATGGGGTCGCGAGGACAGCGCGGAGGAGGAGAAGTGTGGAGAGTGGGAGGAGGTGCAGCATTGTGGTGTTGCTTGGGTGAGGAGTGTGCGGATGAGGTGTTGATCGATGATGCAATGAGGTTAGACACAGTTGTGGTCATAGCTTTCCCTGCAGGCGCTTGCGCTATCTCGCGTGGGCGGGAACACCTGGTGAACGGAATTGTGGAGCTCGATCATGCAGCTTCATCGCTTTGACATGACTTCAATCGAAACAAAAGCAAGCATTGCTTCAGTAGCAGGAACTCTCTCTGTCGGCTCTAATCTCATCAGCGACGTAATTAATCATCTTTACCCACAATCCCAATTACTCTCGTGTTAGCTCTGGCTCCTTCACCTCATCAAAAGATAACTCCGTCAACCAGTCTTCGAGCGTGTGTTTTTCATCATCGTCATCGTTGGACTCTCTCCGCTGCGACTTCGCCGTACATCGATCCGGCAGTGGCCCATCTCTTCAACCATCTGCTCAATCAGTTTGTCTTTCGTGAGCATTATCGTATCGAAAGGGGGTTGTCCTGTAAGGAGCTCGAAGATCTAGCAGTACTCAATAAACTATTTGGCAATTCATATTGGTCTGGGCTTTCTGTACAACCGGCGCTCCACAAGTCAAGCGGATGGCCCCAATCGTCCCCAAAGATGACTTTTGGAGCACAAGTAATGGAAGCAGAGCTATGGACCGCAATGTACTCGTAACCGCCAAGATAATTGGAGGCTGTCTGCATTAAAGAAATAAAGTGTCATCGACAAACGGACACGATTCTCAGAAAAGGGAGAGGGAAATATACACAAGTATGGAGTCCCAAATACAACTACAGACAGTCAAATTTCCACAGTCCCCTCGAATCAAGACTCTTTCTCCCTCTCATCGAAGAGGTCACAATGAATCGGGAGCTATCTCATTTCACGCAGGCGGTGCTGAAGTAGAAGTTGACCAAACGGAGTTGGCGCAAGAGATACACTGACGGCACAATAACAGGAACCCTGCCAATAGCAGTAACACGGATCCCAGAATCCATATCACAGCTCGCCCAGCCACTGCGGAGCAAGCAAGCAAGGGTATCGCGCAGACTATCCATATCTACTTCGACGAGAACGACAAACTGGATGGGTACAGGCTGTTCGACGAACGCCCGGTGAAAAAGGAGGATGCTTAGACGGAGTCGAACACAGAGCCGTAGCTGGGAAAGACTGCACGATCGGGCCAAGCAAGAGGATAAGCTCTAGGGGACGTTTGGTATCAATGGACGGCGGTCCATGTTATTGTCCTGCTAATCTACGACACATCACTTTGTGGTTCTCGTCGACACCAAGCGAGTGCTCCAGCCAGAAATTAATCTTTAGGAACATAGACATTCATTTAATCCAGTGGCCTCCTCGACAGCAGCGGTACACTCCGTCATATACTCAAATCAATGGTTATTCTTTACCCGCTGAATTGCACACTTTTGCTCGCCTGCCCCGCGTTCTTCTTATCCGTCGCAATGTTGTTGTCCAACTTCTTCTGCTCCTGCGCAATCTTCGCGCTGTTGTCCTTCCCGCTCTGCGCCGCGCTGATACCCAGATCCAGCACCTCGAGCTGCAGCTTCAGCACCTTGTTCTTGATCTTGCCGTTCTGCAGCGCCGTCGCCGCATCCCCAGATGCCGCTGCGATGGCCGGGTTAAATGCGTCCGTCTCGGCGGACTCGGCGGTCTGCCTGGCATCCGATATGATTTTTGCGTCGGCGGGGTCGACGTTGGCGAGGTTCGAAGTATCAATCTAGGATTAAGGTTAGGGGGGGATCGATGGTGGGTGAGATGAGGCAGGGAGGAGAAGGCGTACGGGGAACTTTGCCTGCACCTCTGCGAGGGCATTGCCAGCGACGCCATCCGAGACCTGGAAGTCGGCGTAGGACTTGGCGGTCAGTACGCCGGCGCGCTTGGTGAGGGGCGTGGGGGCGGCAAGGGCGCCGGTCGCGAGAAGCGCGGAGACGATGGCGGAAGAGGAGAAACGCATTGTGATTGCTGGGCTGGGGTATATGAATGGAAAGCTGGTAAAATATGGTATAAGTTGTAGGGTATTTGTATAGGAAGCAAAAATGGTATGCAGTATGAACGAATGACAGCCCAGCTGTAGAAAGGAACGAAACGATCAAGTAGATAGCCGAAGCGGAGGAAGTGAAGACAATAGAAGCGATGCTATAGCATGACCCGCGAGGAGCAGGCGTTCTATATGCGTTTCCCTCGTCCCCTTGGTACCGTCTCTCGCCGAGCTTGCCTCATCTCTTGCCATTGCTTGACACGCCGTAGTGAGTCTCGCATCATCTTGTCATTCGACGTCACCCTTGCTGAGGCATGTGGTGTTTGAGCTTGGCGGCATCAAGCTTCGCGCCCCCACGTTAGGGCCACGGGCAGGGATCTAAGCGAAGCGTTCGCGCCGCATGCATGGGCGTGCACGGGCGCTAGGGCAGCATGGAACGTACCTGAGGCGCGCACGGCAGGTGTGTCCTGGGAAGAGGGCACCGAGATTGGCCCTGCGCTGTTTATGCTCCCGTTGACGCGATCGTGAGGATGTGCGAGAGGTGGAAAGAATCTGCGCGCGAGATACGAGGAGAGGCAGTATGAAGCAAGACGCGTGCGATCGACTTGGTCGTGGAGCGTTTGGTCTTTGAGATGCGGGGTCAAATTTGAGTTAGGTGGTATGCTTATGTATGTATGCCGTGTGGTTATGCCAGGCCAGCCGCAACCTTCATTTCTTCTTCGTCCACAAACTTCAACCTCACTTTGCCCTTTTCCTTGCCCCGCTCCCGCTCCGCCTTGTCGATGCGTTTCCACGCTTCCCAGTCGACTGGCGTAACGCCCTGAGCCACCACGCTGTCCTTGACTCCGTCCCAGCCCAGTCCTGTGCTTGCGCTCCGGCCCTTCTCGCCGTTCAGGAAAGGCGAGCTAGCGCTCCAGTCCTGGACAATGACATCTGCAGTCGTGAATGCGTCCATCATTGTGCTGACGATGACACCGGTTGGCCCGCGCTTGACCCATCCGACCGCGTACAGCCCGGGGAGATGGCCCGCGGATAGATTCCCAGGGCCTGCCGAGGGCGATATGACACGGCCATGGGCGTCGTTCGGGATGATGCCGAGTCTCTCATCAAACGGGACGCCGAGATCGGACAGACCGGGCAAAGGGGTAGACTTGTAGCCTATCGACCTAAACACCATGGATGCTTCCGAAGTGACAATCTCGTCTGTGAGCTGCACTCGGGCGTCCTTTGACATGGGGTCTGCGCCGGGCACGAATTCGGTCTTCTGGAAGTCAATCGAGTGAACACGGTCCCCGATTGGCTCGCCGAAGCGGTTTTTCTTGACGTGCATCGCGTGCGGTGACTGCATGAAGGACAGCTGCCATCGTTTCTTGTAGTCATGGGCTTTCACTGGCGAGCCTTTTAGAAGGACATCTGCGAGGCGTTGCTGCACGCGCGGCAGCGTTTTGGTATTTTCGGGGTAGAACTTGTGAAGCCCAGCGCTCTCGAATCCGACCCTGTCGAACTGCATAAGCTCCCGAGCTTCCTTGACCGTGTATGAAGCCTATGTCATATTAGTGAGGTCGTGTTGGAATGACTGCGGAGCGTACCTGCAGGGGCCCGCGTCGCCCAACAACCTCGACGCGCGTGATGGTGCTGCGGGCCAAGGCGGCGACGGCGTGGTCGGCTATGTCTGTCTTGCGGAGTTGAGCCAGCGGGGAGACGAGGATGCGCGCGACGTCGAGCGCTACGTTGCCGTGGCCGACGATGACGGCGCACTCGCCCTGGTCCAGCTCCGGCTTCAAGTGAGCGAACTGCGGGTGCCCGTTGTACCAGCCCACAAACTCCCTCGCGGAATAGACACCAGGCAAGTCCTCGCCCGGGATGCCCAGCCGGCGGTCCTCGGACGCCCCATAGGCGAACAAAATGGCATCGTAGTGCGGCTTCAGGTCGGACAGCGCCAGCGTCGTGCCAACCTCGACGTTGCCGATGTAGTTGAAGCGGGGGCTCGCGGCGACCTCTTCGAAGGTGTCCTGGCAGTTCTTGACTTCGGGGTGGTCGGGCGCGACGCCGAAGCGCACGAGGCCGTACGGGACGGGCAGCTTCTCGTACATGTCGACGACGGCATCCTGCACCTGCTTCATCAGCCGGTGCGCCGTGTAGAAGCCGGCGGGGCCCGAGCCGACGATGGCCAGCCGCAGCGGCTTCGCGGCGGCCGTGCTGTAGCCATTGCGCGGGAGGTGCAACACGCGTGCGGGAGCTTTCAGCGCATGGCGTGGCGCGGCCGCAAAGACGCGGCTCGTCCTGTTTGTGTTTGTGGTGTATGTGCGTGCTGTTCGCGGGGCAGCATGGCGGAGCCTGCGGACGCAGCTAGCGCACACGTAGGGCGCTCGTCGTGCGTGGGCGCTGGCGTTCATCGTGTTCAGCCTGTACGGGGAGAAGTTGCCCTCGTCCAAGGCGCGTGCCGCTGACTAAGGCGTGCCCGCTGTGGTCGACGACCCGCACGCTGCGGTCTTGATGTCGCTCCTGGCCTACACATCGCGCCGCAAATGTTGCGCAAGCGTTGAGAGCTTTTCGCATTTGTCACGAGGCGGTCGAGATGCATGTGCTCGTGAACCCGTGCCGGGGCCCGACGCCAGCTCCACGCAACAACCTGGACCAACGCTGCATTCCGGCAGCACGGCCGAACCATGTCCAAACCATCAAGCTCCAATAAAACCATGCCCAAAGCAACCATGAACATGCTCCACCTCATGCAGCCACATGCACGGCCGGCGTCGGACCATCACGTCATGAACCGCTTGGGGACCGTTGGGGAACTCGTCCATTGTGCCGCCCGTTGCCATGGCGACCCGTGTATACATACCTCGCATGGCCCTCCACATTGATCAACCCGTCCCCTGCACCGCCAGCATTCCACTGCTAAGCTAAGCGACCTCGTCCATTCCTCGCTGCTGAGCGTTCGAAGGCGTGCACTCCTTTGCCTTCCTGCGTGTCGTCACCATGGGTCAGCAGTGGCAGCCCTACCTCTACGATGCGCCTTCCGAGCGCGACTCGTTCAACCCAAAGGCCGTCACCATAGCGAGTCGCTTGCCGCCGCCGTCGCCCAAGAGGAAGCCAGAGGGCCCGCTCATCAACTTTAACAGGCACCCCGACAGCTATGTCGTGCTTCCCTATGGCAACACGGGTGCGACGCCCATGGACCCAAGGGTCAAGGTCGTCATCAAGGTTGTGAGATGGATCCAGTTCGCATTGCGCATATGCACCCTCCTGGGCGCCGTTGGGGCCCTGCTCTGCGCCATCTTCATCAAGGGCGCACAGGACACTGAATCCTGGATCATGAGAATACCCGTATGTTTGTATCAATTTCTTCAACATCACACACTGACCAAACCAGCCCGGCGTCGACATTGTCATATGCCTTTACGCCATCTATCACCTCTTGCGCAATGCAAAGTCGCGTCCACCGGCGAGCTCTGCGAGCTACCACTTCTTCGCCCTGGTCATGGACTGCGGCTTCATACCCTTCTACGTCTTCACCGCATTGCTGTCAAAGCGGAACCTGAACGAGGAAGCAGGAACAGAAGGACGGTGGCGGACTTTCTTCCCGACTGACGAGGAAACGGACAAGGTGTTGCTTACCGCATGGCTCACTGCCACGACAGTGGCGGGGTTGCATCTGGCGTCGATCGTACTGGATCTTTACCTTGTCTACATCTTTCGCAAGATCGCTCGTCTCCCTCCGGACATGAACCCCCTGGAGGAGAACTTGACCTCGCGACGCAAGACCAAGCACAAGCATAAGAATTCCTCCATTTCGGCCATTACTCCATTGACGCAAGCGGACAAGCGTTTCAGTGCGCAGACGACCACCACTCTCAATACGGACTACAGGAACTCCCAAGCTGCGCCTCTTATCACCGAGAAGGAGATCCCTAGTCCCGATCGCAAGCAGATGTCTTTCATGCATACCCGCACCAACTCGGATACAACGTACTCACCACACACACCTAACTCAGCCAGGCAGTCGCGCGAGAAGTTCACCATGTCTGCGCAGGCCAACTCTGCACGACAGTCACGTGCAGACCTGAACCGCCGAGACGATCTTCTCCAAATGGAAGAGCAGGACGACCAGAGCCTAGCGGAGCGGAAAGCCTTCCTCGCTCAACAGGCAATCAAGCGAAACTCCCGGCCGAACTCGTTCATCACTTCATCGTCTAAGCAAGACTTCTACACGCCGCCATCGACAGCTACGACAGCCAGGTCTTCCAAGCAGCACGAAGCGTCCGGAGACCTCGCTCTGCAAAACTCTCGTGAACTACAATCTGACAATTGGTTCGTGTACGACGAGAACGAGAAAGACCAATACCCGGAGCCCAAGCAATCCCTCTTCAAGCCCAGAACCCACGGCTACGGTGTGATATCCCCCTACGATAACGCCTCCGACGACGAAGACTTCCGTGCTCCCATGATGATGCCCCAGCCCCTCCGCATGAACCCACCCACACCACCGCCCTCCAAAACCTTCCGCGAAGCCGCACCGAAAAACACGCCTCCCCCGTCGCCCCTCAAGCGCACCACAACTGTGACATCCGTCTCCACCGAGGCCACCTTCAACCGCTCCAACACTGTCAAGTCAGCCAAATCAGCCAAGTCAGGGCGTTATTACGGCGACCTCAAAGCCGCGACGCAGGGAATCCGCGGTTCCTCGCCCGCCAACTCGCCCGGCTCTTCACCCACAAAGAGCACACGCGGAGGTGCCCTTCCCAGCGCAGCAAAGCAGTACACCACCAACGCCCCCGCGATACCTAAGATCGACAACGTGCAGGTTCCCTTCAGCCTCGACAAGAAAAGCTTCGCCTCCGTGCGCAAGACGGGCGAGGCGAATTATACGCCTGGCACTGGAGTGTCGCCGCGCGTGGTGAGTCGGTCCGGGGTGGATTACATGAGTCCGTACGATGGCGAGTACTCCGATCTTGGGACGCCTGGACGGAGGAGGGATGTGAGTGGGAAGGTGGCTGAGGAAGGCAGGGGAGGCGTGGCGGAGGGGGCGGCAAGATGGGGCGGTGGATTGACGTACCGAAAGGCCAGCGGTGTTGCTTGAGCTTGTGCATTACAGTACACTGGGAATAAGTGCGGCGTTTCGGGATGGCGTTTTTGGCGTTTGTATCGGGACTGCATGTCTGGAATGCACAACAGGGGAGGGGGATGTGAAACGATACTCTGTTCTGTAGTTTGTCTGCAAACGAACCTGTCCACTGCACCGAACTGACCTTGCTGCTATTGTGTTTGTCTTGGACGTTCGGAGCGCGTTGGGTCATCGTGCGTGTGGGTCGTGCCTGCCCGAGGTCTGATCGCCTGCGTGACGCCAGAGCGCCTTCCTCATAGTATCTGTCTCTGTCCCAACTACTGTATCACGCCGCTCGTGCGCAAAGATTCTGCATTCTCTCACCGTCCTCAGAGCGTCTCTATACTTGAGCTTGAGACCTGACTCGCCACTCACGGTCCCACCCGCCACTTCTGGCCTGTTTGTGCTTCCTTCTCTCCCCACTCTTTTTTTATCGTGACTCTTCCTTGTCCTGACTCTCACTCGTTGCCCCTACTTCACCGCCCTCGTCGCCTCATAACTGCTCTGAACTGGTGCCAAGCACCGCGGAACCCATGCCCGGGGCTTACGGTCCTCACGACCCTTGCAAGTCCTATGCTTTCGCAGGGTCCCGTTTGGGGCTCGCTGTTTCTTTTTCTCGCGAGGGAAAGGCGTCATTTTCAGTTGCGAATTAGGTGGTGTGTGTTGTGGGGTTTGCTGGATGGAAAATGCGGTTGAAGCTTGCTGCATGCTGATAGCAGTGAATTCCTAGAAGCGCTCTCTCATCGACAAACATTTGTGCGTGGAATGACTCCCTCGTCACCTGTGAAAAGCGCGCAATGCCGCATATTCAGCTGTAGTGAAATCCTTGTCGGCCAACACTCTAACACCTGCGCTTTACTCAACCATTATCTTGCTGTTGTCGCCGCAAAACACAAGCCTCTGCATGGCAAACCCATTCCCGGCCCGCCTTCCTGCGCGCGCGCTGCTCATGGAAACGCCTTGGGTGAGCAGCCAGCAGCCACCCTGGGGGCTTCCGAGACACCATCAGAGCGCACTTTTGAACCTTCATCTCCACGAATATCACCAACGAACAGCGCAACACGCTCGGAGGTTGTACTACTCGAGAGGCCATCGTATCATCAAAGGGTGCCGCACAATTTTTGAGAGTATCTCCCTTCGATCACATGGACGTCCATGCAGATCCCACGCATCGTCACCTGGAACTTGCCCGTTCGGGGTCCGCTTTCATATTACGCCGATAAGGCTGGCCGGGCACTTTGTGGTTCACAGTGCACGAGCAACGGCGAAATCGAAGGAGAAGATGAAAATCCTTGAACTATTCTACAGTCACCAAGGGGAATGTGGCCTGAAACTTCGGACAATCGGGTACACCAAATGAGGAAGGCACTGTAACGCAGGCCGCTTTCAACGTTGGTGAGGTCGGGCCACAGCCGAGGATCGATCGTGACGTGACGTCTGTGGGAACTGGTGTGAACCAATGCAGGCAACCGCGAATGTTCTTCTCATTACAAGATAACTCCCCTGGATATTTTTTCGTCGGAACTTGACAGTGTGTTGTGGAGCTGTTCTTTTCCGCGAACGCGTCTTTGTTGGGCTAATCGCCACTCTAATTACCTCGCGCTGTTGGCGCCCATTTGATACGCGCATCAACGCGCAAAGTAGACCCACAAGTTTCCTCGTGATCACGCTTCTGCAGCGCATCCTACCTTCGGCCCGCCCGGTCGCCCCCGAGGCCTTTCGTGCTCCATCCGCTCTCACGACGCGACATTCGAACATTCGAGCACATTGCGCGTTTGCGCTCGTCTTGCTCTCTCAATTCCGACTTGACGAACGACGGTCATCCGCCCGACGCTCGCGATCGCGACGCGACTAGGCATTACCGCACGACACGTACCCCAGTGCCAGGCCAACATCGCCCCCCGCAATCACTGAGGTGTCCATCACTACGGCAATAGCCTTCATATCGTGTATCTCTAGCACGACAACCCGTTTTTGCTCACATATTGGACCACGGTCGACTGGATGCTGAACGGAGGGGCTTACCCCACTACGAAGTGAGCCATTGCACGCTTAGCGATCGAGAGACGCGACTCACGCATTGTTATTGCGACAGTAGACCCCAACGCTACGATGACGGCCCCAATGCCCTCCTTGTATCAACGCGAGCTACCTGATTCGCAAGAGTCGTACATCTCCGCAGCCTCAAGCACCTTCTCCGCGCCTCGATTGCCGTCGGCCTCAAGTAACCTCTCGACATCAACTGCTGGAGACACCGAGATTACATCTCCGCCTTTGTCCAAGACTCCGTCGGCTCAGAAGACGTCTATAGTGCATGCGTTTCCACCATCACCGGATCGACCCCGCGGGCCAGACACGCTACGGATTGATGCCGCGAACGCGCCGCGAACTGGTGACACAGCAGCCAGTCCCATGTCGCTGGATTCCCCAGCAATGCAGGGTCTCAAGAGAGCAGCCGATGGATCAGTAAAGGGTTCCGAAATAATAAATGAGTCTCCTACCGCGCCCACCATGGGTCATAAACGCAATAAGAGCATGGAGGCCGGTTCAAGTGGTCGCATTGGTCAGGTACGCGAGAACTATCCAAGGTTGGGTGAAAGTCTGGATCCGAGGACCTCCGATTCGCGCTCGTGCATCGTATCCAGACATTTCCTGAGCCTTCTTGGCCTATTTTTGACTGACGGTTGTTATAGTTGTCGGCACAGCTCAAAACGCGTCTTTCGTATGCAATGGTCAAAGTACAGAACAATTGGGAGAAACAGTCCATTGACGAACTTGAAGAGAGGATTTCGCAGCAAGGGTCACCTAACTCCGTCGCCAACAGAACGCCCGGATCTCGACCGGCGTTTGCATCACCCACAACAGCAGAACGCCGCAGAAGACCCAGCGGTGTTTCTGAAAACTCCGACCACATGATGATATCCCCGGGCCAGAGGACACCATCAGATCCTTCCAGATCTTATGCATCGACGCCTTCCTGTATGTTGTACCATGGTATCACTTTTCCGATGCCTGCTAATGATCAATAGCGCTTTGGCGACCTGGAACCAAACCTACCTTAAATGCTGCGGTCAACCTCATTTCCGTCACTGGTGCAAACACCGGTCTAATGCTCGGTCCAGCACCAGAGTTTGAGTCTCGAAGAAAGCGTCGCTCGAGTGCTTCTTTTCATGCTCCACCTCTGCTCGGCTCGTCGCAGCGAAAACACTTCAGTGACCTAGGTGCCGGCCTCCGAACGCCCGCGACCCCCAGGCCAGGCATTCTGCGCATGCCCAGTCAACAAGCCGAGAAAGATGCCGTAGATACCCTTCTCTTCATGAGCAGTCCAAACAACTCCGGTCGTTTACCACACACTAGTGCAGATGCTCGAGCTGCGAGGCATGACTTCGAACATCCACAACGACGAGTCATGTTTGAGAACTTCCCATCGACGGAGAGGCCAGCTGGTCATCTGCATAGTTCAGCACCAAGCAGCCAATCCACAGCGTACTACCGTGCCGAACCTTCGCGGTAGTACCTACTACGCATAGTGGGTCGCCTGCGCGTTTTATGTCTCGACACTGTGGTGATCTACTCCCCGGGGAGTGAAAAAGTCTCCGGGCAGTACCATCTTCAGGGTATTATATGTTTTGGTATAACCGCACTGCAACATGTCTACACTCGCATTTCGATCGCTCGGCACCATTGCCGGTGGCAGAATCATTCCTTTTAGCCCGCCCAAACCCGAAAAAGAACGCATGCATTGCATGGTTGGCGTTGTGTTGATACCCACATGATTTGGTTTGAAATAAGATGGGAAGGAGGAAAGAAACTGAGGACAGGACCTTTTGGTTGGAGAGTTGATGAGCGGCTTTGAAGCGCATACAGGGGGTCATCTGATATTGCTACGGTGTCTCGCCACGACTTTACGACTATTGCTATGGAACCGAATTGCATTGGCTTGTTTTGGTTATTGGAGGCTGAGAGGTACGCGTGGAGAGTTTGTTGCGCAGTTGTCAGAGACGGCATGGAGGGGCCATGGATTGGACGAGCCTCATCACTAGGTTTCAACAGTTTTTCGTGGCCACTTGCTAGTCATGGACTCGTGAGAAGACGAAAATAACCGCAGAACCTCATCTTACCGGGATTGTGGTGGAGCCGTGACTTGTTTTTGAACATGCTGCCATCGATTGGCTGACTTGCTTCAGGTACAACGTTGCGTTGAGTTGTTATGTAGCGACAATCTTTATCTTGGTCGATATCGTCGCTTGCCTTGTATCCATGAGGCATTGCATTAGTGGGTGGCCCGACAAAGTAATGCGCCCGGGCGAGTTTTGGCCTTCGTCTGTTGGAATGTATCTGTGGGCAACCCTCTTTCGTGTACGCCCAGTATATCGACGACCTCCGCATTTCGTTCAGACGGCGCCTGGAGTGCAGCATGTCACCTGCATTTGTTGATTTGATGCTAGACGCGCTTTCCTGCGCAGTAGCAGGGGTTGTAGCTTAGCACCTCGCGATCGTCGTTTAGCAGGCCGACGTCTCGCACCCACGCTGAACCACATCATACGATATAATTATACCAACAGGACTAACACTGGCCCTGTCCTACGATACTTCTAGACTGCATTCTATTAGAGCTTCTGTTTCAGCCAAAGGAAGGAAGCGGCAAGCATGGGAATCGCAGCCACACTAGCCTTTGGTACCCTGGGTCTGCTCATCGCGTATGCAATCCAGAGATTGCTGCAAAAAGACCGCAATGCGCGCCCTCTACCCCCAGGGCCCAAAGGCTGGCCTGTGATCGGCAATGCCACTGACATGCCCAAGCCTGGGGTTATGGAATACGACCACTGGACCAAGCATAAAGATGCGTACGGTACGTTTCGCTTCCACGTACCCCTGCCAGTATCAGGTACACATTACCCGTGGACGACTCCTGACGACGTGATACCCCAGGCCCAATCAGCTCTGTGACCGTCCTTGGGCAAACCATCATCATCCTGAATGATCCGAAGTTGGCCTTTGAGCTCATGCGCGACCGCGCATTCATCCACTCCGGCCGCCCCCACCAGAACTTCAGTTGCGATGTCGTCGGTTGGAAACACTCGACCGCCATGTGCCAGCACAACGACGAGTGGAAATTGCACCGCAGGAACATCACCAAGGTTACAAGCTCGGCGGTCTCGGTGCTGGCGTTTGATAAGGTGCAGGAGGAGGAGGCGGCGCGATTTTTGGTCAATGTGCTCAGGGAGCCGAGGAAGCTGTTTGAACATATTCGGACGGAGGCGGGAACGGTTATCTTGAAGATTACGTATGGGTATACGGCGAGGATGAGGGGGAGGGACCCGCTGGTGGAGCTGGCGGGGAAGGCGGTGTGGACGTTCGCGGAGAGTACGGTGCCAGGAAAGTGGGCGGTGGATGTGTTCCCGTTGTGTAAGTGCAGGCCGTGGATCGCCTCTATTTGTTGTGTACGAGTCTGGTTGGTTAGAAGGAGAGACGGTACCGAAAGGACATGGGCTACTGTTGCTTTAGCGGAAGCGATGGCTGCGGGAGTGGCTGGCTAACAAGTGGCAGTGAAATACCTCCCCGACGGCTTCCCTGGCACCGCGTACCGGAAGACTGGTCGCGAGATGGCTAAGATTTTGTCTGACTGCGTGGAAAAGCCGTATGCTTTTGTCAAGAAGCAGATGCGCGAAGGACGGGCTAAGACTTCGTTTCTGTCGCAGGTCATCGAGACGGAGGGAGCGGATGAGCGCATGGAGCGCATCCACAAGTGGGCGGCGCTGTCGATGTTTGCGGCTGGCGCTGATACTGTGAGTTTCCCGACACCACCCCTTCACGTCACCTTCTTGAGTTGTTGCGTCGAGATTTATCCCCTCTCAGGAACATCTTATCACCCACCTCACCCCCATCCTCCAGACTGCCCATCCTAACCATCCCCAGACCGTCTCCTCCCTCATGACCTTCTTCCTCGCCATGACACTCTACCCAGACGTGCAGAAAAAAGCCCAAGAAGAACTCGACCGCGTCGTCGGGCCAGACCGTCTCCCCGTCGCTGCAGACAATGACAGCCTGCCATACATCCACGCTATCATGCTCGAGACGCACCGCTGGCACCCCGTCGTCCCAATGGGCTTTCCGCATACCAGCGACGCCGAGGATGTGTGTATGGGGTATCGGATTCCCAAGGGTGCGATGTTGTTGCCGAACACTTGGTGAGCGATTCCCTACTTCAACTGTGGCCTCACGATCGAGATACAGGCTTCCATTAGCATGTAAACATTTGCTGACAAGAGTCCCAGGTGGTTCACCCACGACCCCGCCATCTACGCCTCGCCCTCGGCCTTCAACCCCTCGCGCTTCCTGCCTCCTTCTTCCGAGCCCGACCCCCGCCAGTTCATCTTCGGCTACGGCCGCCGCATCTGTCCCGGCCGGTACGTTGCCGACAACGCGCTGTTCATCACCATCGCGCAGACGCTGGCGGTCTTCGACATCTTGCCTACTAGTGACAAGTTGCCCGAGGTGAGGTTCGAGCCCGGGGTGGTGAGTCATCCGCTGCCGTATGAGTGTCGGGTGGTACCGCGGAGCGAGGGGTGTAGGAGGTTGGTGGAGGGGTGTGCGGGAGGGGAGGAGAGGGGGGAGGGGGATGCGGTGGAGTTGGAGGCTATGGGTTAACAGCGAATCGCATGTCTTTCTGGTCATTCAAGAACATGTGGTCCAAAGATGCACCGCATGTGTGCATTGGCAGCTAAAGCAGTTAATGAAGAGGGACTCCGTTGATTCGCTGTTCCGTCCAGGGCGCTGGGAACATTTGCTGTGGTCTGCATGAGGGCGCAGTTTCCATTTCACCCATTGCCAACCTCGAGAGCTTCCAACTCGGCCGGGACGCATCCGCACCACTACAGTATTTTATCGAGACAAGGCCTGAGACATATTAGCCTACGTATTGCCAGCCTCGGGGTACCGTACAGCACGTAGACTTCTCCTGGCACAGCGACACTCTATCGTCTGGCGAAATTAGCCTTGCTGGTGTACTCGCCTCAATAACCTTCACCGATCGCATGTAATTGATCTTCGCGCCAGCGCATACAGCACGGCGCGGGCGCGCTTGCCATGTCGGTAAATCAGGCGAGGTGGACTGTCGGCTGTGCCGCTATTATACATGTCCATGGCCATGCAATGGCGAACTGACCCCGGCACAATAAAATCCAGGGTGGACGCACGCAACCTGCCAGGCAGCTACCGAGCCCATGAGGTGAGCCACAGATGTCGAGCTGTAAAGTCACACGACTGGCAACCTGACGTTCGACTGAAGTTGTAGCAGGAGGATGGAACGCAAGACAAATGCGAAACGCGAATCCTCAACCGTCGAGCAGCACCCTACCAGAGCGGATTCGTTCCGATCCGAGCACAGCACTGCGGCAAGCTTAAGTTTGCTGATGACAATAACTCAGACTCTTCTCGCACTGCAGCCGTTCGACGTGTCTACGGCTCCCAGCTGTGCCGCAGCGCCGTGTCGTGCGCCTCCACAAACCTCCACCGAGACGCCGCAGAGCGGCGCAGGACCCTGCGCATATAGATGAAGATCGTTATCGAACGATCGTTAATGTTGTTTGCGTTAAACAAACGCGCCCCCACAGAGATGGCAGACGCTGTATGCGCGCTAGACCGCTCTTCGGGGCCTCGACCATGTGTGCAAAAGGCACAGCTGTTGTTTTCGCAGAGGGTGGGTGCCTTGCGACCTGTTGTTGCTCTGGTGGCATGTCTCATTCCGTGTGTTGCTGCAGCGCACGAGAGGGTGTCATCGAGGAGGATTGCGTCTGTGGGCTGTTTCTTGAGTTCAAGCCGTGCCTCCATGCGAAGTAAGTTCCCTTGCACTGTCCAAACAGCGCTGCGAGCGCCACATATCTCGACGCATGACAGGCGATATGGTAGGCTGTCAACCAGAGACCGCGACCTGATGTAGCTGGCGGCGGTGTCCGCGGTGAGCAGTTCCTCGCTGTTATGCGACGGGTGGGATGTTTCAGAAGTGCACGAACCGCCGGAGACCCAATCACCGACCCGACGTTTGTCTCTTCTGGCGAGTGTGCACACCCCACCCCGGAGTCCGTGATGGACAGTCACTTTCCCCGAACGGAGGCCACAGTGTTTGATCGCATGAAATGCGCGGTTTCGAAACTACCGAACTGATGTTTGTATAAACAGGATGCCCCTGCTCGACGCAGACGCGTTCCTAAGGCACGCATCGTACGGCGCTTCATTGGCGGAAGACGGCGTATATCTTCCTGGACGCGGCTGTGAACGCCTCACGGCGACGGCAGGGGCCCGGGAGGCCTCACCCCCGGCTTGACGTTGGGGCATGAAGTGCGCGGGCCCCTGCTCTTATTACGGCGGAGGTGCAGCTGAGGGCCGAATATAAGGAGGCCGATGCGTGAGGTCGCAGATCGGTATATCTTTGTGCTACCCCGGGTCGCTGTCGCTCTGCCAACTCTGTTCGACCTTCTACTGCTGCTGTACAACCACAGCGCCATCTATATACACTATCGTAAACAGAGGCTCGACTTACATACTCCGCCTCGAGCAATATCATCTTTCAAAAAACCGTCCTTTGAGACACGAGCCCACAATGTCCACATCTGCTACCTCGCCCTACGGCCTACCGCCGTCACCAAGAGCTACGCGTCCAGAACTGTCTCCTATCAACACATCATTCCGCACCACACCAACCAGCTACTCCGACGCCACGCCTTCACCAAACGAAAAGGCCTCCGCGCACAGCTACAGTTTCACCAACACCCGCCCCCGTCGCCGCGACTCCGACATCTTCGCTAACGCGACTATCCCGCTCAGCCCTCCACCTTCTCCACCATCAGCCTACAAAGAAAGCCCCTTCGACGGCGTCGCTCCACGGAGAAGGAACCCGTTTGCAAGACTCTTCTGCTGTCTTGGGCGCGAAGAGCGCGCGAGGAGGCGTGCCATGTGGGCGGATGAGTTTGAGCAGGTCGGGGAGAAGAGGCATTGGACGGAGGTATAAGGTTGAATCAGCGACGGACGACTACCCGACCACAAGCCGATGATACGATCGACGCGACACTTGCGACTTCTTTTCTTTTGTTCGGGACGAGGCTTGCGTGTGGAAGACCCCCTGCCATAGTGCGGATCGGCTCTCTTTTGTTTACCTGTTATGCATAGCGATGGCGTTGGGATTGGTGTCTAGCTTTCCTAGAGATGGGGTTTGAGGATTCGTTTCGCTGTAGATGCCACTCGGTGGACGCGGGTGAGAGTTGCAAGTGCTGCCGCTTCTGTTATATACCCAATGCGAGATACTATTCACTCAATGTCGCCTCATATCCTATGGCCTGAATAGTATCGGCCGAAAGCACGCTTGATTGTTGAGGCCCAAGTAGGTAAGTCAACACAGCGATGGCTGTCGCCAACAGCCTAATAAGCGCTTGTTGACTTTCATGTAGAGATTTCTCTGCGTTGCTACTGCTTTGCAGCGAACCTTGAATCGTGGTGGGGCTGCCCCACAAACGTCTTGTTGGGTGGTACTGATGAGGGATGAGGGTTGTCAAGGACAGAAAATAATCTTTTCCGCACGACGCAAAACATCGTCCACTGCAATCGCATGCGACCACAGTGCACCTCGGTATTGAGGGAGATCAAGGGTAGTGACAGCAACAAATCGCAGGACTGCGGCAGCACACAGCTGGATAACATGCGGGACTGCAAGCAGACGACGTTTTGTTTGCAAACCCTCACGGGGCGGGATGCTTTCTGAGCGGCAAGCTACTCGTCTAGAGTAGCTTCAAGAAGGTTATCCACTTGCTTGTTGCAGTTAGCATCGAGTGTTGTGTATCTTTAGTGTGGATTACCAGCTTTCACGGTTGCGTGCTTGCGAGTTCAGCTTCTTTGCACCTGGAGAGTTAGTAGGCTTCTTGGGTGCGACGTAGAGAGTTTGTGAAGTTGCGGTAGCGCTGGTATCAGGCGCTTCTCTCCTACATAGATGAAACTCTACATTGATTTAAGTTGCCTTCAAAAATTCCACTCAGCGTGGGGGCGATAATCACCCTAGTTTGGAGATAAGCTAAGCCTATTGTCGATGTTGTCGTACCATGACCGTCCTTAGCACTGGCAGGGGAAAACACATAAGTGGCTGATACAGTATCGCGAGCCTCAGGAGCCTCGTCCGACATCTTCATCGCAGTCTATCGACTTCGTCCAGCCATGTATTTCGCAGGGCTGGCAAACCCGTTTACTCCAAGGGCTGATTTCCCGATCAAACCGCTCTACCATTGTCTATTCGTCTATGTTTTCCTCGCAGCCTTTTGTCATGCAGAAACATACACCGATGCAGCATGCAACGCCGCAGTCCTAACCATGAATTCGTGTGCCTCCCGCTGGGACAGCATCCGCACTGAGTGCACCAACTCCGTCACGACAAACACCGTGTGGCCCGGCCCTTGCGAGTGCGCATACTACAGGAATGATCTGCCCTGCTTTGATGAACAAGTCCTATGCGCCGCACAGGTCTGGACCCAAGTGCCGCAGTGGTTTCGAGATGGGGTTACGAGCTGCTTGATGAAAGATGCTTCGTACACCATCCGCGCGCAATTGGGAAATGCACAGAACCCGTTCCTGGTGTCGGGCATCGCTGGGATCTTAGCAACGACGTCTGGGACTTTTGCTTCGTCGGCGGGGTCGAGTGCGCAGACGAGTCTGGGTGCTTCGGCAGCTACAGCGCAAGAAACTTCATTATCTTCCGGGGCAGTGTCGACTACACTGGAGAGCCGGGTCACAACGCAAGAACAGACGTCAACGACAACTCAACGCAGTCCGACCCCTTCATCGAGTTTGACGGGCTCCGCAACACAGCGAAACGGCCTGTCCACAGGCGCAAAAGCCGGAATTGGTATGGGCGTCAGTCTCGGTGTCATAGCGGCTGTTTTTCTATGTCTCTTCTGGTTCATGAGAAGGCGAAGAGCTCCGGTACATTCGAAGTTCTCCACTGAATCCGGATCCGAAGCTTCTGAACTGCATGGTCAATGCGCAGAGATACATGAAGCGTCATCGACGATGGTGTGGCCCACCAACGAGCTTGTTGGGAGTTTTCCTGGAAAACCTGACAATGGGTTGGAATCTGAGATGGATGGAAACGGTTTGCATGGCTGTTATTGGCGAAGATACGAACTCGAAGGGCGAATGCACTAAGGGGACAAAATTATTGAGGTACTCTTAGACAGACGTGTGTTTCGGCCAGTTTTTGTGGGTATATAATGGACTCTCTGCGCAGGACAAGGCCGAAGATGATTGGTGAAAAGGGATCTATTGTTGACACGGTGGATTTCGACAGTCAGAGGTCCCTCGTATCTGTGAACTTTCATAATGACAGGCAAGCTAGCTTTCGTTGTGAGGGGACTAGATGTTCCACAGTGATGACAACATTTCGAGGGTAGTAGCATCCCGTTTGCAAGATGAAATATTCCCCGCGCGACCGCAGCGTGTGCGACATCCGTGACGTGCTGCAAGCAAACAGACGTGTCCACGCAGCCTCCTTCGACGGCAAGAGCAGAATAACTTTACTCTTACAAAACTCCCACCAAAACCTTTCAACCTCACTACAACCTCAATCAAATCGGTCCCAGAAAACTGACTACACTCACCAATACATGTCTACCATGGAACCCGCACTTCCCTCCTGGATCACCATCAACGCAACCTGCACCCAGCCTCCGCCAGACTGGCACGTCAATCCCGCGCAAATCAGCGTCCCAGAGCCGTATATCTACGTCACCAACAACACCGGCAACCATGCCATCCTGGAACGCTGCACTGGCACAGCGCCGAGCTTCTACGTCGATAACTCGATGCCGGCTGACGCAATCGGATGTGTGCTCGTGGCACATGTAGTGAAGGGAAGCGCCTCAAAGGCTTGGCAGTGCTTTATGGATGCTAGGTTGGAGGGTCAATGGGGCGTGATAGATAAGGCTGGAGGGGGAGTGAAGACCAAGGGATTCGGTGTAGGCGGCTTGGCTGTGTTGGGTTTAGCTGTTGTGGGGGCGGTGTTTGGGACATTTTGAGGATCCACTGGGAAATATATCTTGGTATGTGTGACTATATTTGCATGGGAGGGGCCGGGGTGTTGTGGAGTGTTTGGGACCTTCCTCGCTTGCCACAGGCAGTGCTGGCAGTTGAAGGTCATAGTACTGGAGCGATGGGAGTTGTGTACCCGGTGAGGTCAATTATCTTTCGCAAGAGCGTCCTCGCTCGTGCGATAGATACTTGAAGTCCGGTATTCCGACCTTGTCTAAGAAATGATGTGAAGGTTAGCAAGGATATCGAACCTGCAAACATTGGATATCCCTGACATTTCCCTACGAGTGAATCGCGCGTGTTTCGATTTAATGGAATAACAACTGGATCCGATAACACATCCAGACCATGCTGGAAGCGTTAGCACACACAACCCAGTACAGTTCGTTGGCCTATGGTAGCAAGTATGTGGACTGATCGCACTCAAAGTCATTTTTGTGTGACGCAAACATTTTGAAATGTCACCACCGTACGATACCCGGCCTTTCTGCATCTCAACGACGCCTTCCTCCGCCCCTGCCTCTACCTCCATCATTTCGAGGGCCCCTCAGCACACCACCGCCACGTGAAGGGCCATTACTGCTTGATGGCCCGCCGCGGCGTCCTCGTCCGCCACCGCCCCGGCCATCACCATTACTAACCGGTTACGAATGAGCCTCACTACATCTACCATTGGTACACTCCCTACCCCAAGCACACCTCGGACGCGTCTCAAATTTCAACCCTACATCCGGTGTAGTCCTCGGCCCCGGATGCCTCACTCCAAGCTGCACAGCCATCCAGGCTTCTCGTTCGTGAGCAGCTGCCGACAGACAAAGGCCAGTCGGTCGAGAGACTTGTACTTAGCTTTACGCGATAGGATCGCATACCACGAATTCATTGAAGACAGCTGTTTCCGTCAGCATCCATCCAAGCATTATGTGCATTACTCACCTCCCATGAACAACCTCCCAGTCTTCGCATCGTGCCTCACAGTGGTAATACCATTAAGAACCGCAGCTTCGCGATCCTCAAGCACCTTCTCCAACTCATATACACCTTCCACCTTTTTAATTCTCCATACTGTCGCTGGCGACTTGTTTCCCACCGGATCCTCTGTCCATTTCATCACCTGTGCGCCGTTAGGAAACCCAGGAATCCACAGATCGCCACTCGCATCCAGTGCCAGATTATCAAGCGGCATTCCGACATGAATAGTGTCAACCAATGTGAATGCAGGAGGGATACTCGCGGATTCAGCAGATGATGCGAGAGAAAACACGGAGATAGTGCCGGTGATGGTGGACGGAACGTAAATGAGTCCATCTGCGCCGCGGGCTAGTCCATTCGGCATTCTGAAGGTTCGAGGTGGCGTGATAGGAAAACATGTCGAGGTAGGTGAACAGTAAGTGACACCACCGCCGCCAATGTAGTTGTCGAAACTTTTGCGCTAAAGGCTGTTAGAATTTGATGTGTTCGAGATTAGTGGAACGAGCAAAGCTCACCAACCCAAAAGACTTCGAGTGATCATTCGTCACCACAAACGCACCATTTCCCACAGCAGCAACGTTGTTTGGCGTATACATAGTTTCAGGGTCCCACACAGTCCTCAAATGCTTCATACTCTTGGCTCCTCTTCTGTGCTCAAAAACTTCAATCGTAGCATTCGCACCGAGCTTCGTTGCATCGATATGTTTACCCTGAGCATCCACCGGTGGACGTTGGTTAGTGAGGTAGAAATGAACCGTATGTTTGTCGATGATTTCGACATCGAAGCCTAGGATATCGACTGAGGAATCGCCCGTTGGGGAGAGGAAGTTGTCGAGCTGGAGTGCACGGTAGGAGAAAGAGCCATCGGGCAAGCTCTTGTCGATTGAAAGAGCAAGGACCTCAGTACCACCTTTCCTTCTCGCAGAAACATTGAGCTTCATCACACTAGTTCTGGATGAGTGACAAAGGCTTGGCGCAGTGGACTAAGCACTTACGCTTCGTTCCATGCAAGTCGACCTTCGGTGCTCGCACATGCAGCGTACAAGCTGCTTGAATCAGTTCCTGGAGGATATTAGATTGCGGAGGCACGTTACATGCTCTGCTGATCGTCCAGCCATAAATCTTCACAACCTGACAACCTCTTGTCTGTAATCTTTCGACATTTGTATGGAAACTCATCGACGCTTTGTATTACTCGGCCAACACCGAGCGTGACGTACAAAAGGTCTCTCAGCATAAGTTGCCAGAACACCGCGCCGAATACTGCAAACAGAGATCCGAAGATGAACCCCCCGCGAGCCATGGTCCGTAAAGCGCCTCTGTACTGGATCTGAGCACCCTAGGACCTGTCTCTCAAACTGCGAATGGCTCCGTGTGTTGCGGGGTAGCTGTGCAACCTTGTTTTGCTGGTGTCTCGCCGATGTAAGCAGAGCTTTCGAAGTGTTGCGGCACGGATCACCTCAGACCCGTGCGTGAGCCGATCTGCTGGGGTTGAGATGCAAGGGTTGGGGTTGGCTCGCTCGTTTATCTGCGCGCTGGGGTAATAGGTCGCCACTCCACCCAACCATGTGCTCTTTTTCTTGCGTTACAGAGGGAGCTATACTTGGCGAGAGTGCCTTAATCGTATTATCAAAGGAAAGCCGACACCAAGAACGTAGCTTCTTGAGAGCTCGATGGCGCACCGACTGCCCCCTGGTGAATTGTTCCATGACGCTTCTCCAAAACCTGTGACAGCTGATTGAATGGAAACATGATACGGTGACTTGTAGACTCTAAGCTAAAGCGTAAACACGCTATGCCTATCGTAGGCCTGGTCTCAAGAAAAGAGGAGCGAAAGGGGCGAAGGAGAGTTAAGCTTAGTAGATGTCTAAAAACTTCTGATGGGCAAAAATCCAGCGCGTCTCTTACCTTTCAGATGGATGGGTTGATACCGGTGAAATCTGCGCAAATCTGCAGCAGACGTTCCTGCACCGTTTCGTCGTCCGTTGAAGCTTGCGCCCGCCCTTCTGTCGGTCCAGGGTTGTAGTATATGCCACTTCGCTGCGCATTTACCTCCTCTCCCTCCGCCAGCATCACATATGTAGCTACCGCTGCCTCCGTATCCCCAGAAGCATTGGCTCCGCCCATCTTGGTTGGCACCCAGCCTGGATCCAGCGAATTGCTCTTGACCTCGGGCCACCGCCGCGCAAATGCTTTCGCGAAGATGACGGCGTGCACCTTGCTTGCCCGATACGCTTTGATGGGGTCGTAGCCCTTCTCCCCACGTTGCTGCCATAGTATGTCTTCGAGACTACCGTCACCGCTCTGGTGCATGTCACTTGACACGAAGACCAGTCTTTTGGGCCGAGTGATCAAGCATGTGAGGATATATGGCGCGAGCGTGTTGACTGCTGCGAGCGGAGGTATGCCATCTGCTGTCTCGCTGTACGGACTGCGGAAGAGACCTGCATTATGAATAACGCAATCGAATATGCCGAGTTTGTTTACATCGTTTGCGAGCTTCTTGGTATCTTCAATGCTGGAGAGATCGCCCGTGACGACGGTCTCCGCGCCTGAGCACGCCTTTATCGCGTCTTGGGCGCGTGCGGGATTTCGAGCGTGTAGAACGACGGAGTGGCCGCGAGCCACGAGGCGCTGGGCGACGATCGAACCGAGGCCATCCGAGGAGCCGGTTATTAATATGCGCGCCATGATGTTGGTTTTGGTGGACGTTACTAAAGGATGTTGAAAGGGATGAGGTTGCCAAATCGCACCGATACCCCTCGTCGATGCGGCGGCGCTTTCAGAACACTACACCGGGCACTGCATAATTTTGTAAGACCTCCAGAGCCAGTACGAAAGCGATCATAGGATGACCATATTTTGAAAGATTTCCTGTATTTTGACGCGAGGCAAGAAGCATGCTACCGAACTATTATGAGACCGCTGCGTCCTCGTGAAAATGATGCAGCTTTCACGCGACAAAATAGCGCTAAACCCTGTTGAGAAGCAGCGCAGTATCTCCGCTTTCCTCCACAAGTCTGTTCACAACTTCATCACTTTCGGTACTTGTCTGGATTCACTCGTTATTACCTATGGTACCTCCCCGGGTTGGCCCAAGACTTTGGGTATTCTCGGGGCCGAGGATGTTCGGATCGCGGGCATTTGAAGGTCCGACAATGGGTCAAAGATGCACCGTCTTGCATATGTGCAGAGAGCCATTTTAGACCCCACCGTCGTCATTAAATTAAAGACGAACATGGTTACACCTATTCGTTCATCAGGCTTTGATGTGCAAAGGCCGCACATAATGCTAGGTACGACGTATAGTTAGCGTCTTTCCCAAATGGTGTAAAGCCTGCCACAGGTGCATGTGGTCGAAGGAATATAGGTAATCTCATGTGTACGCTATATTCTCACTGCCGGTTCAATCGCAAAGGAGCAAATCACAGGGGAACGCTACCGGCGTTAGTCGAATTATGATCATGGGCGCGAGTGCAAGCAGTGCCCAGGGATTCGTGTTGCAAATGTATAAATGATCAGCCTGGGTGCGATTCACGAAGACACAGCTTCAATCGGTTTCAGCATGTATGTCACACAAATTCTCGCGGCACTGGTATGGTCGCTTGCTTCTTCCAGCATCTTGGCGTCGGTCTTGCATATTCCGCCGAATTCGTTGTCGAAGCCTATACCACCTAGTCAAGATCCCTTTTACACTGCCCCTCACGGATTCGAGAAAACAGCGCCTGGAACAATACTCCGCATCCGCCACGCCCCTGGAAATGCTACCAACGTAATAGCAAACGCCTCAGCTGTCTATCACATCGTATATCGCACAACTGATTCCAACTATAAACCTGCGTTCGCAGTCACAACGCTGTTCATACCTTTTGAGAATGCTACCTTAGGGACCAATTCATCGCAAACATCACTCTTGTCCATCCAAATCCCGTACAATTCAGTTTGGGTGGATGCAAGCCCTAGCTTTGCCATATATTACGAATTCGCACAGCCAGCGTGAGTACTCTAGGTCATCCCCATAGTCCAATAGTGTGGCACACGAAAGATCTCGACAGGCAGCTGATTCATGAACATTGTTTTGTAGATTTGAATCAGGATCCACAAACGACGACACTTCCTACGCTCTAGGGAAAGGATGGTTCGTCAACATGCCTGATCACGAAGGCCCCACTGCCTCTTTTGCAATGGGCATTACCGAAGGGCACGCAACCCTCGACTCCATCCGTGCTGTCCTCTCTTCAGGCCTTCTACCGGACTATACCCAAACCAAGTATGCCATGTGGGGTTATTCCGGCGGTTCGATAGCCAGCGAATGGGCGTCCGAACTGCAGGAGCAGTACGCGCCTGAGCTCAGCTTCGCAGGCATGGCAATCGGCGGATGCGTGCCTAATCTGACCGAGGCACGCGACAACTTAACAGGATCTGCGTACGCAGGTCTACTCCCTGGCTTGTATCTTGGGCTTACGAGCCAGGATGAGGAAGCCCGCGCGTATCTCGTCTCGCGTCTCAAGAAGTCGGGCCCTTACAATGCCACAACATTCCTAGCCGATCTGCATCTCACTGTCAACCAAGCATTCGCTACTTATGCGAACCAAGATCTCTACGACTACTTCATCAATGGTCGCGCCGATCTCCTGGCACCCATTTTGACGAAGATTGCAGATCGGAACTCGTATCAGGGCTATCACGGCGTGCCCAAGATGCCCACGTTTGTTTATAAAGCGATTGGTGACGAGTTTTCGACAGTCAAGTCGACGGATGCGCTGGTTGAACGATGGTGCAGCATTAACGTTGATGTCGAGTACCAGCGCAATACAGTGGGGAATCACATCACGGAGATCTCCAATGGGAAGCAAAGGGCGTTGGACTGGTTGGGCAGTATATTCGACGGGACGGCGACAATTGGAGGCTGTTCGGTAAAGAATGTGTCTGTCAATGTCGTGAGCTCTGTGTCATAAACAGCTAATTCCTACCACGATCCTATAATTTTAAAAACGTCAAGAAACAGGCATCGGTTTCTGTGCTATGAACCTGTACATCTATTAATACAATGTCTGTCCTTCAACTCGATTACAAGCTGGCCTGCTCTGTCATCCATAATACTGATCCTGACTTTCATGCTTCGGGACAGCCTGAACAATGGTGAAATACTATTGATCCATCAGACCCATCGAGGAAAATATGCTCTGCCAGCCTTAGTATCCCAGCCTGTCAGGACTGTCCCTCTTCCGGGTTCGGAAGACAGGTTGAATGTCCGCGTCCTTTAGAGTCAGTTCCACCACGAGCATCAGGTCCTGCCGCTCACATCCCAAGACTGCGTGGTGATCTCCACCGCCACGGGGACCGCATCTTGGATCCAGGAATGTCTCTTCTAATTCCACCGATGCGTTCATCAAACGCATCGATGAGAGCTGGGTTGTAGAGCTGGGAGCCAAGACGGGCAACCGCTTTCCAGCTGCCTAGTTCCAGATTTACAGAGGTAGCAACTCTTCTGATCTGGGTCACTTCCACCTTTTCAGCCTCATGGATTTTTTTCCCCACTCCTGTACCCAGGCCTGAAGCGGTGAATTGGCAGATTTGAATTGCTGGTACTTGTCCCACAGGAGACTTTGTAACACGGAGTCTCTCTTGGTGTATTTGTAGAACGCTTGGACGAATCGGAAAGCCTTGTTCTCCGGGAACTTCAGGTGCTCGGAAGGTAAAGCTTGACGTAGGGTCGTTGACGCCTCTCCGCCGCCACGGTGCCTTCATCACGTCCGAAGTTGCACAAACTCTCATATAACCCCTTGATCTGGCTGCGGGTACCGACAATACCGTCTAGCGCAAGGTTAGTGCATACGGGATTCAAAGAGGCGACTTAAGCGCACAATCATGTAAGAACGAGAGGCCTGATACGGTATCCCGGGATATGAAGCCCTTGGCACGTTTCTCGTCTATTCGAGTCTTCAGTAGGATGGGAAGACAGGGAGCGTACACTTGTGTCGCTATGTCGATGTTTGACAGTTGTAGGCGCCTATGATACTGCACCCATTCCAGCTTTTCCTCCGTGAAGGCCCGATTGGCCTTCACAAGACATCCCCAATCTGGAGCTGACATCCACATCTCTTTTGCCTGTTCACGGCGTTAGTCGACGCTTTTCAGGGAAATGATTCGGGCGTCTTCCATCATGTCCTGAAGGTCTTTCTCAAATGCGCAGACTGGCTTGTGCACCTCCAGGTCGGCTTTTTGGCACACTGCGTTGCAGTACACGTGCACTCGACAACTTGTCCATATCCTCGATGCGTTGCTTCCACAGCTAGAGCATTGCGTCTGTTTTTCAGCCGTGCTAGTCTTCGGGCTGTCAGCCTCAGCTTGGCATGGTGCTCCTCCATAGCAGGCTAGTAGGACGTCTGGAAAGTGTTGGCGTGGAACGTAGTCAGTAGAGCGGCAACGAGGCTGAGTTGAGAGTGAGAGACGGGAAGCGAAGGTTCGAATGCACAATAGTCAGTGCGTGGAGCCGCCCTGTGGCAGCTCCCCGTCTGGTGTTGCGACAACCTCTGAGGTCACTTGTAGCGAGTCACCTAAACTGAAAGCGGTAATGCTTCGCCTGAACAGCGGCTGTTCTGAGACGACACTAGTGAGGAGAGAATTCGGTCACACGTTCGCAAAGTATACCGAAAAGCACGTCAACAGCCCGAGTGCTCGGATAGATACGTGTCATAGCTGGATATCAGCCAAGTAGATCCTAGATACCCCGCCAGCTATGGAAACGAACTACAATTCTTCAAGTCCTTCTCATCAAATATCCCGCACGACTCCACAATCGGCGTACCGTCGGGTCCCCTACTCCCGTTTTCTATCATATCGTCAAGTGTCGCAGGGTCAAAATAGAGCGGTTCCTCATTCTTTCCAACGACAGGCACGCTCCGCGCTAGAGGTCCTCGACGAAAGCCATAATGCGCCTTGACAGTAACACGTGCTGAGAATCGGTTGTTGTTTTGCCTCGTCACTATGAGCGGAAGCTTGATGTCTCTTGGAATTCCACCTTTTTCAACACTATCTTGCTCGATCACCCATGTGACGCTGTTACGGTGTCGGCCACCACCTCGTACACCATGGACAACGACCCGTCCTTTCTCCAGCTACATCGATATATCAGCAAACAAACGCGGATAGAAATCGCTAAACTTACATAGGTCCTGCTCTTCTCTGCTCCTACTGAAGCTCCAGCTCCCAGATAGCCTGCTTCTAGACCGGCATTCACAGATTCAGTGATCAAGGCATGGGAGACCTCGCCCTCAAACAGCTCAGGATACCATGCTGCAATCGCTGGATGCTGTTGCTTGTTCTTTGGTACTTTCACAGCAGGTTCCTGCGCTGGCGCGTCTTCGAATACAATCGTTATCTCAGCAGTTTGAATACGATAGAGCCAATTGGTCGATGCTTTCTGAAAAGAAAAATGGGTCTGGAGGAGGTATGACGGGAGCTCGTTGAATGTGCCAATTTTAATTGGTCTCTTGAGCTCCGCTACAAGGCGAGAACCGCCTACAACTTCTGCGATGACTTCGCGGGGTATGTAGAGCTCCTGATCATCATTGGCTTGGGAGCGGTCGAGGTACGTTGCTGAGTCGCTGGAGATTTCCAAAGGCACTGTCCATGAGAACGGTCCATTGGTAAATGCATCGTTATTTTTCTTCTCGCTACCTGGAGCTGTATCGTTCGGGGTTGCGCCACCGGTTGTGTCGATTGACATGTTGGGCTGCAATTCTCGTAATGAGGGGAGACCTCAATGAACCCGACGTGCTCTAATCGCACCTTTTAGTATATGCGGGATTGCAGCTGCAGTGTAGAGCTGAAACACGTATGGTCTGGCCGATGCACTTCAGCAAAGAGGAAAACAATCATGTAGCCTTGGAGCGCATGAAGAAGGCACAAAGATATGCTATAAATGGAAGAGCTGAAGGCTCAGGTTGTACCAAGTTTCCCCTCTTGCAAGGTCGCGACTGCCTGGCATAAGGCTATGACTTCATCGGCCTATGAAAACAGCGGAAGCAGGGATTCTGTGAGCTCCGCATCTCGTATTCGCGAAACATCGTCCTACGCGGGGCCTCGGCCTGGCCGAAATCCGCGCCAATATGCACCCCGTACTTCAAAGATGCAAGGCTAACACCACTATCTTGGGAGCTGTGAGTACATAATAAATGGTCTAGATCTGTGTTCGCGAGATGCATGTAGCTTGCCAATATCAACTGCCATGAGCGCAGAAACAACAAAGGCAACCTATCGGGCATGAAACCATGGCATCAAATATTCATTCCTATCACGGAATGCTTGCTTCTCTATATCACACAATCGATTTGGAGCATGTAGAACATCTGGAGCGGGCCATATGGACCACCAAAACCGGGAGGTATCAAGACGCTCTCGAAATCTTCGACAAGCTTCCGGGACCTGTGCTGGACGTTCCGGTCGTGCTTATTGAGCTTTCGTACCTACACTACCAGAACTTCCGTTATCGAGATCTCTGCAATCTTCTGGAACCGAGGCTTGAGCGCCTGAAGCAAGAAGATCCAGAAAGACTAGACGATCCAGAATGGCGACTCATCGCGCTAATTTACAGCGTCGGTGCGAACAGAGGTAGAGGTTGGATGGAACCTGGTATCCGCGAGCTTCAACGCACACAGCAATGGCTTGCAAAACTTCCAGTTTCGGAGTATAGCGAATTACATGTGCAAATCGCCTGGCGTTATGTCATAACGTATCTCATGACAAGACTACAAACTGGGCTTGCAGGGAATCTTGACGACTATCACAATGTTCCGCTTCCCAACGAGACTTCTCTTCCAGCCGCCCCATGGAAAGGTCTGGGCGATCTTCGACGCGAGCTAGTGAGGCAGCACAGGTGGAAAGAAGCGAGTGCTATCTTCAAACCCGAACTCAATCGTACGCCACTGAAAGAGCGTCGTTCAGTCGCAGAGGCTTTTTTACATGATCTACAGGACTGCTCGGATCCGAGCAAGAACTTCATCATTGCAGGTGTACGATTGCAAATGGCGAAGGCAATGGTTGAGGTTCACGAATTGGCATCAGCTAAAGACGATGCAACTCTCTGCATTGAGTCGCTGGATCAATGGTGCATTGATATCGGCCTCGAGAGGAACGCCATTGTGCCCTTGCGCTTCGAGATCGAGCAATTGCAGCTCGGGTTCATCGCCGACCAAGAGGAGAAACTGCGCAAAGCAATGGACTTAGCAGACCGTATGTCAGAGTTTGGTCACTCAAACGAATCCAGCTGCTTGGACCTCGCCGCTGAAACAGCGAGCAAGACTGCAGAGCTCACGGGTAACCTCGAGTATCGGAAACAGTGCCTGGATCTGCGAGAACGCCTTGAGCGATACAACGAGGAGGTCACCGGAGATCTCTGCGACCTTTCAACACACGCCTACGAAGCCCACAGCATTGCGCAGCACACCCATGTTGATGCACGCAAGGCGGTTGAGTGGATCGATGGGTTCCTGGCGAAATATCCAAGCTTCAAAGCTCCGCGAGTTATGGAATCGTTGTGGACAAGGAAAGCTGTCCTCCTTAACACACTCAGGGATCTGGAAGGTGCCCAAGTAGCTGCAGCCGAAGCGCTTAAATGGGAAGCTTTGGCAGGCAGCTGGAAAGGCGTCAACACCATGAATAGCAGCAACATTGTCGCGCCAGGGGACGGTGCGCTTGGTCAAGCTCCTTACGACTCGGAAGAGGACAATGACGACGATGAGGGTTTCCTATCTGGCTGGACTAATTCGTACGGTGACGAAAGACCTACCGTTGCCATTAGCAAGATGATCGAATTCGCTTTGCAGGATGTTGCTGCTGGGCGTTTGTCGGTCGCAGAAGTGTGTATGAACTTTGGCATCCACAGCGATGTCGAAGCAGACAATCTTGAGAATAAGCTAAATATACTCAAAGATGAGGATCAAAAGGCACTTTTCCAGCGTCTTTGGGTGCCAATGGAGGCTGATGAGGCGGCAAAGGCAGAGGTCGAGAAGGCGAAAGCTGAGGTTGGAAAGAATGATGCGATAGACAACAAGGAGGCGATAACAGAGAAGACGAGGACCACAGAGGCGAAGACGGGTGACACAAAGACGACAATTGCAGAAGAGACTCAATCTCTCGAAAAAGCCAATCCCAACTCCCCCTTAGCTCGATATGACTTCGTCCTTGCTTGGCTCCAAAGACCCGTCCGCGGCTCTCGCGATCGCCGCCTTATGTGTCTTCTCCGCTTCATTGACTACCGTAAAGAGATGGTTTCCAACCTTGCCCTGCGGGACGTCGCCATTCGCGACTGCGAGAACCTCCTGCAGCTCTGGGACTCACTACCGCGCATGCTGAAGGAGTTTACCACATCATGGTCGTACGCGTGGCACGCGGATATAGCCTGGAACATGTGGTCCAAATTTATCAGCGGCGGGCAATGGACGCTATTTGATAACTTCGGGTTGCTGCTGGACATTGACAAGAGGTGTGATTTTGCTATTGAGGGATACAGGAAGACGAGCCAGATTACGGGAATGGCGAACATTGAGCGGCTGCAGGCCCAGGTTGGACTACTTTGTATGAGGCGGCTGATCATATATAAGAGGCTGGCTGCGCAGAAAGAGAGGACACCCTTTGAGGATCGACTTCTGGAGATATCGCAGGCGCAATTTGGCGGGGTGGAGAATGCTGATGTGCATATTCCGTTGGTGAAAGAAGAAGGGCTCAAGTTGCTCACGGAGATAGATGAGATTCACTCTAGTACGGAGAGAGAGGCATGCTGGGAGGATGGGCTGGAAGGAATCCAGAAACGGACGGAGTTGAGTCGGATGCAGATGAGTTATACCACCATACGTTACGCCGTACGATATTGGGTAAGTCCTCATGTATACCGTTGTACGATTGATCGCTGATGCCTCCACAGGTAGACGGCGTAGACGAGTTCTCAGAAGAAGCCAGAAAAGCCATCTGGAATCTGACCCAAAAGTATAAAGCGCGCTTGCTATCTCTTGCGATCGGAATGTACCGTAGCAACCCCCCAAGTCTGACTCAGCGCATCCAGTCATCAGATGAAGCTCCAATGTACCAGGAGATGGTCGATCTACAGACGACAATCGATGAAGCGGATCCGAAGGATCGTTTTTATCTTCGTCTCCGCATGGACGAGCATCGAAAGAAGATGAAATCGACCCCTCTGTTGAGACAGTTAATCGAGCTTCGAGAAGGAACACCCCTTTCTCTCGATAACTTCGACAACCTCACCGACAAGCTAGGAGACGACGTGGTCTTAGTAGATTGGTTCTATCTCGATCCATTCTGGGACCGCGGAAAGCTCTTACTCTTGACCGTCCGCAAAGGACAGACACCCACAATCGATGAGCTCACCGTCGACGTCTCCGCCATCAATCGATGGAAGGAAGAACATCTCACCGCATCAGAGTGGCCCAAGAACGGCATGGACCCAAAGCTCGGCAGCAAACTCGCGAGAAAGTCCTTCAACGAGATCTGCGGCGCTGTGATCCAACCCCTAGCCAAGAGAACCAACCCAGACGACATCCTGGTCCTCTGCCCCACAGACTTCCTAAACGGCATGCCACTCCACGCCCTTGAAATCGATGGCGAAGCACTCCTCTGGCGCAACCCCTGCGTCTACGTGCACAGCCACTCTCTGCTCCGTCTATGCGCTTCAGCTGCGCAATACGCATCCGATACCGGCACGCCAATATACCCAAAGTTTGTTTCTGGCATCGAGAAAGGCGCTGTGCATTTCGCGGCTGGCCGTGACAGCATCGTCGACCTGTCAAAGCAACTCCAGGGCACTACTCTAATCGATGACTCCGCTACCAAAGCTAATTTCCTCCAGCATGCGAAAGAGGCAAGGCTTATTCACGTCCAGACGCACTGCTCGTGGGACAGCAGCAATCCGCTCGATCATCACATCGAGTTTGCGACCCAGGACACGCACCGCATGCCGGATCCGAAATTCGTCGTCAGGAGCATGCTTTCGCCCTCCGGCGCTGGCAAGTCAGAAATCACAGATTATAAACTGTCAGCTCGCGAAGTTTTCACCCTCCGCCTCCAGCAAGGTGCGCACCTCAACGTCATCGCGTGCTCCGGCGCAATGACCGAGACCAAGCCTGGCGACGAGGTCATGGGACTCGTGCCCGCGTTCTTGTACTCTGGAGCCAGTTCTGTCGTCTCGACACTGTGGCCGACACATGATGCCGTCGGTGCTGCCTTTTCGCGGGCATTTTTCGAAAACTTTGAGGAGCAGCGGAGGCAGGGGACGAAGTGGGTTAACATGGCGAGGGCGGTGCAGGAGGGCGTTATGGAGCTGGATCCGGATCAGAATGCGGGGCTGTTGGTGTGGGCGAGTGTGGTGTTGAATGGGTTTTGGCTGTTTGCTGTGTGAGCTGGCATCGGTGATGGTCAAGGAGATGCATACACTCGATCTGGATCAGAACTGATATTGGCCAAACCTGGACTCATATCGGATGAACTCATCATGTACGCCAAGTCACGTCGATGAGCTGCTGTTGCCGCACATCTCTCACTCCACTATGCAGAAGAACGAAAGCTACTGTGTGTACATTATCCTCGTGTAGCAGTCCAGCCTCCAGCCCGCAAATATCTAGGAATCACTCACCGCCAATACCTCTTCTTCAATCGCCGCACCCGATCCACATCCTCGCCTCCGCGTCCTCTCCCTAGTGCAATCTACATGTCGCAACACCGCCCATCCATCACATCCCCAGTCGGAAAATAACAGCACTGTGTACAGCACTGCGACGAGTTATCAATCGTGCACGAAAATCCCACCGGCGCACACTGATGACACCCATTCCCCTGACACCTATTGTCACAGTACTCAGTCGTGTTCCCACAATATCCGTGCTCTGAGCAGCACTCCCCATACCCCGAGCCCGCACACGTGAAGTTGTTTGTGCCGCCACAGGTGCCGTCGGGGCTTATTTCCTGCTCGAGGAACGGGGACGTGCTGCAGGAGCCGAAGTCAGATTGGCAACCGAAGCCGCAGTAGACGCTCGAAGAGCCGCTGTCACGTAGTCAGCAGCTTGCTTGTTTGGGGAATGTGCGAGGGGAGGCGGACCAGTATCCATGCTGCGAACAGCAGGGTCCGAACGACGAGCCGGTACAGTGCAGGCCCACTGCGGAGCCACATTCGCCACTTTCCGAGGTCGACAGCGCGTGGGATAGGCTTAGGGACAGGAGAAACGCCAGGGCAAAACGCATCATGGGTGCTTCGAAGACTGTGTATGAAGAGTTGAGACGGCAAAGTTGGGGGCCAGGCGTGTGACTACGGGATGTAGGTCCAGGAGGCTGAGATTCCTACGCCAGCAGCACGAGAGACATTGAATTAGGATGCACTTGGTGCATATTAGGCTTATATATATTTCCCAGGAGGTATGAGTCGCTATGGTACTCCGGAATGCACCACGTGGTACAGAATGGCTTCCAAACCCCATGGCCGTAGGCGTAGTAAGCAGTCGTTGGCTTGATTCGCGTGGGAAGCATCCGAGAGAAGAATCTAGTCCACGTCTGAAACGGCTATTGGCTTATCATAGAGCTTACTTGTTGAATATGGGGAATCTGAAAGTGTGATGGGCCTGCTATTGTGTGAGTGTATCGGCCCGACTACCACGCGATGGTGCTGGGTATACCCGCAGTGGGGGGTGTGATTCCCGGCGTAAGGAGCGCTAGGTTATTTGCAACTCCTCGCATGCTTCACGGTGTCTTGTCAGTCCCATAACCTTGCGGACCTAAACCGAAATCGTGAAATTGCTTCAAACTTTGATTGGCCATCTAAATGTGTCTACACCTCCCTGATGAATAGAACCTCTCTTTCTGCGACGCAACGCATCCCCACTATGCTATATACAGTGGCTATCCAGGAGCCGAATACCAAAGACAATCGCACTACAGTACATTTTACAACTTCGCCTTCGGCGCCTCGAGCGTAGGGAGCATCAGATCCCGGATATCGCCTGCCGCTTCATTAAGATAGAAGCTCATCTTGTCCTGTACGCCGTTAGTTTGTGATTAAAGATAGAGCAAGGATTGACATACCGAGCCCAGTCCCTTAGAGCACACGTTAAATTGTATGCTGTTCTCATTGATCATGTACGCAATGCCCCACCCATCATCAACAACCTGGCTCCACCCGTACCCGTTGAAGTACTCCGAGCTTAGCTGCGAGCTCGAGATGAACCACGTGCTGCTGTACCCGAAGGCGGGGTCCTTGTACAGCGTGGGCAGCTCCTCGCCCTCCTTGAGGCACTTCTTCAGACCAAACAGGTGGCGGTCGACACCCCGCCCGTCGGACGCATCACTGATGTACTTGACGTGCGCATTGAGCGCGTCGCGGAAGAGTTGCTGCGTGTGCTCGGCGGTTGCGTTCGGGTCGGCCATGGCGGCGCAGAAGGCGACGGACTCGTCGGAGACGGTACGGCACGTCTCGGTGCGGCCTTCTTGGAAGCGGCGGGTCGCGGCGGACTCGTAGGTCGGGCGGTTCTTTCCGTAGAACTTGTGGTATGCAAGCTGGATGATCATTTGAACGTAGGCGTCGGGGCTGCACTTGAATTTCTTGATCAGACCCTTGCCGTAGCCCTGGTAAGCTTGGACACGGAGCTCGTGTGCGTTGATCTGCTTGTTGAAGTGTGCTCGTGCGGCATCGATGTCCTTTTCGAGCTCGGGGTTGAGGTTGAAGCGGAGAGGGGTAGGATTGGGCAGGTCGGAGCGGACTTCTGTAACGTCGAAGGGTAGGGCGTTGGTGAATATTTGCTGGTTAGCGTAGTCGTTGAGGCGGTGCGTGGGTGTGCCATCCATCATGGAGTGCTCGCCCATGAAGCCCGAGGTGCCGTTATCGTTGACGATGAACTGGAGAGGCTTGTCAAACCAGCGGTTCGAGCCGTCGCCGTGCCAGTACTGGTGTGCGCGCTCCTCAAGGGTGACAGGTGAGGCATCGTCTAGACAGACAACAAACGACGCGGACTCAATGGCTTCGATGGATGCCGCGTTGACATCGGAAGCGGCCTTCAGCTTGGGGTAGACGTCGGACCAGACATCGCGGTTTTGAGATGTGAGGAAGCCGACGGGCGCCGACTTCTCTGCCTTGTCGTAGATGCGCTGGAACTGGAGCTCAAGCTCGGCGGTGTTGAGCTGCTTGCCGTTGATCTCGTGGGGCACCTTCCAGAACTGGTTCTTGCGGACAACGAGAATGTGCTGGTTTCCCTTGAAGTTGTGCTTGACGGTGTCGTCTGCGGGCTTCTTGGGCACGCGCGAGCAGTTAAACATGTATTTGTAGGAGCTCATGGCCATGGGGAGCTTCTTCATGTACTCGGGCTCCAGCGAGCCACCGTCGACCATCTTCTTGAACTCGAGGACTGCGGTAGAAATGGCCGCGGCGCGCTTGGCGGGGTTTCTTCGCTTCTTGTCGTCGCGGTGTGAGTAGAAGTAGCTGACGTACGGGACCACTGGGTCGCGGTAAGCCATGTATGCTGCGTCGTTCCACCACTCAGCAATCCAATTGCGAATGTTGGGGTCTTCTCTCCGCGCAACCAAGCGCTTCTGAAGGGTCTCTCCAGCTCCGCCGGGCGCAATGAAGTCCTTGACCGCCTTTGATGTTTCCTCATATTCGGACTTTGAGAGGAGCGGGTGGACGGACTTGAGGTATCGTTTTGCGGTCTCCTCGAGGGTAGGGACGGGCAAGCGTGGTAGAGAGTCCTCGAAGCGCAGCATGGCGCCCTTGCTGTGGTCCTCCTTGTAGCCTTTCACGGATCAGCTTGTGCTCGATTTCCGTTGACACGTGAATGCAGTCGAGGAAGGAGCAACCCACCGGCTGGCAGCGACGACTGCTGCCGTCTCGCAGCAACAGGAGCCATGGCTGAAATCTAAGCAGTGACATGGTCAGCTACGGGTTACTTGCGGCTGTGCATGCTCGTGTGTACCTTTGGGATGTGGGTGTGGGCAAGCGGTCGGCGGAGGAGGGAGGCAGGTTGCGCCCGAGCTGCTGCGCGAAACATTTGTGAGGGATGGAGGAGGGATGGAGACTCGCAGAGGAAGAAGTGCTAATGCTGTGCGGCGCTCGGTTCTTCGGCGCGTTGCTGGTTTTGCCTTGGGACAGGGCAGCTACTGTGGCAGCTCTGGCGGCGGGCGAGATGGACCTCGGCAGATGCGGACTGCGACCGGCACGATCAAGTGACGTGCCCCAAGAAGCCTGCCGTTTGTCCGGCTCAATCGAGAGCCTTTCGCGAGCCGACTACAGCTACCAAGACTATACAGCCAACAACAATGTCTTGGACCACGTCTACTGGAAGGATGCAACGTCTCTCCGCGCGGAGCTTCCCCAACATCTCTCCACACATCCTAAGAAGCTACTCGCGCGCACGGACTGCAACGAATCGGCGCACTCTGGCCAGCCGAGGAAGATCCTCGGCAACACCGGACTGGGTCCCTGGGTCCCTCTCAGGCCTGAGGCTCTGCGGGAGGCTTTTCCCATCACGGAGCGACAGCACTTCACGTGCGATGACAGACATGTGTTCGTGCGAGGCCATGGTCTCACACCCAGTCCGAAGCTATGGGTAGAGCCAGCCGACATCGGACGACCGACTCCTGCGCGCGTGGACCGGTCGACATGAGCGTCTATTTTATTCTGCATCATCCGCCCAAGCGCACTTGCGATGCACTATAGACGGCCCAGTCTCCTCGAACTCCTGTTATGATACCGCGCCGATGTACGTGTCGCGCCCATCGTCTAGGCTGACGAGTCACTCGTAAGTTGGCTACGGAACAAGCGTGTTGAGCCAGCCGCGGATTTGTTCGGCCGATCATGGGTGCTGTCGATGGATAAGTGCTGCACTGGCATAGGTTGGTTCGATTGACATACGGAACACAGTTCGCGGAGCAGCATCGCCTACGAAGCCAGCTTTTATGATGCTGGAGCTGACACATTAGCGAGATAGATTCAGGCAATTTGGACAGCAAATACATGTAACCCATTCTCAATTACGACTGCGCTAATTCTATTTTCGTGTCTGCTGTGCTTGGAGCTACGTCACGGCAAAAGACCAGTGTCGAGCAAGTGCAGATCCACCAGGGCGAATTTGGAAGAGTTGAGCTGTGGAAGACATGAAGATCGCGCCATGTTGGTTCAGCAACGAGAACGGACCCCGGGCAAGGGCACGTTGGAGCGCATTAGGCGGTCCCGAGATCATCGTTGTTGATTAGCACAGATGAGGAGGAGGTCTGTGGACAGATCGGCGGGTGCGAAGATGGAGGAAAGAGGGAGTATTTTGTGCTAGGTTACAATCAAAAATCTACAATCGTGACCGCTCGTGCGCCACGCAGATCCGAATCCCAGCCCAGTCCGTTTCAGCGCCAGTTGCGGGGTCCCATAATACAAGCGCTGACGGGAAATGCTCTGCCCTCTGCCTCTCCACGTACTCATTACTACTGTACACACGCGCGTGCTTGTTGAGCTTAAGGGTTCTCCTTGACGAACTTGATGCCCTTGTTGATGTTGCCAGCAAGGTCCTTGAGGCAGACGTCGAGGAGCTTCTGCTCGTGGTCGGTGATCTTGCCGACGGGGTGGATCTTCTCGACACCGTTGGGGCCGAGCTCGACGTTGGAGGCAAAGTACTCGACGCCCTGGTCCTTGTAGAGGGGCGAGTCGACAAAGGTGGGCTCGATGACGTTCTTCTGGCCCTGGGCGGCCTTGAGGAGGGACTCGGCGAAGCGGGCACCGGCCATTGCCATAGAGAGGGTGGCAGAACCGGCTCCGTCCTTGGCCTGGACAACCTCGTCACCGCCGAACTGGACGCGGTGGACGTACTGGTCGAGCTGCTCGCCGGTGAGGTTGTAGCCGGACTGGGAGAGCAGGGGGACGATGGTGGCACCAGAGTGGCCGCCGACGACGGTAATGTTCTCGTTGGCAGGGTCGGTGCTCTTGACCTGGGAGATGAAGCGGGAGGCGCGGACGACGTCGAGGGTGGTGACACCGAAGAGGCGCTTGGGGTTGTAGACGCCCTTGGACTTGAAGACCTCGGCGGTGATGGGAACGGTGGAGTTGACCTGTTGGCGGTCAGCTGTTTGTTCTCTGCATGCTTCTTCCTATACCTACCGGGTTCGAGATGATGAGGATGTTGGCCTCGGGGGCGTGGTCGGCGGCGGCCTTGGCGAGGTCGCGGACGATGGAGGCATTGGTGTTGAACAGGTCTGGGCGGCGGTCAGTCGTGTAACATGCAGGAGGCAGCTGCCAGCGTACCGTCACGGGTCATGCCGGGCTTGCGGGGAACACCAGCGGGGATGAGAACGATCTCAGCACCCTTGAGGGCCTCGGCGAGGCCGGAGGGAGTGGCATCGTATCCGCGGACCTGGGTTGTATCAGCACGGCGAGCATTTTGCGTCTCGAACGGTGCGCCATACCTCGCTCTTGGTGTTGATGTGGCCAATGTCGGCAGCGACACCTGCGCAACGCTGTTAGCTTCCAGTTGGCGACTGGCATGATGGGCTCCGTCGTACCGGGCGCAAGGCGGATGTCGTAGAGAGCAAGCTGGCTGACCCTGGGGTTGAGCTTGAGGAGGAGCGACAGCGGCTGGCCAATGCCACCGGCAGCGCCGAGGACGGTGACCTTGGACGACTGCATGCAAAGAGTCAGCATCCGGCGTGCAATTGAGTGTGCAAAGCTGATGCTGGCCCTCCAGCAAAAGCAATGGCAATTGAGCGCATCGTACCTGGCGGGCAGACGCCGCGAAGCCGCGGCGCTGGACCTGTGCGAATATCTGCCTGGCGGAGAACATGGCGAATGTGATTGGAGATGGAAGATTATGTGGAGTGGGTGTGGAAGTTGGTAGGACCGAGGATGGTTCGAGTTGTAGCTGGAGAGTTTTCCTCCGTCACCTTTGCCAAGCCTGTCAATGCTCCTGCCCGATCTCGCGCCGCGCTAGCTGCTACTCGCCCGGTACAGCCGAAACCACGACGGCATCCGTTCGCCCCAGGCATCGTCCTGTCGATAGTGTGAGCTAGCAGCGCTGCATGGCAACTAGCAGCGACTCACATCAACAGCGTGACGACCTTGTGTAGACAGGTATAGAACAAAACAACCCTTGCCACGCATTGATTCAGCATTGCTGCAAGAAGCTGCGGATTATTCCTGTATTCTACTGCCGTCCCCCGGTAACCTTTACATCCAATAGGTCAACAAAAAGTTCAATGAAACTCCTCTCCCACTTCCCCCTCCACCAGCCGCGCCCCGCCTACACGTTCCCCTGTTCCTCTTTCTCCATCACCCCACCCAATTGGACCACCACATCCCTCGTCAACAGAGCATCCACATTCGGCGTCCAGAAACTACTCACGATACCCACCGCGCAGAAACCAATCGTACTCAGGAACACTGTCTTGTATGCCTCAGCATTGGCTTCCTGGTACGCGCGGACCCCAGCCGCTTGAATGGCGCTGGAGAGCCCAGGGACGCTGGCCCAGGCCGCGGGTGTGCCGAGCGTCAGCGCGGATAAGAAGGAAGGAACACTGGACGCGGGCAAGCCAGCAGCAAGGAGGGCGGGAGGGACGCCTCTGGGGATTGTGGTAGCAAGGCGGTTGGAGAGAATGACGGTGTATACACTGTTCAACGATCAGTGTTGTATCGAGATGGATGAAGATGGCTTACGTCGAGCAGACCGTCGAGATGAACGAGCGCGCCGAGCCCGCAATGCCCGTGGCTGTGCCGATCTCACGCTGGTCGGCGATGATGATAGTCGCGACTGTGGAGTTGAGGATCTCGTTCCAGCCGATGAAGGCGGCGGCGAGAAAGACGAAGACAGCGGCCATGATAGGCGTGTCGGGGGTGCTTGCAGCCATTGCTGCCAAGGTTAGTCGAAAGACACTCACTTTTTCAGGCGTATGCAACTTACCAGCGAGAAACACGCTTCCAATGAAAAACACGACCTTGATCTGCACGTCAGTCCTCCGCTTGAAAAACGCACCGACAAACTCCCCAAACAAGATGCCCGAGTTGGAAATGCATCCCATCCAGCCACCCCACATGAAGCCATGTCCCTGCGAATAAAGTGTAGCGACCATGCTCGGCCAGATGATGGCAAGGGCATAGTACACTGCTGCACCGAGCGCCCAAAGCAGGACTGTCACATCCCAGGGCACGTTCTTCAGCAGGTGCATCGGAAGCAGTGGTTCCTTGAGCCTTGCGTAGGCTTCGTAGAAGAAGAACCCTGCGAGCGAGGCAAAGCCGATGACAATGGTCGCAATGACGTGTGCTGAAGCCCAGGGGTGCAGGGTGCCGCCCCAGGACAGGCCCATGAGGAAGAGCAACAGGCCGAGTGTGAAGAGGAGGGTGCCAATATAGTCGAAGTCGGCGAGGAATGCGGATTTGCGCGAGGAGACGTGCTTTTCATGAAATGTAGGTGGATGATAGAAGAAGAACCACGCGAGGGTTGTGGCAGCGTTGAGAGCGATGAGGAGGTAGAAGATGCTGGACGGTGGTGGTTAGTTGAGGTGTGGGTGTTGAACCATGGGAGCTCACCCTCGCCAACCGACATTTGACTGCACGAACGCGTAGGAAATAGCTGGTGCGAAGCCACTGGATGGGATCGCCCATGCGAATCTGACAGTGTCAGATCTATCATCTCTTACAGAAGTGAACAACTCACACCCAAGCCTGAGCGATAAATCTGTGTGTCGTGGGCACAAGCTCACCAACGACGACTGTACTGTGTCAGTGTCATAGCCAGATCCACCCAGCCGAATCTTCTCACGAACAAGCATAGGAAAGTTGGCTCGCAGCTCCAAGTCCAATAAGGACCTCCGCTGCAATGAGCGCAGGGACATTCGGCGCAACAGCCGCAACGATACACCCGACCGTCGCGAGTGCATTTCCCCCAATGAAGAACCAGCGGCGGCCTGCCACACATCAGTGTCCCATGTCCATACACATGTATACGGCGCACATACCAAAAAGATCACTCAATCTCCCTACGAGCATCAGCCCGACTGAGTTGGTAAGAAGATACGCGAGGCTGACCCAGCTGAGATTCGCGTCAGGGCCAATGTCTGCGTTGATGAAGGAGAGCACCGGCGCTGCGAGCCCAAAGCCGCCCACGCCGCAACCAAAGCTTGCGCCAATAGCAAACACTTGCGTCAGTTGTCAGTGGACTAGTATAGGAGCATGAGCGGAGGAGGAAGTACTTGAGCCCAGGAACTTCGCGCTCGTAAAGTAACCCGCGGGCAGGTCCGATTCTGCTTGCGTAAAGTCGCGGCCTAGGACCTCTGCATTGTGATCCGGGGACAAAGATGGAGGTGCATCGAGCACCTCGATGGTCTCGGCTTCGTGTTTTGGTTCTGCCATCGCAAGGCTCGGTCTGTCCTCAAGTGTCAAGCGCAACTACTTGGGCGAAGGGCGAAGTACAAACCCGCCTGGGGCCGTAGTTCCCTATATCCTTATTATGGAGCTTTCTCAGGGACTTTCTCATCGCCATTTTCCGGTGCCCTAGAGCGCGCGAAAGACGATGGCAATTTGCTGATCCCTACGTTTCTGCTGTCCGGAAAACGATAAGCCCCAGCAGTACTCGCGAACGTAGCGTACGTGGTGAGTATTAGCTGGACTCGTCGCTAGTGCAGGACAACTTAATCCGGGGAAATGCGGGGTTGGGTCGGCACTAAAGTCGTGGTTCAATGTGGGGAATTAGAGTGATGTTTTGTCTAGGTAAGTCGGACAGCTCATACAGCTCGTGCCCACCTTCCCTCCGCCTCGCAGACGTGAGTGCCCATCTATCATAGTTTATTCGCCACGAACACGGGGACGTGCCACTAGTGACTTCAAAACACAACATTGCCTGCGTATCTCTATGTATTTGTATTTCCTGTATGATTATCGGTAATAGAACACCATTGTGTGTTTTGGTAGTATCTTAGGGACACGATGTCCACTATAGCCCTTGGATATAGCTCATATGTAATAGCCATACAGAAAACAACAAGAGTGATCTCACTTTCACTACGCTTCCCTCCCCTTCATACTCCATTCGTTGGTTTCAGGGTCACTCTCCAGGTAATAGGAGGGGCACACGAATCTCTCTAACAAAGAACAAGGAGGATAGAGCGATGGGGAGCTGTACATGTAGTTGATGGATTGAATCAATTACTGAAGAGGTCTAAAAGTCAAATACAGGCAAATGGACACTTAGTTTACGGTTTCCAGGATTGTTCGAACGGCAACAGAACTCAAGCCGCGTACGCAGGTAGTGCAGGCTCATACAGAACCTTCTTGTCGTAGAGGAACATAGCCGCAAAGGCTACTGGCACGGCAGCTACTGTTGGTCAGCATCGCATGGCGTCCAAGATTGGAACTCAACTTACCAGTTGTTCCAACAACGTCAGCCACTCCCAGGCCTTCTGCAGCAAGCATGGAGCATGCATCGTTCCAATCAGAGATGCGTTCGATGGAAGCAGGACCATCGTGCGTCAGCGCGTCTTTGATCAAAACCTGGAGTGGCTGGCCCCACAAGAGACTCTCGTGGGTGCCGACTAAGGCAGGTGAAAGGAGCGGGCAATGCAGTTGAAGCTCAACATTGAGGACTCCGACATCACGATCATCCCCTAGAAGGGCGGATGCGTTTGTACCATGCTGAGGTTGTACAACATCGTCCGTGCCTGTGTATACAGTTGTCGTGGGTACCCATGCAGAAGCACCGCCCACTGATCGGAAGTGCTCAATGAACTTTGCGTTGTACTTCTGCTGAATTACAGCAGGAGCACAGCCGACGATGCCTTCTGTAAGCTTGGGACAGAGAAAATCGAGGAGGATAGATCCGTGATAGTCAGGCGATACAGCTATGTAGTCGCTGACGACGTTGCGCGTGGAAGGCCAGTACGTTAGAGCCCACTGGGTGTCAAGATTTCCTTGAGACAATGCAATGACGCTGACATTCTGAGAAGTGATGTCCGCGATGTAGTTGATAGCGTAAGCGACGAACTCCTAAGCACCATAATCAGTTATAGTGTACTTTAGACATGATCGTCGGAAACAAGATCGAACTGACAGAATTCCAGGGAGCGCTTTCCAAAAGCCACCCAGGTATGTTAAGCCACAAGGGATCAGCATAATCTTCCTTTGTGAGAAGTTTGGCAAGGTTTGCCTCGTAGCAAAGTCCGCCCTTCGTGGCAGTGCCGGGCACAAGGATAACGGGTGGCTTTTCACCGTAGGTAAAAGTGTCGGGAATGTAGATGGCAGCTCTTAGGGTCTCTTCATCGATAGAGTAAGGCGCATCATTGTCACCAGCGCTGGGATAGAGCTTCTTCGATGGCTCGCGTTCATTGACATTGTTTTCGCTGTTCGATCCGGCAGAGTACTGTTTGAAAACGCCCTCAAAGCTGCCTGGACCAAGACCGTTTTTAGCGAGAGATACGACACTCTCGATAAAAGTCGTAGGCTCCGCTCCAGCAATGCCTTTGAGGATCGTGGCTACGTCTTCGATAGAAGTAGGCGTCGCAGTAGGCACAACCTCATCTAGCTGCTGAAGAAGTGCAAGCACTGCGGTGGTCAACTCTTCGGTTTCGTCGTGAATCCTGTCTAACAAGCCATCGACAACTTTGCCGAGTCCATCTGTCAGACCTAGTAATCCTGGTGCCCGCGAAACAGGAGCCGGTGCCGAATACGAACTGGAAGCGGGTAACGCATTGATAGGGCTGAAAAGCGCAGCGATCAAAAGGTAAGAGAAATGCATCTTGGTAGTACAAAAGGAATGGACGCTTCGAGGAAGCTATGGAGGGAGGAAGTTAATGCGCAGAATTAATGTGCGTAGTGGCGTGAACGACTGCACTTGATAGGAAATGATACGACTCCAGGATGCCCAACATTTTCGCTTCGCTCCTGACGATTGCAGCGCCAGTTCGGCCGGGACGGCGGTACTCTCACCAGCTAAACTAAGGTTGTGGAGTTCTGTAGAGATCCCCGAAGAAGCACCGTCGGCAGCTGGCATCCGGGATAGTGATGGCCGATCTGAAGCCCCGAAATGGTGAAACTCGGCGATATTCCATGTCTGTAGTCGCACGGAAGTTCCCAAAAGCCAGGGCGCCTGATCGGCTAGGTCCCACTTTACGATGTGCCTAACATGCCTTTCCGTTCACAGCATGGAGACTTCCCTGCAGGAACGCGTGTAGTACGCACTATATAGGCAATGAAATTGGCTCAATCCGGCATCCCAGATTGAGATGCTTTTCGCATCAACATACGACTGAACAATGCGGTCTTGTTACGTTTTTCTGTTGCTCGTTGGGTTCATCGTCGCTGTCCAGACACAGCTGACTCCGCCGCCTGAATGTGGAGTACGTTGTATCTTTCGATCGAGTTATCTACGAGCTGACTGGTACTTGAGGCTCTCTGTCTCAAAAATGCGATCGCAGCATCAAACTGCTCCTCAACAGACACTCTTTGCATCTGCACCGACACACAGTTGACCCAGACCGCTGAACTATGTGTCGCCACAACATGTACTGTTCGCGAAAGCTTGAGCACGAAGAACTACTCAATGGCGACCTGTGGGGCACCAGTTCGAGACGAAACATGGTCTACACTGTGGCTGGGAATCGGGTTCTTCATACTTTCGCTCGTAACATTGCTGTTGCGTGTTCTATCACGCTGGGTGTGTGATACTCCATTCTACTGGGACGATTACGCTATGTTTGGAGCCATCGTGTCAGCTGCGGGATTTGCAGGCACCAGCATAGCATGTAAGTACCCACCGGGTGTTGTTTGCCGTCTGCTAACGTATCATGACAGTGTATGTGCATGGTCTCGGCAAAGACATCTGGACTGTCTCGTTCAACGATATAACCTACATGCTTATTGTGAGTTGATGACTTCGGCGATTTACTGATAGACTGATTTTGGCTGTGTAGGCATACTACCATGGTGAATGGGTTTACAGTATTGCTGTGTTCTTCACCATGACGTCATTGCTTCTATTCTACCTGCGAATATTCCCGACCAGGTCTGTAAAGATCCAAGTTTGGATCGTCATGACTGTTGTCATCCTTTATACCGTCTTAGGAGCACTCATCTCGATCAATCAATGTACACCTATACGAGGAGCATGGGAATACTGGGATGGAGAAGAGAAGTTTCATTGTCGGAACAGGAATGCCTTGGGCTGGGCTTCCGCTATCTGGAAGATGGTCTTGGATGTTGCGATAATCTTGCTTCCGCTCAGGCCACTTTCCCAGCTGGCACTGTCAAAGAAGAAGAAGGCGCAAGTTATACGTGAGTGGGTTCAATTGTCTCCATCTGGATCCATGCTGACTGTAGGACTCGACTAGTGATGTTTGCTGTTGGCATCTTGTACGTCATGTTGCTATTGGGCGACCAAAACTAACCATCTCCAGTGTTACACTCGTCAGCATGCTGCGGCTTCGGAGTCTTGCCAGTTTTGCAGACTCTCACAATGCAACTTGTACGCTCTTCACAGCCCCGAGCAAACCTTTCTGACTTTCCGACAGGGGACTACAAAGAGATGGGCTACTGGAGTCAGATCGAAGTCCATGTCGGCAACGTGTGCGCTTGCATGCCCGGCATATACTCGTTATTGAAGAAGTTCTGGCCCAAGATCATCGGCACTAAACAGGAGTCGAGTCATATGATGGACACGATCGGGAGTGTTAAGCCTAAGATGAAGGTGCAGTCCAGAATGCGGTTAACTCTGGGGGACGAGGAGGACTTTGTGCGGCTGGAGGATGAGGATTATGTAATCTTGAACAAAGGACAGCCTAAAGCTGCTTCTATTGCAAGTAAGACCTCGCGCTAAGCATACATAGTGTGCTCAGAGGAAAGAGTACTTGATTGAGTGGAAAGAGCACGCATATAAAGCTGAACTTTTTCTTCTTCCGTTTATAGTGCACTATCGAGGTATCAGAAGGTCTCTATACGTGATTGTTGGTATCACAAACAGATGAACATACGAGTTCAATCACATGACTTTGCAATTCCAGCAGCGTTAGGGAGAGCAGCTTATTGATCTATACGTAGGAGTAACCGACAACCTTGGAATATGGTGATGAACGAGAGCGACCGGAATTGTCTACTATCGATTTTTGGTAGGTGGATGTAGATAGAGCATAATTTACGTTTATGGGTAAAATTGTGGAGCGACATGTGGTGCGGATACATGTCAGTAGTGACAAGATTTTATTGACGAAGGGATTCTCAGACCTTCCCTAGGACTGACTAGGACTTGGAAAGGCACAATGACCTGCATACGGACAAAATGTAAGGCCTGTAGATTGACGACTGTAGCAATAAGAGTGCATAATGCCCGATCAGGGTAGTTTATTACTACTAAATTAAGTCAAGAAAAGCCGAATGAATCGATCATGAAGTATCCTAACTGAATAAACACCAATGGGGAGAATTAAGGCAACACCTACCGGCTGTGCCTGAGATACGGAACATACTTTCCCAGTACATACTGGACATACCAAAGGATCTGGCATAGGGCATCTTACATGCATCCAACGACCGACATGAAATCTAACTTGCTGTATGCTTTCGACTTAGAGGCATAAGCATTCTAGGCACGCTTAAAGATGCCCCCACGGTCAGCAGCCCACCTGCGCGCACCTTGGGTCAAGCTGATCGCCCGCGGGAGAGTGGGCGAGCTATAGAGATCCCATTTTGAGATCGTGGAAAAGGAAGGGGAGACACCCTTTGACCTTCCGGGTCGGAGGCAACGCCCATACCCAAGGTGGGTACAGGATCGAAACCTTCTTCTGTAGTGGAAGATTCCTCCTTCACCGCCCTGAGATGCACAGCTTGCTGGAGATGCCTCGCCCAACCGCCTGCATGGATACCGTAGCCGCAGTACTCACAGTGGCGCAACCTGATCCGTGTGTTAGCCGCACCCATGCACTTTTGGTGTCTGATTGAGCGCTCGTGCTTCTTCCGGTTCCTAGCGAGGACACTGATCTGGCAGGCTTCGCAGAAGCGTTCTTCCGTGGAGCAGGTTGGTGTCACAGGATCGGCACCTGCAGCCACCTAGTGACTTTCCGATGCCAGATGGACTGCTCGCTTCTTACTGGTAACGGTCTTCTTGCAGGTAAGGTAGAGAAACTTCTTTGTTGTGTTGACTGTGCTCTTCTGAGCATTTGGAACACCGTATGCGGCATTGAGCAGATTCTGGATTGACATAGTAAATTCAATCTCGGTCTGTCCATGTGACGACTGAGAAATGGAGCCCGAGGCAGATGTGTTCTCCATGTTGGCCTAGGGTTGATGGTTCTGGCTCTCGCGAGTTTCTGGTTGTGTCTCTGAAGCGGTGCTTCTGGTATGGTTAAATAGAAGCCGAATATACGATAGGTACCAATCTGTTCGTCCACTTCCTCTATGGAAAATACTGTAACAGACATTTTGCGAGGAGCCATGGACGTCTTTGGCTTATATTTGTGGGACGATCTGGCAATACTGCCCTTGATAGCCACATCTATACGGACAGGATAAGCCGGATGTGGCTCATTTTCCATCTGCTGAAAGTGCTGGAGTTTATACATGGTAGGTGCTTGTGCCCCCACGACTTCATTCGTTGCAGGAATCCTAGAATCTGAACCGTGTTGCACAGTTGTCTCTAGGGTAAGCACTTTCAGCGCCGAGGTCGTATCTTCAATGGCATCTTCTAATGTTTGACCTTCCATGGTAGACTCATCTCGCACCTAGGCATGTTACTACACGGCATCTACCCTAGCTTGGACCGATGCCACCGCAGATGCATCAAGCCCAGATACTTCTGGGCCTGGCATAGCTTCGGCACGGATAAGATCGGCGTCCAGGACGTTGGCAGCTGGTGCACCCGGAGCAGTTCGAAGCATCGGCAATCTGCCATCTTCAGGATCTGCAGCTTCTGTGGCTCTACGAAGAGCCCTGCCATAGAGTCTGGACTGCCTGTTCGTGGCAGAGGTTTTGGCCAGCAGCTGCACATTGCAAATTCGACAAGTTGTCCTAGTTCGGTCACATGTCAGTGTTTGAACCTTAATATTCTGGCGATAGACAATGTTTGTGAGTGACATCTTGGCCTGGATGTCCGCCTGCAGACGCCGTGGTCGAACATGAAGAGTGATCACTGCAATCATGATGACCTGTGCTGTATTTCAAGCATTATGTGGTTTCTCTTGTAATCCCAGTCTTTTTTGAGGCAATTAATTAACGTTACCCACTGTGAAGCGAGACACACATCGAAGCGAGACAAATCACAGGTACTTGGAACTAAAGTCACATTTACAACATAGCAACATCGGGATCTTGAATACCCTGAAGGCGATAATATAGAGGAGCTTCTTAGAAATAAGATCCCTAAATTGGAGTTAAAAGTTACCAGATCTTTGGTGTTCTTTACGGCTCATCTATAGGAGCATCCTGTTTAGTTGTTAAAGATAACTCACTCTACAACAACGCACTACAGCTAAACGTAGCTCTGACGCTGATAGGTCTACTCGATCCTGTGTACTCGAACTAGCCAAGCATCCACTAGCTCTTATTACCCATATGGCTGCCGCAAAAAGCAGGATTATTCAACGTCGCTACCCTGGTTAGTACTTAGAACTTAAGCGAGCAGGAGAGAACGTGATCCGCACGGACTATAAGCTAGCTTTAAAGATTACATAATATTCTTAGTAGCGGGCAGAAATGGCTTATCAGCTAGATTGGGTTAGTGCCTATAATATACTGCTATTAAATCAGCCTTATTAATGCACAAGCTAGAGAAGCCTAAGCAGAACGACACGACCAGATGCAAGTCCTAGACACACTATATCCTCGCATACTGCGGTCGATCGTGATCGATATTCTGGCGGAAGCCACAGGAATCGTTGATGGTTGCGTGTTATCCACTGGCCCTGCACTTGAACGTAGAAGGAGTGCGGCTGCGGCCTTAGGAGCGATGTTCTGACAGGATTTTGAGGCACAGGAATATCGCCTCTGTCAGTGCGGAGTATCTGGCCATCTGGAGAGAAATCGACATGATCGATATAAGCAGAAGGGCTGTCCAGCGTGCTGCGACACGTCCCTGTTGCTGTCTCCCACAGCCGTACTGTCTTGTCCCATGATGCCGA